>NW_028186403.1:164025-424995 GCF_003343005.1 Rhea americana
AAAAGAAAGAAAGAAAGAAAGAAAAAAGGAAAGAAAAGGAAAAAAAAAAATGTTATACTAAAAATGCAAGAAGATCTATACTAGCCAGACTGAAGATTTACTATCTTTTCTCTAGCAGTGACCAGGTATTACAGGAGGCATAAGAAATAGAGCAAGTGTAGAATATATCTTGGTATGCCTGCTCACATTCCAGCAGCCAGCTGTTTAGGACACTTTTGATGCAAAGATAGCATACGTGCCCTTGCATTCATCCATCACCGATGGAAACATGCTCCACGGATGTGCCTAACCCATTCATGCATCTGGCATCTACRATGTTCTGTGACAATGAGCTCCATTATTCATAGATGCCTACGTGGAAAAGCACTTTCTTTGCTTGTTTTAAACCTGCTGCCTGATCAGTTTACTAGGTGCCATTGGCTTTTGTGATATGAGACTGCGTGTTAGCTCTCTGTTGACATTCTCCATACCATTCATGAATTCCCTTCCAGCCATCTCTTTTCTAAGATAAGCAATCTGCGCTGGCCTAGAAACTATCTTCTACTTCTGACCCTTGTTGATGTCCTCTCTATTCTTGCTAATGCTTCCTTATGTTTTTCAAAGGAGTGATCAGAACCCTCGAATACAAACTGTGCAGTACACAAAGGCATAATCGTATCCTTTGTTTCTTCTGTACTCATTCTTAACATTTCTGTTTATCTTCTTGAACCTCCACAGATCCTTGAGAGAGTGTTTTCAGAGAACTGTCCACAACGATTCCAGGATCTCCTTTCCTTCTGGCAGCAGTTGACTTACAGCCTTTCAGTGTGTCTGTACAGTCAGGTTGTTTTCTTCCTTGTGGAATTCCCTTGCATTTGCAGCCAYTGAATTTCCGCTGTCACAGACCGCCCAGTCAGTCAGTGCTAGGAGACTTTCTGCAGCCCTTTGCAGCCAGCTTTGGAATAATTCTGGACCACAAACAAACTCTGTTAACTTGCTGCTTACTTTGCTCTCCATATCATTGCGTGTTGAACAGGTCCTTCTGATGAGCTCCTTGTTGAGATGGGCCATTTGAAACGCTCTAGCTGAGGCTTGTTTTCTCATTCTCTTTTGGCAGGGTTTTTCACAGCCAGGGCTCACCTTTGTGAGTGATCCAGCACACATAACTGCCTGACACCAACCTTTGACAGATGCAGGATGTTCACATGGCAGGTATGTGAGGACACTCTCTGTGATATCTAGATCCTAATCTCTTTAATGTCCTGGTCCTTAAATCTAGCAAAGCCAGCATTGCAGAAAGTGGACACAGGCACTTGCTTGCTTCTGTGGTACCGAGTTCAAGGGTGCATGAATGCTACACAGGAAGAACAGAGTTACTACATAGGAAAGGTTGGGACTTTTCACATCACTGGCGGGTAGGGTGTAGATCTGCTCCATTCCTCTACATCTCCCCCTACCCCTCTCAACTTGCATCATTCTTGATGTGCCCTTTCCCTTTCTCTAAGGCTAGTGGTGGCAAACAAGGAAGCCTTGGGCAGATTTCCACCAGCTGTGAGCAAACCTGTACAGAAGAGTCCCCCTGGAGCCATCAAGAGTGGGATGGGTCAGAAATCAGACCACAAACAAATGCAGGCACAGCATACTCTCCAACCTCCAGTGCCAAACCACAGGCATTGTGTCTGAGTCAGACTCTCTCAGATGTTTGTCACCCTGATGTTCCTTTGTGAAACACCCTACCTCTTCCACATCTAGCCCCTTAAGCTCTCCCAGCTGCAGTTCTGACCAGTGAAGTGTGTTTTATCTCCCTGATTCTGCAGCTGTAAATAACCTTCTTGTCACGTGGCCTGTGGTTTCAGGCGCAACACTGTCTCCAAGGTGAGAGGGGCTAGCTAGGGGGAAAGCAAATACAAAAGTATCCCAGGCATGAAAATACTTCTGTGGTTCTTGAGATAGGAATTTCTCTCACACCCATCTCCTCCCCTCCATTCCTCCCCACTGTTCAGTATAGCTGAAACCCAACAGCAACATCAGTAGACAAGTTTAGTCACTCTACCAGCTGGGTATCAATTACACCTGCAGGTGGAAACCAAGTAATCAAAACTAAGATGTCAGCTTTACCAGGGGATTCTCCCCGACTCTCAGTTTAAGCCTGGTGACAGTCCCCACCCTGCTGCACTTCAGCATCCTAGCTCTTCCCATGATAGGCTGGCAGGTGTTTATTCACACAGAGGCATTTCACTCCACATGTCTTTTGCTTTCATGGAAGGAAGAGAAATTCCAGAGCTGCTTTCCTCAGCCACTGACATTATGCAACCCAACACCCCTGACAGCCAGGACAGGCAGAAAACAACAGCTTCTTTGTGTTTGGGTCAGACCCTTCACTTACTTGTTACTGCCTGTTGACATTTCCCTACATGGYGAAAGGAATTTTAATTACAATGGGAATCCACTTGTTTTATATATATATATACATATATATATATATATATTAAAGGCTCAGTTCTGCAAATAACACATCGTGTCCAGTAAGGCTGTCTTCAGAAATTGCTATCCTGAGAGAAGAATCCCCCACAGATCTCCTGCTCAATTCAGTGATTCTCTCCAGGTATTTGGAGAGGGGTGCAGTGTATACTCAATGACCCACTCTAGCGAGCAACATCAGCTACTGCTGGGACAGAATCAGTCCTTGGCCAATGCTGGGAGTGAAATAACCAGCAGCTGCCACTTGTGCCAGCTGTTCCCAAGTGACTGAGGGTGAGATCAATTTCCAGGAAATGAGAAGGTTGGGAACTCATGTCTCCAATGTACCTACAAACCTGCTCCCTAAAAAGGAGACAGCAGAGACAACAGTAAAATCCTTAGGAGACACTGAACCATAAGTCARCTAGCAAAGATCTTTCATCTCCCTTTCTCTTTGCTGCTTCTGCCCTGCTTTCACTCTATTATCACTTATTTTGGTTGTCATAGCATGCAGAGATATCTGTTATGTTTCTGAACTCTGTCATGCTCAGTGCTTTGCCCATGGCACAAGGATTATCACTATTTTGAGCGATGAAGGTGACAACACAAGACTGGAATGAGCAGATGGGAGGCAGCACAGGAAACCTCCATAAGCACCAGTGCAACACGTGAGCATTCATTGCCTGATCAGAGCTGGTCTGCCCAGAGGCACTGCTCCTTCTGAGTCACACAGAGCCCRTTCTTGTGAAATTTGGCAAGCTCTAAGGAGATCACAACCTCTCTCCTCCTCTGCTCTGACTACTTTGCTTGCCATAAAAAGGACTCCAAAGACAGATAGACAGCTGCTGACAGTGTCTGCTGGGAATAGTTGCTGTGCAGGTGGTTTCGGAGGCAGAAGGGCTTCCTTTTCCCACCACCTGGGGCAAATGTTACTGGCTATAACAACTCTATCAAGCTGTCTTCTCTCTTTGCTCCTTGACACATTACATCTACAGTACTTCAAAAGGGTTCCTAACACATGGCTTACGGCTCCTTTAAGTCACAATGATAGAAATGGGATGTTGAAGTGACCTCTATCTACTCATTGCTCACTCCAGCACATGCACAGCAATAACGTGAAAAGGATCAGATTCCACATTCAAAAGACTTTTGCCCTATTCTTTTGAAAGTGATGAAGGTGATGGGGCCCCTCACCCTCTGTGTTTCACACTGCCTCAATGAACTCATCATTCATACCCAACCTGGCCACAGCAAAATTGCTATTGCAAGTTATTCAGTCTGTGCCTCATGTTGTTCAGTTTCAGCCTCTAGTCAAGTTTGGACCAGTGTTACAAAGCAGACTCACCATCTTGGATATCAGAGAAAATATAACATTTTCTCTCAGCATTTGTTCTCTGCTGGCTATCCCCATTAAGTTGCTTCCAGTTTACTTCTTCTGCAAGTTCCAAAAGCTCCCGCCCTTTGAACAGCTTGGGTTTATTTTTCCCCAGATAATAGGTTTGAATTTTTCCAGTTTGAACCTTGTGTTATTATTTCCTGCCCATATCCTGCCTTCAACACAAGGGAGCCACGAATGTGGTGACTGTATATTATAAAAGGAGAAGGAACGGAGTCATGAAAATCTGTATATTTGTGAGTGTATAAGGCACGGAATGGGAACACGTATGTATGAGGGGAAGCAAAGTATAATTTATGTTTCCTTTCGAAAGACCAACAGACAGCTGCCAAGAAGCAGAGAAGCAGTTAGCAAGGAAGGGAAGAGAGTTTAGTTCAGTGCTTACTCTCTACTGAGATGACGGGTTTTCCTCCTCAAAATTCTTTTTTTGCCGCCAGTTTCTTGACAACATGGCACTGATTCAATCCCTGATTCAAAACTAGAAGGACTGCCATTAAGCTGCAGCAAGTTATGCCAGTGCTGCACTGCTGTGAATGAACTCAGAAGTTGGCCCATAGCATGACACATGTGGATGTTTCCTCTTTCAGAAGAGAACCATGCCCTGGTAGTCATAGGAAACGTTTCCCTCTTTGTCAAGGATTGTAAAAGCAACCCTAGGGATACAGAGATCTTTCCCTCCCTTCTGCCTTGCAACAGCAGCAGAAGGGAGAGGCCTTCCCAGCTCCTGCCAGCCCTCTTCATTCTGYTCTGGCACTTGGAGTTTGGAGCCATTTTCCTTATTAGCTGCATCACCCGCAGTGTTCACTTTGCTCTGTCTTGCCCTAGCCCTGTC
Organism: Rhea americana; assembly: GCF_003343005.1. NCBI lineage: Eukaryota > Metazoa > Chordata > Aves > Rheiformes > Rheidae > Rhea > Rhea americana. The sequence continues at coordinate 168,693 of NW_028186403.1, forward strand.
AATGCTCAGCCTCTCTTTTCTACTCAGCAACACTTCTCTGTTTCCTTTCTTCTCCCAACCCCACCATGCATGGAGCTTCTTGCTTTACCTTCCCACCATTTCTTCCCCTCACAGGGAGACCAGTAGCTATACCACAGTCCTCCCTAGAAATCTTTCCCTGGGCTTTTCATTCAGCTTATTTGAGCATGCAGTCTGCTTACTTGCTTTGCTCATATGCCAGGTCCCTTATAGTCTCTGCCTTTCTTACCTTTCTAGTCCCTTCTAGTATACATGCAGAGGCCCAGACACTTTGATATTACTTAAATAGATGTATCCTGAGATAAAAGAAAGTATTGCAGAGATTGAGAGACAAGCACAGTTAGCCTTGATGCACCCACCAAGATCTTATCTCCTGCTGCGGAGGGAGACTTACAACCTTCCCAGGACACCAGCATCTATTTTGAGAAGAAAGCCCATTAAAACCTTAAGTAGAGTTGACACTTGCCAACAGCCCATGCAAGTAGCAGATGAGAAGAAAAATGTCACATTTTCAAACCTGAACCGTAGCACAAACGGCTTTTGTTCTTGTTTTGGCATCTTAGCCAAGGCCTGTTTCTGCAGCTGATGACACAGGTTCACAGTCCAGGCTGGTCAAGCAATGGTCAGCTAATTCCCTTTGTCAGCACTGAATGAAAGGAGAATAAAGTATTCTCAACTCATGTCACTTCTTGGTGTTGCAGGATTTTTTGTTCGTTTGTTTGTTTCTCTAACATGGTAAAACCTGTTGATGTAGCAATTGGTAGTGTGTACTGCACAATACAGAGGCCACAGAATACAGACGTAGAAATGAGCTATGAGCAAAAGAAACCAATAAAGAAAACTTCCTTGTCTGCCAAAATGGATGAGAGTGAGACTTTCATGAGCAGGTAGAAAATACCACCAGCCACCACCTGTTTGATGTGGAATGGGAGAGGTTCTTGGGGAAAGTGACAGCTCAGATGAGGCAACGAGGTCAGAAGTACTATTTGCACATTAGAAGCAAATGTCTTCAGCCGACATGTTTTCAATGTAAAAAGAAAGAGATTGAAGCAAAGGTTGAAGTAAGGGAAAATAAGATGCAAGTGCAGTTCCTCCATTCAAAAGCAGAGGAAGAGCTCCTCATTTGAGAGAGCTCTTCCGTCTCATTACACCCTCTTCTTTTGCTCTGGAGCATGGAAGGAAGTTCAATTTTCCCTGGTTCAGGTCTATATGCGCAGCACCAGCCAATTTGCACTGCCTCTTGCAGGTTTTAAAAATCTCAGCCTGAGAATCACATTCAGTTCATCTAGCAGTCCTTGGGAAGGCAAACACTTCTGATCTAACTCACCTGTTGAGAACTAATTCACACTTCTCAGCCAGCTATGAATGAGCTACTATTTACCCAGACTGGAAAAATGTCCTCATTTGCTGCAGAGAGGGGCTTTGACTAGAATCAACAACCTAAGCAAGGCAACCAAATACATGGGACACCATTCCACCCATTGCATAGAGGAATCACCCATTCTCATCTTCCTCTGCAACATAAGGAAAGTATGTAGCTCTTTTCACTCACTGGGACAAAACTAAATTCTAATGACTATGAAAAATATGGAGAGAATGGTCTCCTTACCTCAAGCCTATATTCATTTTTTGTTCCTATTAAGAAACAAGGAAAGCTTTGGTGCTTCCCTGATGTGGCAAGTGGGATGTGGGGATGGGATGTGAGGAATGCTTTGTGGCATAGACCTCACTTACAATGCTGAAGTCCTATAGGAGAGCTATTGCAAGTCCTGCCTGCTAAAGCTTTGTGCCACATTGCTCCTACACAAACATTATAAACCTCTGGCATTTTTGAAGTCTGCACCCATCACCCAGTTTCAAAAGGTCAATCAGACTGACTGTCCTAAGTGATTTTGGAAAAATCAGATATAGATGCTTTGATTGGTTTTCTTCATACAGTTTACCAAAGCACTTTAGCATCTTGGGCTAGAGATAACTCCTGCCACAAAAAAGAAGTAAAATAGGATGTGCACAGAGAGAGTTACATCTTGCAGTGTTGGCTGTGATCCATTTGTTTTCATACTGCAGAGCTTTTAAAGTCAGCTTCCCTAAGTACTAAAAGCCTAGCAGTCCTTGTGGGGACAGGAACACAACAACCCAAATTGGAGAAATAACCAAAACCATAAAGGTATGGCTTCCAATACCTGCTTCCTCAGAACAGAAGGAAGCTATAAATAAGGGGAACTACTGGCCTCCCCTCTCCAGTGGATCAATGCTCGCATTTAAAGCTCTACAGGTTCATGCATGACAAATGCACTTTATCATATGGCTCTGAGATGTATCATACATCTCTGCAGATTACTGTATCACATGGCACGTAGCTAACCCTAGGATACACAGACAAACACCTCTGTTATACCACTAAAAACAGTTTGAATCTTGTTGGTTTCTGCTTTTTAAATCCACACATTAGTTAGGCTCATCTCCACTTCTTCCGTGTCATGACTAGTGGAGAAGTAGTTAGTGAACAGCATGGAGCCTATCACCTCTGCTGTGCCCTGCACAGCACAATGTGGAACACAGTAAATAATACATTTGGGAGAGAGGGAAAGTGTCAAGTATCTTTAGGTGGAATGATTTGATGTTTAGATTGGGGAGACTTAATATACAATGTGTGTTTGCAGCTAGTTATCCAAAAAAAGCTCATCTGAATATGTTGTTCTCATATGAATATGTATGTTCAGTTGAATTTATATTTGAAGGTATCCTATGGTAATTCAGATACAAACCTCTCCTAGACACAGATTCTGAAATCAAAGAAAGAATGGGGTGAAAACAGCCTATTTCCTCTGGTACCCTGTTTATAGAAATTATTTATTTTGGATGCTTCCAGCTGAGCCTGACCACGTCCCCCCTCTCCTAACTCCAAACTTCATCTCCCTTCCTTATAGTCCATTACTTCTTTGAATAGGGCTTGACAAAGATTAATGTTTGTCTGTCTTATCTAATGCTGATGCCTTCTCCTTACACCAAGAGCTACTGTTCACACATAGTAGTGATATCTGTGAATGTAAGGGGCGTGGCTAAACAAGTTGGCAGTAAGCAGCTGCAAGCAGCTTGTTTGGGGAGAACTACAGCAAAGGCATGGCATGAGTGGGAAAGATTCACCCTCCCATTGCCCACAGAAATGCTAATCCAGATTATCACAGTTTAAATTCTCCTCAGGGCTTCAGTCTGACCACCTCCTATTAGCTGGCTGTAAGCATTCAGAAAAGCCTGTGAAATGGGTGATGTGGAGGCCAAGGAATAAGATGAATTTTGATGTGAGGCTCTTAGGCAATTCAACTTAGCATGTCAAACCAGCAAACATGCTTTAGACTTTTGATCCTACGATGAGACTTTTCACGTCATGGGTTTTCCATTGCAACCTGCATTGTAAAAACCACACACCCAAAGGGGAGATGTAGCCAGAGGCACACAGAAAAACTAGCTTCTTCTCTAGATGGGTGGATATGGCTGGTTCTCCCTCACACACACATAAAGGCCTATTAAGCTAACACTTTATCTATAGATCATGCAAGTATAGAAAAATTCCCCCMAAAAAAAAAGCTTCCAATTTTCTCAGTGGAACTTGAGCTCTCTCCTTGACCCCATAGTACCCTGACATTAGGGGTACCCTCACTTGCTTAACCATCATTTTGCCTATGTAGAGCATTTCTCCCAAACAAGAGCGGCTCTCTACACTAGTGTTCACTTTGYACTTGCTGTTACCTACTCTCACATCCAGCTTGACAGGCGTAGCAACATGGATGAGGCCAGCTGTTGGCAGAATACGAGTGCTCCTCCAGTGCCACAGTCACAGCTTCTGTGGCCTGTCTGGTGACTTTTGTTTACTCTGCTGGCTGGGCATCAACATTTCCAGATGAAGAGCTAGGAGGAAACATCCCTGTGGGCAAGATGTTGCTGACGCTGCAGAAGCCTGGTACTTTCCTGTAAAGCGTTTGATGCCGGCCATTGCTTGACACAGCCTCCCAGGCCAGGGAGCAATTTGTACAAAACGAATTTGCTTTCTCTTGACAAACAATACTTCACTGGTCATAGGCCACTTCATATTCAACTTCTCAGCAGACTCCACCATAGTTGCCCCATGTGAATGTACTTTCAACCCAGCTGTTATTGCTGGTTGGTTCTAGACCAGAAATTCTGTGTTTGAGTGTGCAGGCAGTGCCCTGCAGCAGGTGGCCAGTCACTTGTGAACAGATCTGGGGCAAAGAGGATGCTCTGCCACAGCTGAACTCTGCTCTGCAGAGCACTTCTTTACAACTTTGCAATGTCTTTACAACTCCAGTATTTCATGCTGAGCTGAGCATCCCTCATTCCAATAAACTGTGCTGAGGGAATGGGGAAGGGCAGATGGGCTGTGCAGCACAATACAAATGACAGATCTTTTTGCAGGCTAAGTAAATACATTTTCCTTTCCCTGATGGATTTCACCAAAGAAAGCACATTCTAACCTATATGCATTATACTTGGGGAACAAAATCCTGTCTTTATTTGCCATCAGTGGCAAAATTCCCATGGGACTGTCTAGGCATGGTGTCTTTGCCCACCATATATATGTCATCTTTTCTGCTGTTTCATCCACAGCTCCCTTTTCAGGCTGGTTGCCATACTCTAAGTATAACAACCTGGGACCAGACCCATACCAATAAAACCAGAGTGAGGAAATAATATGAAAAATGGCAAGGTCTTCTAATCTGCGCAGACTTCAAAGAGCAGCAGCTTTCTCTTTTGAATAAAAGCAATCTAAAGTCCTCCTCATTAAAGAAGAAAAGGCCTTAGCCAGGTATTAGTATCTGTTCATCTCTTCCAGGGCCTCTGCAAAGGCCGGTTTGATTCCTTGTAGTAGCAGATCACCAACTCTGTCACAACATGGATCGCATTTTAACCCAGATGATCTTTCATTTTTAGAGGGCTTTAAATTGTCAAGAAATGCTGACCTCAGAAAACTGTGAATCACAGTCTTCCTAATTCATCTTCCCTGCTTATTCTCTCTCTGTGAAAGCAAACCACCACCATCTGGCCAACAAGTTGCTCCAGAGCTACCACCAGGCCAGAGTGCTGCATTTTGGGCATCTCTATTCTTTGGTATATTCCCAAAAGCTTTGTTCATGCCTATCCCACAGGTCAGATTTGCATTTCCTTGCACTGCCAACCTTTGCAATTTCTCCTCTAGTGCAGCTGAGGGGTAGGGGATGTGATGACTCCAGCCTCCCCGTGCCCCTTACCAACCATTTGTTTGTTTGTTTGAGTGAATTGTATTGTTGGAGTCTCGTTGCCACATGTGTAATCATACTTTTTTTTATGGCAACCAGAAGTTCAGTTTTATAAACAGATGCTGTTGTGGGCCTCTATTACTCAGCTGGATCAGCGTCAGTCTTTTTTTCCAGGCTGTGGTCTCTGTACTGCACACTGAGTCAGACACAACCCTACACAGATTTCTTTGAATCGCTGGTTTCCTCCCAGCGACTCTTGACTCCCTGCCAACAAAGCAGGGCGTAGCTTATTAAGTTTTTTTTTCTTCTCTCTCTCTCTCTTTAAAGGCAGACTGATTCATAGTAACTCCTTTAAAACAGAGTGGAAAGACACCACCCTTGCACACCACCAGAGAAAACTTAAACCACCACCAGGTCACTCCCCGTCACTACAGCTCTGTACTGCAGGACAACAGCACTGCAGCCCAGCAGGCTCCTGCTTCCAAAGGTGCCAGGACCGGCTCCAGCTCACACGGTAAGAGCTTCTCCTGAAAATCCGTAGCAACTTTACTCACTCACTGGTGGCTGATCCCCTAAACCAGCATCTCCAACTTGCTTTTCTATCTTGCTTTGCTGGCTCTCTCTACAACTCAGCATTTGCACTTGCTATGGGACGTACCTTATCCTTTCAGTTTTTACTTTGAAACCCAGCTGCGCCCCAGGGCAAAGTAATACTGCAAGGCTTTATGGTTGCAATCACTTTAGAGCACAGGCTTCTGCAGTATTAWTCTTGCCTCCAGGGCATGTGYAGCCGGGACAAAGGCACTGAAAGCYCCACCTGAGCCAGCTGTGGCTTAGGAGTTGCTACATTCTTTTTGAATGGCATTGTTTATAAACGTGGGAAAACTATCATGAAATTAGGGCTGCAGGTTCAGCACTTCTGGCTTTTGCCTCATTTTTCTGCACATCTATGTTTTTTCTCCTCCTCAGTCAGCAGTTTGCCAAGCTCTAATTTCAAGTAGCAGTGATCAATCCAAGAGAAATCTGAACAGCCCTAAAGGTGCAGGCATTGGGATACAACAGAGAGGAGCTTTCTTTTTCTCTTTCACTGGGGTTCCAGCTCCTTAGCCTGAAGCCAAGCCACAGTTCTTACTTAACCAATGACATGCAATCAGTAGAAATGCATGCGATGCTTTCCTTGGCAGCACAGATCCTGGAGTGGGGAGCACTGAGAGGCGAAGTGAGGGAGAGGGTGGAATTGCTAAGAGTACCATGGGCTGCATGACTGGGTGTGGGTGGAGGATCTGATGGAAAGTGTAGGATTGCACAGACTGGCAATTTTCTCTATTCACTTGCATTTTTCCATGCAATCTCTGCCCCCCCTGCTTTTTCACCAATTCTCTAACTCCACCTGTCTGCTATGGTTTTTATCCTGCGGCCAAATCCCTGAACTATTCTTGAGGTGTAAGAAAGGGAGTAGAGCAAAGTCACTTTATTGGCACTAGGTTTTGGTTCCTCTTACAGAAACTCAGCCCTTCTCTACAGTTTCATGGGTCCAAAAGAGATTGAATAAGTATTGAGCTCAGTTTAGCTGGGAGTCATTGGGGCTTGAGCTGATGCTGTAGACAGGTCTATMCAAATGACTGAAAAGCTGAACTGATTGTACCCTGTGGCAATAGGATGCACTTAGTGACTTCTGGAGGTCACTTCTGGCCCTATTGCTTGTGGCTTGGTCATGCAGAGGTGCCTCCTGCCTGAGAAACAGATGTGTTTCAGCAGTAAAGAAGCTGGCTGAGGCAGTGAATGTTACCAGGCTAGTTAGCAATAGTTCTGGGTAGAACGCATTTTGGGAAGCTGTCTTTTACTGTGATAAATAATGAAACTGATCTCTTAAAAAAAAAAAAAAAATCTGTGGCTAAGAGCATCTTTCACTCAAAAGCTTTGAATTCCTCAAGGCACCTCTGAGAGCAACTTTGCCCAGGGACTGCCCACTTGACATTTCAGGATGGAGTGGGATTCTTTTCTGAGCAAACATAGAAGAGGGACCTGGGCATGAAAAATGTGAAAACATGGAGCCCATTAGCTATTATTCCTATGATAACAGGGTTTTAAGTCAGCTGAATGCCTCCATTACTTCCCCCACGCCGTTCACCTCACACAACTGTCAAACTTAGGGACAGTGTGTGCACTAAGAGAGGGTGGGTTTATAGGCAGTTTATTTCCAGTCACTGCACTGGGGATCAGCATACAAAAAGCATCAAAACTGCAGTGCCTAGAAGCATACTTGAAAACACAGTTCCTTTTTTGCTAGGCATGACACATGCACATACAGCAGGCTTCCCGGGGAAGGTTCCCCCCCACAGCTATGACTAATCCCTTAAACATTCAGCTAGGCTCCCCTCCTGCCAGAGCTGGGCATCTCCACAGAGCACGTGCCATCCTGAGGCAGCCATCTGAGAGATGCAGCTGAGCCGCGCCCAAGGAAACACTATGGGACAAGGGATTTGGGGCCCCAGGGAGAAACACTCAGGTCTCGCATGGGTGTCTCAAGAGTTGCAGAGTTGCTAGTACTCTCCACTACCCTGCTGAGGACAGAGTGCTGGGCTTGGAAAACTGGCTCTGCTAGCCTAGCTGGTGGTCTTTCAATTTTGAAGCGTATGAGCAATGCAAATGCATTACTGTTTGCTAGCCTGGGGTGGAGCAGAGGTTATATTTTGAAAGAGCTCTGTGAGATTTGCTGATAATAGCCAGCATTGTTTGGCAAAAGACCCGCCTTGGAGCCTAGCTTATAATGAGGCAGGGGGGATCTGCTACAAACATGAATCCTTCTCTCTATTCATAACCCCCCCCTGCTTCAAGGCTGGCCCATGGCACTCAGCCTGYGCTTGCTTGAGTTTCCTCAGAAGTAGGAGGAGTGGTGGGGATACAGCTTGCTTCCTTAGCTCTGCCTTCTCCCACTGGGCTTCATAAGCCCCATCAGCCACAGACCACAAACCCATCACCCTCTTGTATGGCACATTTCCCCTCTCACCCTAATTCTCTTCAGCTGCAGATGGATGCTCTCTTTGCTGAGTGCTACACTTGATGGCAAACAGGGAAGGATCTGACTAATGCTAGACTRGTGTTTGTCCTCAGACCCTCAAATGCCCCAGCAGGCAAAAAGTATCACTGTTAGACCCCTTAGATCTCAAAGGGTTTCTATGCCTTTACCCTTCAATAGGGAGGTAACAGGACTGCAATCCAATACAGTACAGGGCAGGCTGCAGGGTGTGGCATTCATTTTTTTTTCCTTCCTCCTCTTTCTCATGCAAAAGACCAATGAAAACTGACTAAAAGATGAGATTTCTTTACCTCAAAACAGGGTTKCTTTATCTTGCCTTCAAGATAGGGAGAATTAAGAGCCTGGAGGATCTTTTACACTTCCAAAGGGCAGGTGAGGAAGGGAGTTTTCTATCTCCATATAGAGAGATGGATTCCTTTACTTCAYTAGTGGCTTCTGCAGGTGTAAACTCTTGCTGAGACAAAGCAGCATGCACAGAAAAGGAAGCTGTTCTCCACGGCCCTGCTCATTTGACAACTCCTGCTAGGACTGATAAATAAATGATAGCTAACTGATAGTCACAGTGCTGCAATACTGGCCTTGAATAAAAGTACCTAACCACCTCAGCTCAGCACAAATGTGACTACACTGTGTCCTTTGTCAGAGACAGTTCACACCCAGACATCCCACAGCATGAGAAAGGCTCCAGCAGCAAGTCACAATATAAACTTTCCAGAGAGAAAGCTTGAGCGCCTCTTTTATTATACTGCTTTCTGCTGCTACACTCACAGAGACGGCAGCAAAGAAAGAAGCACATCTGGAGGCTGCAATCTGGAGCACAGTTTTTGCAAACTCTGCCAGGAGCGTTTTGGAAAGTACCTCCGGAGTTCGAACAGCTGGACAATGCACAAACTGAATCCTGGCCAAATCTGCAGCTCCATGCACCCTTCTCCTCCTGAACTGCTTGTAGTAGGGCAGAGAATATGTGGAAGCTGCTCTCTCAATAAAACCAAACGTGGCCCATGCCTTTGCATAGTAGGGAGGAACAGGCTAGGACAGCTCAGCTGTAAAACCCATCTTCCTCAAGGGAGTGATTAGCTTGCCAAACTCATAGTTAAAATTTATCCCCTTTCATCCGTGAAAACCAGTCTGTTCAGCAGGCATGGGGAGACGCCCACAGTGAGAGCCCAGTGATCCTAGGCTAAGTCGTCCCCAACCATGCAGAGAAATGCAGTGAGTTGTGAGTACTGGACAGGCCGAAGGCAAGTGAGCAATGACTCATACCTAGGGCTTAGCTATCACTATGTGAGGCCACTTGGCAATACTTTCAGATTAGAGGAAATCCGGGGCGAGGGCCTTTGCTGCCCCTTTGCTCTTGCAGGGCAGAGTCTGTTCAAGGAGGGGAGTTGTAAAAGCAGCTGCCACAATCCAGTTCAGTGTCCACATTCCTCTCATTCCTGAGTGACACCTCCCCTAAGGGCCTGAACAAGCCTCTGGAAAAGGCAGAGAGAGCAACAGGAGCAAGAGAAGAGAGCAGCAAACCCCTCAGAGGAGGGTGCAGGCAGGTCAGGGCACTGGTGAGGGCCAGCTGCAGCACCTGGGCCCACTGCTGAAGGGAAGCTAGGTTGTGCAGCTGGCCCAGCTGCTGGCCATGCCTACTTACAGGGCTGAGGCAGCCTGCCTGCTAGCTGGCCTCCACAAACTGAGGACAGCTTAGTCTGCCCCCTGAGGGGGGAATTCTCTCCTGACAACTTGTGGAAGCCATTTCCACATATAACATGAGCTGGAATAACCCTTGTTTTACATAGTTCTGCCAGCCCATGCTAATCACAGATGTAAGCAGCCCTTTCAAAGCCAGACAGGGCATTTTACTACACGACTACCTTCATCCTGCCCTGCAAAGAGCACAGAGCTACTCCAGCATCCTCTTGCTTTTGCTTTATACATAGGAATTAATCTTTTACTCACGCCCCCCTGCCATCACTCCTGCACTGTGGGTTAAAAGAAGGAACTATCAAACAATTTTGCAATTCAATCCTGCACAGTTTTTCCCAAGCCGTTTTGTGGGAATGGGACACCCTGGAGGCACAGTGACCCAAAACATCAGATTCTTCATATGCCTAAGACATCCTGATCTCAGTGTAGCTTGGCATACATGATTACTGGCAGGTTGGCAGGTTTTCCAGTTTCTGGAGAGAGGGAGGCTATCTGAGGAGGAGCCAKTTCTTTTTCAGAATCATCCTACATTGAATAAAAAGGAAGATTTTTAGGAAATTGCTTATGCAAATCAGAGATTTGCAGTTCTAATTCATAAATGCAGCTAACARTACAGCAAGTGGGGGCTCCACGGAACTTCCACCTCTGTCTAAAGCCTAATGGGGGGGGAAGGGTCCCAGCAGAAATAATACGTGATTTTTTGCTGACACCATACTGTAATCTCAACTTTCCTGTCAAAGATGTCAGGTGGTTTCTCCCACGTGGGCACAGACAGTGTCAAACTCACACAGATAAATACGTGCACCCAGAAAGAAATCATAAGGAAGGAAACACACACGAATACACTCACATAGGGTTCAGTTCTGCTCACAGAGAAACCACAAACACACTCCCATTCATAGAGGGAGTCATCCCGAGCTGCAAATACACACCCCTACACACTCAACCTCATCCCAACATTTTTTCAGAACCAGTACAAGTCCCAGTAGCTCCCAGCCTTTCTCTATGTCTAAGTAATCTATTCAGGGAGCTAGAATTCAGTGCTTAAGGGGGTGAGGATGCTCCCCAAAGCACCTCCAGAGGTGCAGAGGGACACCTCTGTGCTTCCTGTTAGCTTTGAACTCTGCTTCCCCACCCTCTCTCTTACTCTCCATTCATCAGTCCCAGTCGTCTTTGGCATACCAAAGTGTAAGGAGTGACAGTGTTTTCCTCTAGCAGTGGCTATTGGCTGCCTGCCAGACCCCAGGCAGCTGTCTCTTCCCCTTCCTACTACCAAGCAAGCTTTGGAGTTTCTGTTGATGTTGTCACATGGCTGAGTGCTCCAGGGTGGTTTCTTCCKGAGAAAATGCCATTTCTCAATATTTGCCCTAAGAGCAGTGACATTTCCCCACTCTCACATGAATCATGAGCCTAAGAGCTGGAAAACCCTTGTGTGTCATTTTTTCTGACCCGCTCTTGCGTCTTGCAGCAAGAGGAGGTACATTCCTAAGARTGCATTCTTGGGGGCTTTGTCTGGTCCCATAAGAAATAATTCCCATGCTGAGCTTCACCACTATCTTGGGAAGGTAATTCCCCCAATCTCTKGGAGAACATACTACCAGGAAAGCTTCCAAAGAACTAAACAAAACCTTCCACTTCCRTAGGTCTGTTTTTTTATTTTCAGTTGTAACCACTTGGGCTACTCTACACTTTCCTTCATGTTCACATTCATCTGCTACTTCTACAGCTTTGCTGTACCCTATCTGGTCTGTGCTACCTGTGCTAACAGGTAGCAGCCATGCATGTGCAAAATCTTCTTAACCTTTTGTCGTAAACCAGATGCTCCAAAGGTCACTATGTGCTCACACACACCTCCTGCCCAACCCTTTTCCCAGACATGTGAAATCTCTTTCCAGAGGTAGCTGCCTACTCATCCACATCTCTGTTAAAAGTATCTGACTTGTAAACTGAGTCAGGCCAGTGTGTAAAACCAAATTCTCAACAGTAGTGCTGGCATAGAGTAGTGAGGCCAGAAGCAGTGAAGACTCTGGTTTCAGCTGCACGTGAAGTGAGAAACAGAAAAGGACAAAAACAAAAAGACCATTTCCTGTGGTTGTTTAAAGTTGTCATGAGCTTTTTGATACCAATGTGATGGATCTAAAATCTCTGTGCCACCAGAATGTCACGGAGACCTTACCATCCATGCAGCCTGCCCAATTAGTCTGGGTGTGATGAGAACTCAGGCTCACTTCACACAGCAAGACATGTAATTGTAGCAGGATTAAGATYCAGTCAAGACTTCAGCTCACTCAAAGGCAGATCTACAAACTCTGCAGAAGTCTTTACCCGATCCTGAGATTTCCCGTACTGATTGTAGCAACATTCCTATTCATAGGTTGGTTTTGCACTGAGGAATGCACMAGTGATACAGCTGGTAGTTTGTGTTGTCTCAAATAGTATCAAATAATTTTTCTTTTCTGTCCTTTCCTCACTCATTTTCCCCATCCTTTCCAAATATCCTTGGCCCCGATTTGAACTRTCAACACTCCTGTACCTATGTAGTGTGACTCTTTGCCACCATGTTGTCTCTAAACATCAGACTGCTGGTGCCATCATCAGAGAGACATGGTATGGATAAAATGGACAACTGATCTGACATAGTTAGCTATGTAGTAACTTCACTACTTATATTCAGTGATGGCAGCTGGGAGTGGCAGAATTTCTTTTATTTCAACTGCAATTGATTGCAGTTTATCTACAAYGAATTTTTAATAATGGTCTTGCCAAAAGTGTATGCTCTTTCACCAAAATTGCCGTCTTTCCTTTGTTGAAAACTGGAATGTCTCAAACTTAAAGGACTTTAGCTGAAAACCTTATTTTTAGGGAAGTCAAAGGTCACCACAGTGCTCACAGAAGGTGCATTTAGATGTCCTATCCTTCTAGCCCCTATAGGCTGAGCTCTTCCCTCAGTGAGCATCTCTCACAGTACACCTCTCCCTGGGAGAGGTGGTCCCAAGCACGAACTCCAGTTCAAAGAGAACTGGAATAGAAGTCAGATGAGCTACATCCCTCAACTTTAGTTGAAAGTGCTCAGATTTTTCACCCCAAACAACCCAATCTTTACTGGGAGAGGAGGCAGAGAAGATAAAGAAGAAGAGGGAAGGAAACCTCCAAACTGGGAAACTTCCCCTCTACTCCTTTCACTGCAATGCACCTTCCGTCATAAGCAAAGACCACTACCTAATCTGGCTTGTCCTCTTGAGTAACACATTCCCTGTATTTAAGGAACCATATCATAGGCCTTTGTTAAATCTCCAAGTGGCACTTTGCATTCCACCCTGATGCTATGCTAAGCAGTAAACCAAGGGCAAGGACTCACTTCTCCAGCCTGCTCTCCAGATACAAGGATCCAAAACACTTAACTAGACAGAGAGCCTATGCAGAGGACTGTATTTTGCCTGCATGAAAAGACTTATTTTAATGGACAATGCTTGCTGGCTTGAACTTAGACTGAGGTGCAGCAGAGCTGTGTGTTGTTTCCCAGTATGTGCATTCCTCCAAGGATGGAGATAGAGTCTCTACACAGAATCAGAGTCTGTGTTGAAGACTGCTACAGCAATTGTAACATGGTTACTGTTGGTGGGGCTTGTCATTTCTCCTCATTATTCAGCCCAGGGAAAGAAAACCCATGTCATCAGTGCATAGACCTTCTCTCTTGACACACCCAGGCTGGGGTGAGTCTTTTGACTCACCTGGTCAATATGGGGCCATGACTTTGGCCCTTTCTTCTCCACCAGCCTGTTTTACCTTGGTAGTCATTCTACTTTGTATCTCAGTCCTGTTTTTCCTTGTGTAGCTTGGCTCTCTCCTCAGGAAGATGTATTAAAAGGCACACTGCAGGATTAACTGCTTGCCTGCTTGACTGGTTCTTGAGAAGCAGCCCTAGAAAGGACAGATTGTCGCAAACCTTTGCAGGGTTAAACAATTGTACTTTTGAGAACTTTAGGGTGAGTCAGTGGAAAAAACTAGCAGCTCCAGGAAGGCTAAGACTGACTCATAGTCCAAGAAGAGCCTGAGGATCTCCAAGTCCAGCTGCAGTTTAGGTAGGGGAATGGAAGAAAAGGCATTTGCATGCAACTGTGTCCTGTTGCTTCAGCAATGTGACCCCACCCTTCAGCGGAGAAAGATGTCTCACAATTAACAAATGGAAAAAATATCCTGTCCATCTCCACAGCTCTGCCAGCTTCTGTTTAAGGGGAGGAAAAGTCCATGCTGTACAGACAGAGATAGCAGTAACTCTATTTCAATGCCTTTCTTTTACTCACTGCTTCTTTGGGATTGTTCTCTAGTGTTTTATTTAAAAAGCAGGGAGAGATGAAGGAAGAGGAAAGTGAATGAATAGGCAGGGAGGCTGGTGCTTTAACTCACAAAGAACCAAAGCTGTGAACATATGTTCCCTGGGGTTTGCATTTGATAGCATGTGTATTCAGGGAGAGGTGCTGACGTTCTCAGGAAGTGGGTACACTGAAAGCACCTGAACTAACAGTGCTCTCGTGCAGTGCAAGAACTGGACAGAAAAAAAAAGCAAAGGGAAAAAAGGTTCTGTTTTTTTTCTTTCTTTCTTTCTCTCTCTCTCTTTTTTTTTTTTTTAACTGTGCTGGTCAAAGTTCTTTTTCTTTACATTGAGAGGTAACATTTTCCCTCATTTTCCTTTCTGAAGGCAAACAGAAGATGCATTTAAAAATGACTGTTCTAGTCCTTTAGGATATCAGGAAAGTAGGCTTTTAGTCTTTCAAGTGCAGGGCTTTTTGAAGGTCAAAAATAACAGGCAAAAAAACTGCTAAATTATTTTTTTAAAGAAACCTAGAAAAATATGTTCATCCAAGAAAGGAAGAAAGTTCAGCCACTGTTTGCAAAGGAATAGGCAGGCAAATCTGCCACAATTTGGTATATACCTACCAATACACCATACCAGCAACAGCACTCCTTACAGCTTGTGTAAGAACCAAGGTACTCAGAAACAAGGATGATAGGTAGTTAAAGAGATGGGAGGATTTGRCTCAGAAGCTCTGTTCAAGGCACCTGCTATAGATGCATAATTYAGTCATGGTAACAGCAATAGCTTCTCAGCTTAAGGTACAGTGGCCCACTGGAGGTATCCAGATCAGATGCCATCCAGCATTTTGAAATCTTGGTTCCTTTTGCAATCAGTGGAGAGAAGGGATTTGATGCTTATGTCAGATGTGTTTGTGAGGCATCGTCCGCATAATCCTGAGAGCCTGTTTTTTAGCATTGATAAACACCCAAATGACTCTCACTACTATCAGTGAGGATCTCCTAAGAAGGCTGTACTTCCTTCAAGATCATCACTAAGGGAGGCACATGCTCCAATTCCTGTGACAACAGAAGCTACCATCAGTTTCCAGCCAGCTAGGAAAATCAAGCCGTAGAGTATGAGGAGTTTGCTAGGACATCCCAAAGCAGACAAGCAAGTCAGGCCCATATTCAGCAAGCCAGAGCTACCCAGCTCTAGAGAGATCTTCCAWGTGAAGGAAACCTTATGATTGCCAAGTTCTTGCTGAAGAGATAGGACCAAGCACCAGACCTAATCTGTGCTTTAAAAAATAATCTTGCTTGACAGGAAGGAAGTAACCAAATACAGCTGTTTCCCTAGGCTTCTGAACTCTAGGAATTTCACCTGCTTATTAGCTAATGATGAATTTGGACAAAGAACCACTGATGGAGAAACCTGTCTACCCCCTTAGATTTGAGAAATACATATCCAGAGGCAGGGAAAGGAATAACTGCAGCATTTTACAGGAATATACTCACATATATGGCCACAATGAGAGGAAAGAGAGGGAGTGGAGAAGGTGGAGTCAGTGAGTAAGATAAAAAACATTTATGGTACTTCACAAAGCTTTTTGTCACAGGCTGCATGAAAGACATCATAAAATGTAATTGTGCTGTTCCATGGCAATGTCACCACACCCTATATAAAAAGTGACAGCATCAAACTTGATCTGAGTCACCAAGAGCAAAAAAATTTGACAGGCAACATTAATCAAACATTTGATACTGCTCTTTAGTTCTACCAAGAGATAGCGCAAAGCAGTGTTGTGAACTTTCTAGGAAGCAGTCTTTCAGTGGCCATAGAGCAGACCTGGAAATCTTTTCTGTCTTATTTCTGTGGTTCTATTGCCTAGATATTAGTAAATGCCTGGAAGGAGGGGAAACACATTCTCTCACTTTGCGTGAAGTGCCTATACTCACTCTCACAACTGAGATTTGGTTCCTTGTAGTTCATAGTTTCAAGGGAAAACTCAACAGCCTTGACAAAYACTGTCATAAGAGCTATGCAAAATACATTCCATTCCCTCCCATATGCCTTGTCTTTCCAATCACATGCTCATCAACAACAGRGAATCTTACAAAAAGTAAAAGGTATAAAGGAAAAAAAATTGYAATACAAGAGAATCTTATTGCAGTAATAAAGTGATTTGAATGCCTCTAGTTTTAAAAAGGAAGCAGAGGCAGTTTCCTTTACAAACCCTAACAATCATTCATCTTCCTCTACCCCAGAACACCTCAGTGGCTTTGCTGTTCTGGAAACACTTCTCATGTAATGGAGCAGGCCACTGTGTACGGCTAGACCCCTAATTCATTCTCCATCACTACTAAGCAYCTGATGTACCCAAGATATAAGTGTATCTCCACTCCACAAACCCATCAATGTCCAAGTCCAGCTGGAGGAAGGAAAGGGAGAACAGCAAGAGAAAATCTTACCTGACCTCTGTGAATCCTATGGGCAAACAACTCAGTTTCCTGGACTGTAGGCCTGGAGTATGTCATTTTTACTTTACATAACCACACACCAATTTAAGCAACCTATGTATATACTCAGGCTATTTTTAAAATGTCCCCAAGCTAACTACCCCTGTCCTACATCTCCTCCCAGACTGGTTCCTTTACCTCCAAGCTTTCTTTAACCATTTGAGCATTTCCCCTGTAGATTTTGACACAGATTTTTGCTGTTTTTTTTTTTTCATGACTGCATGTTTCCAGAATGGATTTAAGACCAACTTATTTTCTCATATGTAAATAAAGCTTACAGTAATGCCATTCTTCAGTCCAGCCCTTCCCTTACCTTCTCCCTGTGTTCTTGTTCTTCTTCAGAACTCCGTGCCTCTGTGACACCACCTAGGAAGGACCGAAGATGTTGGTGCTACTGGCTGGTATCTTTGTGGTCCACATTGCCACAGTCATCATGCTCTTTGTCTCCACCATTGCCAATGTAAGTAGCAACTACCTTGAACGAGACACTGGGAACCACTGTAATCTTCGGTAGCAATAGCTCTTCGTAGCACAGGCAGATAGACTGGCTGTTAGATGCTCCTAAATACARACTAGGAACACCCACTTAAAACAAAGAATAAAGAAAAAGTAGTGAGTCAAGGGCATGCTCAGAGAGCACAAAGGAGCAGAATTCACCAGGACTTTGTACCAAACCAATCCAGGCTGCCTCTCTGCCAGCACAGGAGCCTCCGATCAAATGACTTGGTTTAGGGCTTCAGCTTCAGGAGTTTGCATGTGGGGAAGGTCAAGCATGAGAGTGTACAGTCCGGCCACAGCACCCCATCAGAAAGGCAGCCCCTGCTTGCCATTCCTACTCCCCTGTCCCACGAATGGCAGCATCAGAGTGCTCCTTGCACAAGAAAGATGAGCATAGAAGATTAGCAGATGATTGTTTTGAGCTGATATTTATCACTCCATCTGGCAGCCAGTCTGTTATATAATTATACGGTCTCCCATGCCTGTTTTTGTGATCATAGTCTGCTCACAGGAGCTGTTCAGGCAGCCATAAACACACTTCTTAATATTATACCTTTCCATTACATAAAACCCTGCAGCCAAAACAGAGAGGGACAGCTGAGGAATCGCTGCTACCAGAGCAGCGGCTGGGGGGCACCCAGGACCCTCCTCTCACATGCCACCAGCAGCCCCTTGCCACTCAGGTCTCCGCCTTGGGGGCACCACCCAGCAAGCCACCCTGCCTGAGCCCTAGTGGTGGGGACCCCAGCAAACCCAGGGTGTCACCCCATAGCAGCCTGAGCAGCCGGGCGTTCCTGCTGCACCTCCGTGCCCGGGGCAAGGGGGACCTCTGGCGGCACCGAGAGCTGCGCAGAGCTTGAGGAAAGGCAGCTGTGGAGGGGCTTTCTGCCCTGCAGTGCCAGGGGCGAGCGGGCTTGCCAGTGCTCTCGGAGCTGGCAGGACCAGGCGGCCTTCGCAGGCTCCCCCTCCTCATCACAGAGGACGGCGGTGGAGGTGCTGGGGTGTCCGCTGGCTCTGTGTTTATCACTTCCCCTTCCCCTGTGTTCTGCTGCTGTCTCACACCAGGAAGGGGAGAGGATAATCTGAGCAATCTTCACTGTATTATGGGAACAGATTTCTCCTCTATTTTTTTTGTCTGGACGAAATGCTGCTCGGCTTTCYGAGCCTTCCGTTCTCTCCCACCCATTTCGGATGTTCATCTGTTGCTGACACATCCTGACTTTTTCAGCTCTCTGTCTCGTGGCACTTTAGCAACTATTGTTCCCCTTGTGATTTAATCTGACAAGAGGCCAGCATGATCCTGGTCAGCAGACCAAGGAAGCTCCCCCATGACATAACAGTTTTATCCTCCTTTAGGTCTGGATGGTGGGTTATTATAACACAGAAAAAGCCTCTTCAGGACTCTGGCTACTGTGTAACAGGAGCTGCAGGCAACTGCCAGAGGCCACCAATGATGGCGGTAAGTTACATTTTCACTTTCATGGTCATGATGATTTGCAGAATATTGGTATGCAATGCCAAGGCCAAGATCTAACCCTCTCAACTCTGTTCCCTCTATGTTCATAGCATCCCTCAAAGCAGTACAAGCTTTTATGATCCTCTCAATCATCTTCTCCGTCATCGCACTTGTCATGTTCATCATCCAGCTGTTCACCCTGGAGAAAGGCAAACGTTTCTACATCACTGGAGCCGTCATGCTGGTTTGCTGTAAGTATGGACCCTTTGTAATGGCTCTGCATGCTTTCCAATGCCTCTGTGAACACAAGCAGGAGCACGTGTCAGCTACACGTGGCCATGAGGGGGAGGCTGTCAGCCAGCTGAAAGTTTCCAGCTGCCCAATTTTTCTGATACAGCATTGAGGATTTGGAAARTTATTTTTCTTATTTAATTTGAATAACGAAAATATTTCTGGATCTTCATTAGAAAACCCCAAGGGGGTTTACCAAGTACYTTTGAAGGACAACAAGAAAGACATATACAACTATTTCTTGGGAGGAAGGGGCAAGGGGAATAAGTAGTTACACAGCTACCGCTCATGGGATTCAACACGTAGCATCAAAATATCTGCAGACAGCGTTACTGATTCCCTCCTAACAAAGGTTTATCCCCCACAGCACCCACTAAACAAGTCCCAAATGTCTTATGTTACTGTGTCTCCAAGAGAAATCCTCCAAAAATAAACCTAATGGGCAGCAGTGCATCTCTCAGATGGCACAATGTATGTGCTATGATCTCAAGGGGCACCAAAATTTCAGATGTCCTGCAGCAATGCTAGTTCCTATGTGTTTTCCAACTCTTTCTTCCCTTGCCTTCTTTCCTACAGGGTTGTGCATTCTGATTGGAGTCTCCATTTACACGGCTCGGTTCGCAAAGATGCCTGGGTTCACAGAAGTTCACCATGGCTACTGCTTCATATTGGCCTGGATTTGCTTTTGCTTCAGTTTCATCATTAGCATACTCTACCTTGTTCTTAGGAAGAAATAAGGCTGATGGGAGTGCAGGGGAGAGGGCTGGCTACTGGGAATGGGGAATAAGAATTGCTCTGCTGAGAGAATTGTTGGGCCTATTGAAAAACCAGAAACAGCCACCATCACAAACACTGCCACCACTACAGAAAAGTAACTAACAAAACTAAAAACCTCTCTGAAACACATTCATCAATGGGAGAGAGAAGCAGCTGCAACTGATCAGTCACTCCTGGGGCTGTTGGGCCAGGAGTCTGCAAGTGACCCAGATAGCTGTTCTGCTCTTCTGCAAAGTTGCATCATACCTTTACAAACTGTCAAGCTCAGCAGTGATGACTGGAGGGCACCATGAAAATGAGGGCTACATTTTTTTCCCTTCCTAGTGCCCTTCCCACTTATCTCTCAGTGCCTTGTGGGTTGGGCAATGAGACTTACGACCCTTTTTTGTCCATTGAAACAAATGAGATGGGCCTTTTGTTACATTTTATATATACATATATATATATATATGCATATATATGAAAGTTAAAGACATTGAGAAACAGCCCAATAGAAATCAGGTGAAATTGGTGTTAAAAATATCTACAAAAAAMTGAGGCAGGAATGTTTTACTGTTCTGTTTCCTATTTGACATTCCTACGGTTGAAGCAGGTATAGGTAGGATGGACAAACATACAGGCATGGGGGGGAGAGAGAGAGAGAGAGAAGAGGAGGGGGAGAGARAAAGAGAGGGAAGGTGCACATAGGTTCCTGATTACAGAGGATGTAGTTGCTCAATGATGCACATGAAGGGAGTCATTTGGGTGTATATCTGCACTAAAATCTCCTGATTGGCTCTATAACATGCCAACAGCACTACTACATTGCACATCTTTTGTAGGCAGTCTTTTTTCACACTGTCACCCAGGACATGGCATTAATTGATAGTCCCACCTTGTAACACAGCTCATCTCAAAGGCAGATGCTACTGGTTAAGAGAAAATGTATTCCCTAATGGGAGACTTGGAGAGATGAGACAGAACCTGAGTTCTGTTCCATGGTGCACAACCTTAGGCCAGTTACTTAACCTGGTGCTTTTCCATCTGCCAAATTCTTCCATAAATCTCTACCTACCTCCCAGGGTTGCTGAGAGATTTTTATGTCCACTCTGTAAGACAAGGTCCAATGTGAAAGGCTGCATGGGAAAGTCAGACCCTGCTACTGCTGCAACCCACACATTTCTGCCACTTTGAAGAATCTCAGTTGCAAATGGAATTGATTAGGGACAAGAAGTCAAAACTTCCTGTGACTCCATCCACAACTAAAAGTCAATGAACATCAAAAAACATATGGCTGCAGATTGTACATGAATGCTATTACTTGTCTCTCTTTCCCTCACTCTCACTCTCTCTCTTTCTCTCTGTTACATTTTCTTCCTATGCAGACTATCAATTTGGTGGGTATATTCTAGTACTGTATGTTGCGGTTTCATTAACAAAGGTTATTTCATATACAGTCATTGTAAATATTTTGAAAAGCATATTTTTAACTTTGAGGGTATAAAATACAATCGGATTCCCTTTATTATAAAGAGTTTTGCTTTGGTGTTTTTTCATTAGTGTTTCAGATATTTGTTAACAGAAACATCTGCAGTTCCTGCCAAATCAAATTACGCTCTCTTAGGATGATACAGAACTACCATGTTCTCCTGGCTTGTCAGCATATGAGATTTCTCATTTTGGAGGGGAGGAGGAAGCAGAACAACTCTCTGAGCCCTTGTTTCAGGCTCTCTGCAAAATCAGGTAAATACTGTGGCCTTGGTAATATTCAGCCCCAGAGCCAAACTTTGCTTCACATTCAGGAGACCTAGAAATGTACTTTATTGTTCATACTGACACTCTGGCAGAATATCCTGTCTGCGGAAGCTGGCATGTAAAAACCCACAGTATTTATRTCCTAGGTGAACCCTGAGCACAATAAGTCCTAAAGTAAAATCGCTAAGGTGTTTGTCTCAGGCTCTTGACTTGGTAGAGCTTCTTCCTTAGATTTATCTTACCAAACACATCAACAGTGCTGGAGCTTGAGCAAAGAGCCCAAAAGCCTAGGACACATGCAGCTCTCGACAAACATGTGGTGCAGTCCTGTAAGCTGTGATACCCATTAGATTAGGTCTAGGAGGAATCAGCTTGGTAGGAAAATTTTCCTTATCAACTAGGCCATATTAGGGAAAGCTAGGAGAGATGCTAATCATGGGCAGAACTTGACATGAATCTTTAGCAGYTGACATTTTAACAATAAGTACCTCATGCATTGCAGTAGGGTATGAAAAGGCTCATGGTGTGTGATGGGTGGGCACTTGTCTTGGTGTTAGGAGTTCCCAGGAGCCATGCTGTGCCTCATCCTCTTTGACACTCCCAGAAGTGCAGGCTAATCAAAGACCATTCAAGCACTGTGCGGCTAGGCTCCTCTAGGTACAAGCTAACACTGGCAGCTGAGATGTAACCTAGGAGCTGAGATGGGGAGTACTGGGAGATGCAAGCCAGGAAGCGCTGGGGGAACACTGCCACTACTTGRCTGGTGCCTATGGCCTGTTTCTAGTATAGTATGGATCGCATATGACAATATGACACCTTACAGTCTGAAAGGACAATCTCAGCTGAGTTGAGATGTCCAAGACAGGTCACAGACAATGGTCTCAATTTTTGAACAATGTTCTCCAACAACCCTTGCATCACTACATAATGTTGTCACTGGCTGCTGAGCAAGGATATGAAGGCTATTTGACATTCCAGACATCTTTTTGCTTGCCTGAATAACTACTGGAGCTTTTTTAAGAGTTGGTGCTCTATTCTACAATTTGGAAAATCACTGGATTTTCTAGCATCTGGCAACCCTAGTCAATCCAGTCCCTGAAGTATAATCAGTCCAAATGGGACAGCCTTTGCGCAACACTTGGTAACTCCCACCACAAGCTTCTGGGCCCTGTTACATTAGGCAATGGCAGCTAGGGAATACACCAGGCACTAGCAGGACAAAACATACCAAACAGAAAAGCAGTGGTCCAAAAAGATCAATCATCAGTTACATACAACAAAAAGAAATGGAAAAGGATAGGAGTAAACAGTGCTACCAACTGTCATATAACTGGTGTTTACTTGAAAAGCATCTTCAACATAACTGAAAGAACACTTTACACTGCCCCACAGACTAATCTGGAGAGACACAGAGTTTAGTCAAGGAGAGCCCTTGCACAGATTTCAGGTACTAGGCCTCACAAGGGCCAGGAACAAAACTGACTCAATTTCTTCAGGGACAAATCACAGAGCAGCTCTTACACTAGGAAGAGGAGCCTATGGAAGAGGAGAAGCAGACAAACAAAATGATTTCCATGCCTGAGATTCCACTGCAAAGCAAAGAAGGAATCCCCACTCCTTGGMGCTCTTCTGCAGGTCACAGAGCTGACACAGCGCAAGGAGGCAGGGATTTTCCACAGACAAACAAATGACTAATTCAGGGCATTTAACTGCCATAAATCAGTTAATACAAAATAAATGGTCTACAAGCTAGTGCTGACTACCATCACACCAGGAGCTAGCAAACCATACAGACAGGAAACCCTGCCTGACTCCACTTTTTTTAAGAGTTTCTAAGGAATGATGCTAAATAAAAATTCTTCAGACAGAAGGTGCTTGGTATGATGAGGCATTTCAGCACAGACCACTCGGTTTTGTTAGCCATACCCAGAAGGAACGGGTAAAGGACATTTCCTTACTTACCATGAGGTAAGTAGAGTAAGGAGCTGCTAGAAGATCTAAATGAGGGATCTAAAAATGAGGGACAGCCAAGGGGGCAAGAGCAAAACACAGTCTTGCTCTAACAGAAGTGTCARGTCATGCGGGCTAAGAAAAAGCAGTCCAATAACTGCTCACATTAACAAGTTGGAAATGATTTGTAAATGTTCACAGGAGTGTTGCAAAAGCTGCTAGAGATAGCTCATGGGAGACTTCTACTTTGTGAGTGGCAGAAGCCAAAATCGGCCAAGCAAAGCAACTGACTCTTGGGCTGATCACAGGGTGATGACAGCACCAAAAACACAGACGCAATAGCACCATTACAGAATGCAGCTGCCTGYCAGCACATCCAGAATGGGAGAAAGACTCAACTCCCTTGCTGTAAAGAAAACAGATTAAAAAAAAATCACACACACAATAAGTATGCAACAAATGCAGAAATGACGGATGATACAAAAGGTTGTGCTAGGAGATCACAGGTAAAAAGTATAGGTCACTTCTGCCACTGGGGTAACTCTCTGCTGCTGACATCCAGGATGCAGCTAGTCAAAAAATCATTTAACAGAGGAAAGTAAGAAGAGATCATCATGAAACATAACCCCCCACAAAACATATCCAGCCCAAGGGGCAGCCCAGAAATGTATGCTGCAATTGTACTAGTGCTCTTCAGAAGGCTTCTTAATCTTGGGATCATTTACACTTGAAGCTCTGCTGGCTCAGATAATAACAGCAGTCAGGGTACCAGCAGATTGCCAGAGGTTGGAAAGGAATTTTAATCCCAGACCCTCTGTTTTCACATTGCACAGTTGGCAAGATGTGTCACTGTGAGTGGCTCTGCTCTCTCAATATTGTCAGAGCCATGGTATTGGATTCCATACACCAGTGATCTGACACATGATGACAAATCTCATGTTGCACAATTCACTCAAAGTATGTGGGTATCTGGTATAAATATATACATTGTCATCTGTTACACTGCTTAGGAAACTTGATTGCCTTTCTGCTCAACCTAATGTGGAAGGCCGTAGCTGGCAGCCTTCCTCCTTTCCACCCCCTCTTCTCATGTGGATCAGGCTAGCCAGGAACCAAAGGGTCAATACACAAGGTGAGAGGTCTCCAGCCAGCATTTTCCTAGGGGTAAAAACAGGAGACATACTGTTCAGAGGACATATATGAGGACCCAGGATGCTTCGTCTGACCCGCTAGGCAAATCCCAGTGTCAGTATTTGGGCCACAGAACCTGACCTATCTACAGTAGGGCTAGGGAAAGAGGCAATGATGTTGTGGAGCTCTGCCGTATGCATACTCATGATACAAATGGCCTGGAGAGCGCACACAGTCACAAGTACTAAAGAGAGAGGTGCTGGGGGTGCTTTTGCCCTTCTCTACCTTGTAGATAAAACTGCAGGAGGACAGAAGCCTGACTCTCAGATTCACAGAGGTATTTGATGTTTCTTCTGGGTTTGGTGGGACATCATAGATAATTTCTTCCTTTAGAAGCAACTCCCAAAATGAAAGGTTCATTTCACTCACATGCTCAGCGAGGTGCTTTTGGGGCTTTGCTCTGTTGTTAATCCAGAGCTGAGGGGACTGAGCTATAATTTAATGAGTAAAAAGCACTTCCTAGAGCTTTGAGGGGATGTGTGGCTCTCAGAGACTGGGGAATATCAACTGAATCAGACGGTATCTTGTTAACAGTTCCCAGAAGGCATACACTCGTAAACATACCAGGGCAGCTTAGCCTAGCAAGAAAAAGATGGTGCTGAAGGCACAGCCTGTGACAGCTCGCAGACTGGGGGCCAGCAGGCACAGACAAGGCAGTCTGGGAAAGAGGCTTCCACTGCATTCCTCACACTGCAGCTGATGGCAGGTCCCCTCAGCCCTGGGCAGTGCTGGGCTTCCTGAGAGTCATCTAGTCCTACTGATGTCCCTAAAAGCTAAGGCTGCTTAGCATTTTGAGAGGGATGGCTAGCAGCTCCCAAGACTGGGCCAAAAGGTCACACTAATTTTGGTTTGCAGACTCAGGGAGGTAAAAGATGGCTTCTGTACAGTTTGAATATCTTTTTTTTTTTAAAAAAGGGCTTTCTGTTTTTAAATGGTTTTGTGAAGGAGGAGAGTCTTCTTGTGTATCACATAGAGGAGGTTTGTCCAGTTTGTGCAGCACAGTAAGCTATTTTGTGGTAAAGAAAGCAGAAACCTYGAGGCTCAGCATCCCAGCTCTGGGAAGGGTTTGCAGGGCCTGCAAGAGAGCAAGAATGTGGAGAGGTGGAGGCAGAGGTGAGTGRCAAGAATCAAATATTCAGGACCATTCCAGAAACAAGGAGCATATGCTGSCAAACACTCAGTACAGCAGAGATCTCAGTCTCCAGTTACTACCTAGGCATGAGTGTGGACTGCCAGTCAGTCATCAGGTGCTATAAAGGAATAGAGCAGCACAAATAAATGGGGGAATAGACACATAGATAGGAGAGAAAAAGAGATGAGCAGGAAGAACAAGCACTGTGGAAGACTTGAAGGACATAACAATTCTGATATAACTTGTAGAAAGACAAGTCAGTCAGCGTGCAAGTGTAGGGAAGAAGTTTGATAGCCTGGCACCTGTTGCAATTGTCCACCAAGCAGATGGAGCAGCTAAAACAGAGCCTGATCAGGCAGTAGGATTGCTCTTCCAAGGCAGTACCAGACGTTTATGTGCACAACCCCACCAAAAACTGGATCAAGCAAAGGTGAACCGTTGTAACCAGTCCAGTGTGGAGGGCCAATATATGCCTTCCCAGTTGCTGGATGGCCAAACCTCCTGTCCCCAGGCTGCCTAAGGGCAGCTGTCCCTGCACTGTCACTAGAGGTCAGTGCAAGCCCAGAAATGCCTCTCCTGAATCATGATCCTAAAATCTGAGGCATGGACATCCCCAGGGAAAGGCCACTGTCACTTTATCAGAGGATAATTCAGAAATGCAAGCATGACCCAGCCTCTCTTGGCAGCCCTGAGCCAAACTCTCTGCTGCCTGCGGCATGCCACATAGAAGAAGTAGGGGGCACATTAGAGGTCTCACTTCCTTCCAACACCTGCAGCTGCCCCACATCAGAGGTAAYATGATAGGAGTGCTTGTCACCAATGAGAAACCTATAGGGAGAATGAAGATGGAAGAAGAAATTCTGCTTTATGGCTACAGGGGACTGAGTCTACCTTTTCTAGCTGTCAGGCTTCAACAGATTACCATGGTTCAATTCCCTTAGGCTGCTGAGAGCTGTTTTGGGCTAAAGGAGATATATGGGGGTGTCTCTTACTTCTTTTGGATGAAGAATGGATGAAAAGTTCGTGCCACTACTTTCCTCTGCTCTGTACTGTGAGAGAAACTGAGGCACAAGAATTGCATCGACTTGAGGCAAGTAGAAGAAGAAGTGGGAGGASAGAATGGAGGGGGTGCTGGGGAGGCCTGAAAAAAGAGAGACTGCAATCATTTAGGATTCTCACGGCTCGTAGTTTAGGGGGGTCTCTTTCCAGCTAACTTAGCTCTACTCCCTGTGGGCCTTAACAAAACAGGGCCTTTTCTCAGTTTCTCAGAAAGCGAGCCCCATGTTCTTAAAAACTGATTGCAACAGGCCAATACCTAGATCTGTACTAAGGTAACCTGCTTTCTGGGATATTTTTAAATACTGATGAACTACCACCAAAATTCATGGGAGCTGTAAAGGCTCAGAAAAAATCCATCAATTTAAGCACCTCACTTCAAACACTCAAGCCCCCAAAAATAAGCCTAGACACCAAGTAGAGATCCAAGGAGACAAAGAAATTAGAGCAGTCCATACTTTTTTGCCACATGCCCACCTTGAGATTTGTGATGACCTTGCTGCAGTAAAGGCAAAGTTTGTATTTGCAGTGCAGTAAATCTAGTGGCCAATGCTGTATAATTGCATGACACTAGAGACGGATGACTGCTCTCTTGCTGAGGAAAAGGGAATCAGAGGATGGAGCAGGTTAGAACCGAGCAACAGGAAACAGACTAAGACTGGGAGTAGGTAAGTAGAGAGGAAAAGTTTAGTTTTCCCAAATTTAGAAGATTTTGCAAAATGTAAAGCACTTAGTTACAGTCACTGAAGCTCTGGAAGAGGTGTGAGGGTTCCAGGAAAGGAACTTGGGAGTTCCAAGAGCTTTTGTGGGGCTTTGGAAAAATGTCTCCTTCTGCCCCCTCAAACTAATTCCTCAGGTGGACCCAGAGGCCTCCCTTCCCCTCCAGCCACTTGCATCCTCTGCACGAAGTTCCTCTGTAGGAGTRGGGAATCAGAGGGCACCCACAAAGCTGTTTCTGCCAGGCAAGGAGCTGGGACAGGAAGGGCAATGGTTGTGGGTGCAGCAGGAAGTTCAGAGGAGATCAGGGGCAGGACTGCAGGTTCCTGGTTCTGCTATCCCATAGCCTTCCCCAGGCTCCATTGACAGTAGAAGGCTCTGAGGGCAAGAAGGAGATAACCTACCCTCCAAGTAGGAGGGAGGATAAGCTCTTTAGAGCATATTTGCTGCACATCAGCATAGGTAAAGAGGGCAGTGTGTTTACCTCTAGCTRCTGTCCTAGACAGCTGCCTACTTCACCCATGCCTGCAGCTAGGCAGCAGCAACGAGTGGTGAAAGGAGACAGACCTCCAAGGAGAACCTTTTCATACTATTTTCACAATGTGACCAACAAACAAGGGCATTTGGGTTGGGATTCATAAACCCTCAAGCATATATCGGTCATTAAAAATCAAGCACAGTCACATCCAGGTCCAGTCCTTTGGAGCAGAACCAGTGAAGCACTGGGAGTGACACTGGGCTGATCTGTAGGGCCAAAGGAACAGTTACTGCATAGTGGCYATTATGAACATTCATATTACGATGACTCCAGCTTTGACACACACCAGCATCTAAGCTGAACTTCCCCCATGCTGGGTCTCTCTGTCCCATTTTTTTTCCTGCTTAGAAGGAAAAACAGATTTTTGCAATACCTGCTTCTAAGGAAAAGCTTAATGAAAAACAGATGCTTTTTATCATGACTCTTTCCTTTCATCTGTCCCTAGAATGACTTCTACCCTCTCCCTGCTGTGGAGCAGGAAGTGAAACTTGGCAGAGCAGCAAACTGCAAATCATGCAAGAGCCCTTTACTGCCCATGGGAAAATCAATGCCACTTAGGCCAACACACATGCTGTACATAAAAGTACTACTTGCTCAGAGAAGATATGATAGGAAAGTTAACCCATTCCTAACTTTCTGACCATTTAAACTATGTTATATAGGCCTCCAAATGTTAGCAATACTTTTGTGCCTTGGTAGAGTCTTATGCAGATATAACTCAGATGAAAGAGATTGTGCAGCTATGCATGCGCCATCCTAGGTGGTGCTAACAGAACAAATGTATGTGCCTGCATTGTTACCTCTATSCTCAGTATCACTGTGTCGAATGGGATCCAGGCAAGATGAAGCTCTTTCTTCATCAAAGGAATGAGCACAATACAAAGTACTCTCTGAGAAGATGCAATGGATGGGAAAACACAGATCCTGAGCTCTTGCTTCTCATCTTTTTCACCATCTGGAATTGCTCTGTTTATAACACCACCTTTCACATGCAGTCTCAAATTTCATAGTTTCACATACCCTATTTTACCAAAGTTGGGAGCATGGCTAAAAAGTCACCTCCATCAGGTCTGTGGAGACAGATTTCTAATATGAGAGAGCTAAGTTATGCTACCTCTGCCTTCTGGGTCAACTAAAACCTTATGTCTGGTTGTTCCTAATATGCAAAACAGGGATACTATCTGCCTTCCCACCTTTAAGACCCTCAGATGAACAATTACAGTGTAAGTGCCTCTTGTTATTAACTGACTGAGAGCACCCTTCTCCCAGTCTGATCCCTAACTCAAGCCTTCTAGGGTTGAGCTGGGTGACACATGCCATGTCACCCCTCCAGGAGGGAGACCACCAAATTGCTTCCTTGGGGATTGCCTTCCTTCTGCTTTCCCACTGCTACAGGTAGTCAAAGCACAAAGGTCTCCACTTGAATCCTCAAAGACATCAGCAATTATAYTGCATCACATTTGCCACTCTTCTCTATCACATATGCAGTCTCCATTCCCATCAGCGTTGAAAGCTTCTAACAGCCCTTACCTTTTCAAAGGGCACTGCAGACAGCCATTTAYACTTTAAATAGATATTAAAATGAAGCCACCTGCACACTTCCAGTTCCCAAACTRCAGAACAGAGTGATGGATAATGGAAATGTATCAACACATCAACAGTTTCCAGTAGCAACTGCACTAGAATAGCACGATACCAACTTCAAACATGTACAGGAAATGCCTTTTGATAGCTAATGTAAGTTTAAACTCCACAAAAGGCTCTAAAGATAAGAGTTTTACTTCCCCCACATCTTGATTTGATCAAATGGATTGCGAAGAAYGACCAAAGCCTAGAAACAGATTTAATAATAGAGGTACAGTTTTAATTGCCTGATCTTATATTGTTCCCCTTTCTACTGGACCTGCTGCCTCATTCAGCACACACAAGTGCTTCACRGATGAGGTTGTCTTCCTTGTTCACTCTGTTGCTGTATTTATCTGCATGACAGCAGCGTACCGCACAGGATACAGAATTTTGCTTYCCTCCTGGGTTTTTCTTTCTGGCTCATTATTACTGCCTCTGAGCAGTTCCCAAACACAAAAGGACTTTTGTCTTCCAGTCACCCCAACAAAACTAAACCAATATCACAATCATTTTAGAAACAGAGACGTTGAGATAGATCATAGCCAAAAGCCTGCAATGATGACCATTAATTCTGGGCACTGCAGTGGTTYGCTGCCCGAACACACAGAATGAAACAGGTCATTGGCATTACTGAAAAGTTGGGTCTGTGTGATTTGCTCAGCATCACATACAGAATCCATGGTAAAGGCAGACAGAGAAGCCAGAGTTTCTACAACTCACTATAATGTTTTCAACATGGCTGACTACTCCTCCTGTTGCCTAAGCACAGAGGTAGAAAGAAGGTTCTACACATCTCCTTAAGCCAAGAGTCACTTCAGACCAGGACACTTGACTTGGGAAACACCAAGCAGCTTCCTGCCAATGTGAACTTACAGATGGGAAAYAGAAACACAGAAATAAACATCAAAAGGATCAACTAGTGTTCAGTGCCAGTATCAAGACACTAGTGACCCATGTGTAGAAATCTCCGTGCATTAAAAGTACAACACCCATGTATTTCAGCTGTAGTGGTGATTTCTGCAAAGCAGACCCCAAGAGCTCCCATCAGCCCTTTTCTCCCCTGCAATAAGTGGTATCTGCGTAGATTTGCTTTTAAACAACTGAGCACAAACTCAGTCTTGGCTGAGAACCAAGTGCTGCACATTTGCATCCCAACTTTATGCCTTCTTGTGCATTGAGTCCGTCCAGATGGCAGGCTGTATTTGAGGCTTAATGATCTGCTTCCCCTCCCCCCAGTATCAGCACAGTAAATCGCTGGTAAATCTTCCTGATGGTCTTTTAGAGGGAAGAGAGATCAAATATATACAGTGTGCTTTAAAAATCAAGTCCTTATGAAAATAAGTCTGCAATGTTGGTGCAGAGCCTGGATTCAACTGAATGACTTAAAATGCTTGCAAGTAATCTTTCTCTGCCATCTAACCCTCACCCAAATCCCTAGGCTTTGGACTGTCTCCTTCTCTGGGCAAAGACTTTGCCAGAGGTGGCTTGCTCACTTTGGCCTTGGTCACTGCAGTCCTCTACCTCCTCCAGAGAATGGCCTTCAAGCAGAGATAGGCAGACCAAAAATTTCTGAAAATATTTGGAGAACAAGCTAGAGTTTCGACTTGGTTGGCCACAGCTAACAGAAGTTGCTGGAGTCTGGCTTCCAGGGCAGAATTTTATATGTCCCAATTATGATCAGGAGAGGCACATGTCTAAGAAAGACATGCGATTTCTGTCCACAAAATACTATGTGAAATATAAGAATCTGCTCACAAGATCAGATCTCAAACACTGGAGAGAAGTTTAAGATACCTTTATGTATGAGCACATAAGATACTTTGTTCATTTGAGTGGAAGGTAAAGCGCCATACACAAACATAGCCTCAGTAAATGGCTACAGCACCGGCAGTCTGACTGCTTTAACTGACTCCCCACAACATGACACAGAAATCTGCGGCACAGGCAGGCACTGACTCCAAGTTGCTCTGGCTGCATTTAGCAGCCGTAGCCTGGAGATCCTTCTGTGTCTAGCCTGGGGACCTTGATCTCATTCTTTTCAGACCTTTTGACACCTGCAGTAAACAAGGCAAAAGCTTTGTGCTCTACAATCCTTATTGCTACAGAGATCTGACCTGGCCCAAAAGCTGTTCCCACTATGCCTGCTCAGTGAGGCACGGTCTTATGGAGAAACAGCGTGTGCTCATATATTTAAAGATTAGAGAATGGTTTTGGGGATATCAAAGAGATGTTCAGGTTCACATCAAACTTAATTGTGATATCTCCTGGATACTTAATTTTGTTCCTCAAATTAAATCTTCTTATCATCACAGGACTTGTTTTCCAGTGTGTGTAGTATTCTTATAAGGAAAAATTCCCTCCCATGGAGTTCAATACATTTCTATCCACTTAAGCTAGATCTGACAATAAACTTAAGTGATTTATAAGCCTTAAGCTAACCATCTGCATAGGGGTAAGCATCAGCTATAACTAATATGCAATATACTGCACAAAATGAAAATGTATTCTCATGTGCATTCAAATAAAACATCAGGGCTATTTCACAAAGAATATGGGAGCAAGGGCCAGGGGCCAGTGAAATATTTTTCAGCTTTTATGTGACAGACAATGGACGTGATCCAGTCTTGCATCTCATAAGTACTGGCAGATTGGCCAGGATTTGGAAGCTAACAAAGAGATTCTGTACACAGGCCTGGTTTCAATTAATGTGTCCATATGGCTATGTGTGTGCATGTGTTTATACTGAGTGTTCTTCCCTGTTAGCGGGTGTTGCATAAGTGTGTGTGTGTGTGTGTGTGTGTGTGTGTGTGTGCGCGTGCATCTATGAAGGGAGGTTCAGAGCCAGCTCAAAGATTCTCAGCAACATAGGCAAGATTTAGCGCTGATATCCCAAAGATGAGGACAAGATGACACACATTAGCCATGACAAGATCCGGCACATATCATATTTTAAACAGAACACCTGTCCTCCCTGACAGAAAATCAGATCTAAACTACAGCAGTAAAAGCACTGAATCCTAGTCAGTAAGACCATGACAGGTCTGCCACCACTTTAACATAGGGTAGTAACAGTTAGTGCTAAGACAAATCCCATTCAGGGAGAAGGGACAAACTGCTGCCCCACACCATCAAACCTTTTCCTGACAGACAGCACCAGCCACGGTGTCTGGGCCTGCCAGTAGGGCCAGAAGGCAGAGACTGGCAGTATTTGCTGTTCAAGCGGCTGAAAGTAGTCTCCTCTTGTACGGAGAGAGCCACAGGTACCCCTCAGCCATTCTCTTGCTCTAGGCAGCCTGCTACCCTGTAACACTTCCCATTTTGCCCATGCCTGAAGCTGACTCACGTGTGTGTATGTCAGACCACATGCATGCCTGAGATTTGGCAGCAAACCGTACAGCTTTGTGTCCTGTCTGAAGCACTTGTTTCCTGTCCAGCTTCTTTTTTAAAATACTGTAGCTGTCAACTCAAACTAATAGGAGGAATTGACAAATGAGATAAAACACTTCAGACACAATATAAAATACAGACCCAGCAATTTTTAGACAAATTTTGCATTCTTAAGCTTAATTTAATTACTAATAACTCCCCCAATTTCTTAAATTATAATTGGTTCTGGAAATGATAGGCTATTTCATAATTAAGATTTGCTAATGAGGTTGACCATGAACCATACAGGATCATAGAGTCTGATAAGGTACCTGCTATTTTCAGGTTATCTTGTATTTCCAGCTAAGTTTATTTCTCCAGAGATGCACTAACTTTGCATAGTTTAACTAATATTTAATTTAGGCTGATGCCCTTCCATCTCTGTCAATAGCAGTGCCTAACTTTTCACTTCTTTAAGTATCCCTTAAGTTCTTCTCTTGTTTTGTTCCTACCAGCCACACACACAGTGCTCAGGGGCAGATAACCTTGATATATTTGCAGATCCTAAAGACTGAGATGGAGGCCTGACAACACTAGTACGAGACTGATGACTCTTTGAGAAGGACAGAGTTAGGACAGGATATGCATTGGTATCAGGCTGAGGTTATGGCTCAGTTTAGGGACAGCTCAGCTGCTTGTAAAGAAGTCTGGGCCCAGAGACCTGAACAGCTTTGGTACAACATGTAAGACACTCACCGTTGCCATGCCAGACCCCTGCTAGCAGTACAGGTATTGCCTAGCCCAATTTTAATCCTGGCTGCGTTAGCACTATGCAAAAGGCATTCTCTCCTGTAAGCACCATCCCTTCCCTAACCTGAGGAATGTGCTAGCTACAACAATACGAGTGCTTCAGCATGTAYTGCTTTGAACCATCTCCCCACCCCCAAAACAAACCCCAGAGACTTKTAAGTGTTCAAGGAAGTATCTTCAAGAGGAGCACTTGTCTCAGAAGCAAGTCAATATGAGAGGCTGCCAGGAGGGAGGCCATTCTATGGGTTGTGGGAGATCATGAAGGTGAAGCAAGAAGCCCACTGAAAGAGGGAAAAGCAACAAAACAAAGACATCCAGCCACTGACTGAAAAAAATAATAAAACAAAACACAGAAATTCTTGCATGGTTGCTTCTCTTCAATAGGACGATGTCAACAGTCCAAGGAAACCTCCATGAACAAAAGCCACATCACAAGGCCCATTAGGGTACTCTAAAGGGGCTCTGAGGTCCTGGCTCTGCTCAGGAGTTCTCCAGGCAGTGAATAACTGGTGAGATGAGATACATGGGCAAGGGGAACAGCGAAGTGTGAAATGCAGGGAGGTATATCTGCTTGGCAGGCAAGGTCAGGAGTGGGATTATGGGCCAAAGCTGAGGGAGGGCACAAGAACTGAAGTGTTTATGTATGGGGAGGGGTTAAATTCCAAAGCACATTTATTTTAAAAGGTTTTTTTTTCCTGCCCCTTTGATGATGAGATGCAATAACAAGCTTAAATTAATATGTTAAGACAAGAGACATCAGATGGATACCAACCAGGAAGAGAAAAAGAAGAGACAGTGAGGCAATTCTGGTCAGTCTGGTCAGGCTGTTGTGAGCTCCGCAGCCTCCTACCAACTCATATCCATTCATAGGCATGTCAGTTTTTGTCCTTCAGACTCCAGCTACAGTATTTACAGAAGAATTTTATTACTATCTTTGTCCTCATCAGCATTTTTACTATTTATTTACTCCAAATCTGTTAGACAAAGTATCTGAGGTCTTAGAGTAATGGAATTCCTGGCCAGGAAAGAGTCCTGAAGTCTTGTAGACAAAGTAAAGGAGAAGGCCTAAAACATGCTCAGAATTCATGAATGGCTGCATCTTTGTATCTATAGCAGTCCAGACAAGRCACTCCAGGCCCAGGGTTTAATCTGCAAAGGGACACGGTAACCATGTGGCAGCTACATAACCAGAGCTATTTCAAAGCCATAAATTTACAGGTTCCTGCCTGACATCACATTGTGACTGCAGAGGAAAAAAAGAGCAAGCAACTTCTCCACTCTGGTGATGCATTCTTCAATGGTTCAGACATCACAGAGCTGATGCCAGCCTCACCTTTTCAAGAATTTGCTCCCTCAGTTAAATACAGACCTAGGTACCTATAGCAAAGACTACCATTCTGTAAGAAACAGCTAACAATGCTACCAGACTGCATGCTAGTAAAATCTCTGACGCCAACACCATGCTTACGATAGATTTAAGTATTTGGAGAACATAAAGGACTTCAGGGCTAATACACAGAAATCACTTAGCTGATTTGAAATCATTATCTGTATGAAAAGTGATGCAAGCTGATAATTTTGATAGGGGTGATGAATTCATTTCTTTCAGTGTAATTCATCCTAGAAAACCAGAGTGCACTTTCTGGATGGCAAACAGCAGACACTATTAAATCTTTACAAATCTTTACAAATGGCTTGACAAGCAATTAAAGTTATCACAGCACTTAAGAATTTCTTCCTCTAAGAGTATGGAATAACTTGAATACATGGTAGCATCAGTAACTTGCAAAGGTGGGTGTACCAATTTTAGGTGCACATAAGAATAKGATGGAAAATAAAGATAAAACTGTGATGCACCTTTGCCTGAAATCACACTTTCCCTCCAAAGTTTTCAAATGAAACCCTAGCACTAACAAGATCATCCACTTATTTTGCCTCTGACTTCACTGGGACCAAGATCTCAAGAATGATGTCACATAAAGAAAACTGATGCAGAGATAGAGAGGCAAAAAAACAGAGGAATAGAAAGACTACAGTATGAAAAGAAATGAGAAAGATTGGTTTTACTTGTTTTCAAGAGGCAATAAATAAGTGAGGGCTGCAACAGATAAAAATATCAAAGGATGGAGAAAGCAAAATTACTGCCTTGTGCAGGAAATAGAAGGGCATTCAATTACAATAAAAGGCAGGTACAGTGAAATGTATTCCATACAGCACCTAAACAACCTGTGGAACTTATTGATGGAAGATATCATTCAGACTAAGAATTTAGCAAAATGTAGAGCAGGATTTACACATCTTACAAAGTATGGGACTTTTTTCCAGGAAATTTTCTATACTGTAGGACATTAAAAAATAGCTTCTAAGTGGCAAGGATTATGCAGAAAGTATCCCTCTGGGAAGGTTATCCGAAAACAATGTCCTGTGGGATGTACGAATTCCTCTGAAATGCTACAGACAAGCCAGAGGTAGCCTGTTTTATCCTGATCTCACTTACAACATAATTCAAGGGAGGTGTTTTCACAGCTGAACAGAGAAATTGTATGCTGTTCAATCTGAGCCCATTGGAAATGCTTAGCAGCATCTCTGGCTGTAGTCAGGAGATCAATTATTACATCAATAAAAGGAATTAAGAGCATTGTCAGAAAAGCATTAGGAAAGCAACAGCCCTAAAAGATACAGAGACCAATTTTTCATCCTTTCATGACCGAGAAGGAAGAAATTTCTACCTCCCTGCCCCAATCTGTGTTGCAGCAGCAGGGAAGTAGATTGCAAAGGGCAATTTCTCCCCGTTTCCGAGATGAAAGTACCATTTTCTCCCAGTTCACAGTATTAGCGGAGAAATTCCTACCAAACCGAAGTGCATTGACCTACACTGTTGCAGATGTGACTACAGCAAGTGTTGTCCTCACATACCTCGATGCCACAAAATAAGAGCAGCAGCCACAGTTTTATGGCTTACAGCTATTGCATAGTTTTTTGAACACATTGAGACTCTGCTTGCCTTGTGAGAACTAAGCTAATGGGGTGACAGTGGTTCAGGAAGCCCTTGGCCACACAACACCTGGAAGAAGAGAGCAGAGCTAAGCAAGACAGACTTTGAAAACCTGGAGATAGGTTCCCCTGCTCTTTTTGTCAGCAGATGTGTGAAAAAAATGCCTTCATACCTATCTATGAAGGAAGAGAGGGAAGGATTGGAGCTTTTTTGTCGAGTTTGATACTGCCATTTCAATTCATGGAAAAGTAATAGACATGCTGGGGATGAGGCTACAACCCCCAAAATAAGGCCTTTTGCCAACAGCATGTAAATCACTACACTTCTACAGACTCCGGTCGAAAAATTCTGCTGCATATCAGCCCCTAATTCCAGACACAAAATTGTTTCTGTATTAGCAGCAGTTCAGAACTGACCTTTTTTACAATGTTCAAAAGCAACAATAAAATCTTATTATTTCTCTGGAGCAAAATAACTTCTCTTTCCTCCCATGTTCCTTCCATTGCCTAAAAAATCTAAAAGATGATCAGGAGGGAGAAGAATAGCAAACTGCCAGAGACTATAACAAGGCATAGACACTCCAGCAAACTAATTACCTGCTAGAGGACTTCAGTAGGCCTGCTCTGCATCTCATAAACCAGCAAACACCAGCTCAGATACTGCCAACTGCTTAACTCATTGCATTCTACTTCTGAGAGGAACCTGCAGTGCTGGACCAGCCTCGTTTCTCCCCTTCCTTGCCTGCCTCTCTCACACGTGCATACACGCACTTTAGGCGGACAAGTTTCTACCATCAAATAAAAGGTGACATCTCTTCAGGAGGGTTGTTCAGCCAGTTTGCAATTTAATCCAGGCTTTCAAAGCTCTCATGCTGTCCAATGCCTTGATTTGGCTTCCTACTGCTCTGTTGTGCTTTGAGGATCTTTGTTCTGTAAGGATTTGATTTTTATTCTCTCTGAGAAAGGAAAAAAAGAATCTTATTTTAACACGTAACAGCAGCTGGCRTAGGAGACTAAAGAAAGGCAAGGTCATTGCATCAAACCAAGCCATATTACTGTGGAAATGCTAACGAGTCCATGGTAAGAAGAGAACTGACTCTCTTTCTTGATATAAGCTAGTGGACCACAGAAGGACCATCAAGCCTATCACCTCTACACTGTGCTATGTCACAACCAGTATCCTAACGTCATTTATATCACCCAGATCTCTTTGCGAAGGGCAGATCAGGCCCAGACCTGCTTGGTTTGCAGTATCATAATATCTTCAAACTGGTTACCTATTGCATTTTCTCAGCAGCCCAGAAGGGCAGGTAATGACTATTATTACTACTCAATGTAAGAGGGAATTGTGACTGTAAGATTGTTCAGTCTACAACTAGGACAGTGATCTGAGAACAGCCTGGCTCCCTGCTCTCTCCCTGACCCCCATAAGCTCCCACTCAGCTCAGCAACAACTTGAAGGCTCAACTCATAACACGAGGAAATTTATGCAGGAAACTGCCTGCCCCCTTTGATTTATTTTACCAACACACTGTGCTGATAGAACAATGTTTTACCAGTGACTGCAATCATTCTTTTACCCACCAAGTACAAATAAGCAGTGTTTTAGTAATCAGCTCAGGGTGGAGCCTACCCAGAAAGCTAGCACCCTCAGATCTATGACAGCTCTTAATATGATGGCAGGAGCAGCAACATCAGGTTAGCTGCCAGCTCTGTACCAGAGCTCCCCTCCAGCTGTTCCTTGGCTGGCTTCTCCATGCATCACAGCATTCATAACTCTGTCCCACAGCCGCTGAGCAGTGAGTTCAATAGGGAGGGCCTTTGCAACACATCAGTACCAGGACATTGTACAATTTCTGCTTCTCCCTGTGTGTAGCCTCCACAATACCCGCTCACTGCCAGCATCTCTAAAACAGCTGCCTTGCCCCCAAAAGTAAGAGGCATAGGTTTATTTGAGCCTTCTAGAAATAGGATTATAAATAGGATTCCTCAGGTGTGCATGGACATAAACACATATACGCACACATGCACACACGCACACAGGCATACAAACAAACACACAAACTCTTTAAATATCGAAGAGGTCACATGTGCCMTCTCAAGTAATATTTACTTTGCTGCTGCTACTAGTTCAGCTCCCTCCTTATGAATCCACCCTACCTCTTCCTCCTAAGGGGCAGCTGCTTCCTCCTCTGCTGTTGAACTACACGGGGATTGGCATAAAAGGAAATATCTCATTTTTCCCTTCGGGATTTCCAATGCAACGTCCTTTCACTGGGCAACTCGGCATACAGATCACAGCACCACTCATTCAGAACATGGCAGATTGCTCCAGAAGTCTTACACTGGTCTGTGCTGGGATGAACCAGGCAGGAGCACAAAAGCAAGGGACCTTGCGTGGCAGACACTGCATGGCGAGCAACTACAAAGCAATTGAGTGTTCCTGTGATTTCTTGAACAAGAGTAGCTCCTGTTCTCCAGATAAATCTGYAAAGATGACCCCATCCTATCCTGTAGACCCTAAGAGGCTCAAAGTCCGGCAATTGCACAAATGGAATGTTATGGTTTTCAGAGCCAGAGAGGGGCTGCCTAAGCTAATACCAACCCCTGCCACAGAGTGCTACTGGCATAATGGGAGCAGGAAGAGAAATCCAGTTTGGGACAACTAGGACCAAATCCAGCTTAGGAAGTAGCTGAACTTGGGGAAGCATTAGGAAGGAATAGAACTTGCCGTGTTGTACTCTTCCCTAGGCATCTGCTTATGGCCACTGATGGCTTTGTTYTTCCTCAGCTATCAGGAACTACACAGTCAAGCTACCCACATTGAGGGTGACCTTACAGGAATCAGCACACCTGGAGTGCGAGATGTAAGTCTACCCTGAGGAAAATGACCTTCTGATCATAATGTCTCTTGGAAGCAGGGCACCAGGATAGATGGCTCCCTGGTCTAACTGAGCACAACCAATTTTATGTTTTTATAAGGCTGGAGTAACCACCCAGCCAGCRATGCTGCTTCAGTTTAATTGTTTAAGAACAGAAGGCTGAAAGAAGTATAACACCTAGCAAACTCAGCTTCACATGCCCTTCTGCTCCTCTTCTTTCACCATTCTCCCTCTTCTCCACAGAGTCAGCCACCCTCGGAGAGTAGTTAACAATCTGCTTCTGAGCTGAAGGGTTAGAAGGAAATGTKATGGCAAAGTCAGAGTTTCAGTACATGCTAATTTGAAATGACTTCCAACTCCAAAACACTCCCTGAATTTTCTTTAACTGCACAGCTACAGCTTCCATTGCCTGCAGAGTAAATATGGCACTTCTCAGGCCAAGCCAATTTTTTGAGTCAACATTACTGGGCAACAGAAAAATRCTATTTTTAGTAGACAGAGCTGGTGAAACCATATGGGAAAATAATGGAAAAAAGATATTACACTAACTGCAAAATTCTCCCTTAAAAAATACAGATACAAAAAAAATAAATCTTACAAAAGGCCATACATATTTGGATAAAATTCAAAAAAAAGAGATTTTAAAATCCTCAGTCACCACCAGAGGGCTCCAGGTACATGTGAGAAATGATCAGCTGAAGTCGACTCCTTAATTCATATCAAAACGTCTGAGTATCCAAAATGCCAGGGAAGGTTCCCATTCATTGCATTTCCTCCTATGCAATAAAGAACAACAGGAAGAATTTCTCTCCAGGTTCTCCAGASAAATTGCCCAGGAACATAGTGTATACATGTCTTTGCATGCAGGACTACAAGCCACCCTGCATCTTCACAAACAGAGCAACAGAAAGCAAAAGGAGGCTTCAGAAAACATGAAGAGAGGGAGAAAGCAAGCAAAGAAAAGAAAGGGAAAAGAGAATGTTTCCTTGGAAGAGCATCATTCACAAAGTACTCAGGGCATATGTTTTACAGTTCTCAAGGGTATATACATATAGACCCAACCATTTACCAGCCATCTAGGGGGAGAATATGATCCTAGACCCTCTAACCTGGGTAAAGACATAAAGAAAGATCTTTCTCCAGCACAATAGCTTTCAGACCCCACCCCGGATGCCAGCAGCAATAACTAAGCTGTGTGGCATGCACAATTCCATTACAGACAGTGAAACTGGGCTGATTTCAGCAGGACCAACAGAAACAGCTGCTTTCCAGTCCCAGRAGATACCCGCAGTTCGCTGGGGCAAGTAATATTGCTTGGTATGATTTAGAGTAGCTCTTATTTGACTTTTGCTTCCTTCCAAGGATACGAGTTTCCCCTCTCAGAAGTCTAAGGAATATGTAACTAGATCAACAATTCTGGAGTAATGGATAGTCATGAATTCAGGACCACACACTGCTCAGAAACCATGGGGAGATCAATGAAGATGCTCCTAAAGGAATACATTTCTTACCTCTCAGTGATTTCTGTGGTGATTCTGACACTCACTTAAAGAAAAGAGGCATTTAATCTTTAACAGTTTGACAGAACTGAGGTCTCAAGGTGAAACTCAACCATATGTTGAGTAGCAAATATCCTTACTAGTGCACATCCTACCAGCTGCTACCACTGAGGACGATGAAGGCAGAACAAAAGCACTGTGGGAGTGTTCTGTACCCAGGAGTCTCCACTATATCCGAYTCATAAATGGTTAACGCTGAGTTTCTTCCAAGCTTTCCCAAGCTGTATCCCTGTATCAGCTAGTTTGGGCCAAAAATGTAGAGAAGACACAGGGAAAGTGGAGGTAGTTTGCATTATCTATTGTTCATCTGAGTCAGTCTGCAGTGCATAAACTGAGGCAACAATTAATACAATAATTCTTATCTAAGTTGAACTGCCCCGTCATTTCTCCACATTAGAAACAAATGTCAGCCATGATCACAGGAAAATAGAATGGATACTTGTTTATATCAAGAAGGATTTTTCATACTGAGCCAGAATGACACAAAATGAAAGCAGATCGAAAGTACAGAAGTGTTCTACAAATGCAGAAACCTTAGAAAACATATAGAAGCATGTACAAAAAAGGTCTAAAAAAGACAGGCAGCTCCTCATTTGCCTTCACCAATTAACTTACATGAGGGCTTCTGCAGAACTCATGAGAAGCCAATGTTAGGCACATGTATCTTTTCTAAACTTGACCTGGTATCTAAAGTACAGGTGCTGACCCTTAAGTGTCCAGCAATCTGGGATAGGTGAGAATACTTCCATTCCATAACCACCACTCACTTGGACTGTCATCAGTCTGTCAGAGATACAAACTGTATTAACCTTAGCTGGAAGGCCTGCCAGAAGCCAGCAATGGAGAATCTCAAGGTACATATCCTGCTACAAGTCTAAAGCTGTAATCTCAAGGTACCTATCCTGCTAGAAGTCTAAAACCCATAGGGCTAGATGAAACAGCCAGTACAGAGTCTTCCAGTTTGATCTATCTCAAAGAAACTGTCTACCTATACTCCCAAGAAAGGATCCAAGAGCCCAGAAGGCAATAAGCTCAGGAGGCTTCTTGCATAGATATCCAGTAAATTTCTATTCTTAGAATGATTCTAGCATAAAATGTTCCCCAGTTTGTCTTGCTGATGATAATAGTTCTTAAAACTGGACATGATGAAAGATGCCATCATAGAAAAAGTGCTATCTAGGATGCCCAAGGGTGGCACAATCAGCGTGTGTGAACACAGCATGTGTCACAGTATATAAGCAAACAACAGCATTATGCTCATGAGCAATATCCCTCTGAGAAGCTAAGCAATATATCTTGAAGAAGCCAGGCTTGAGTTATGCATACATGGAGGGTACTGATGATTTCATTTACCAGTGGGGACATTTTACAAAATGTCCAAATTACATATGTATCTAAATTCCATTGAATCCCATTGAAACTTGAATTAGACCGGGAGTAGGATTTATCATGCTAATTTTAGCCATCTAAGAATTAGGCATCTGGGCAAAACTAATCATTTGGGTTCCCTCTATAGTCAAGGGGGAGAAACAGCAATATCCAGTAGTCAATTCAGTTGGTTTAAACACAAGATAGACATTAAATGGGCAGCA
Source organism: Rhea americana (assembly GCF_003343005.1). NCBI lineage: Eukaryota > Metazoa > Chordata > Aves > Rheiformes > Rheidae > Rhea > Rhea americana. The sequence goes on from NW_028186403.1 coordinate 211,683, forward strand.
CTACCTGTTCAGTGTACTGTSAGATGGAGGTATATTCTCTCTTGTTCAAATTAGAGCATGTGTCTCCCTGGGGCTTGTTACTGGTTCATGCAGAATATGAAAGGAGCGCAGACAACAAGCTGTGCTTAAATGCTTAACTTCTTTTATATGAGTAAAGATGGATGAGATGAATCCAGCCTCCCTTTTTGTCAGTGTGTTAAAATATTTCGCTATAAAACAAACAGAAGTCGTTGTCCTAGAAAGGAGTTTTAGGAGAAACTAAGAATCTTCCCTTAATGGTTTTGAAAATGAAATAATAGATATTTCAACTAYACTGTCATGAAAAGATGTTAGCAATGGAAAACTGTATGGAACGTCTGAAGAACTCTGAGATGGCAAAACTGATTTTCAGGTTTCATTTGAAAATTCTCCATAGAGGAAGCACCAGAAATACTGCTTTTCCACCAAGAAAAATGCTGTGCTGCCATTGTCTTTGGCAAAAGCAGAGGTTTCAAGCCCCCATCAAACTCAAAACCTCACACCTACAGCCAATACTGTGGCAACTCAGAGGCAACTGCTTATAGCATCTGCAGGATGGTAGTCCACCACTGTGGACTGGTCAGTTCATTTACATTTGGGCCATAGTAGAAAATTTGCAACAAGCAAAAAAAAATCTAATGCTAGTCATCTATCTCCTAGACGGTGAGAGCAGTGGTCAGCAGGCTGAATTTAGCCATGCGGTATTAGAGATGGCACAAGCCACACTAGCAGAAGCAGGTATTGAATGACCATATGCCCAAGCACAAATAGCCTAGAGCTGCTAAGTCCTCCAGAGTGTGTCCATCCATCTTCCACAATACTCTGAAGAAAGCCCTATTTTGCCTTTGTTTTGTAGGAAACAAGCTATTTGCTGAAAACAGCAAGTCTATAATCTTGGTGACTAAAGGCAGGATCAGTTTGAAGAATGGCTGTTTGAAAATCTAAATGCAAAATGACCCTCCACAAAAAGTAAGACTTAACCCRGTGTGGAGGAAGGGGAAGTACTATTTCCTCTGGATGCTCCATTCATCACAACCATATAGCAGTTGCTGAAAGAAACTCAGTTGCTTTGGATGTTAGATATTGCCCCAGAAGGGATGGCTGTGGAGTCAGAAGGCGGAGAGCAGGTGAGGGGAGCACTTAAACTGCCACCTATCTCAGCTTTCAAACAGCCTGATCGAGACCCGGCCTCTTGCCTCCTGCCTGTGTTAGCAAGGCAGCTAAGGACACAATAAATGCAGAGTTTTAGTTGGCGTTGAAGTCTATCCCATGCTATCACCATTTTCTGTGTGGTAAGGTTCGGCTACCTTCCCAAAGGCTCATACCCAGCTACAGAAATGCTACAGATAAAAGTTTCCAAAGCTTCCAAATGTTATTGTAATGGGAGAAGAGAGTGGTTATAGATTCCTTTAGCCCTGAATTTGCTTGGGGATGATCTGAATTTTTAATGAGAAGTGAATGCTCACTTCAGCCAAGACCATTCATACTCTTATCCTCCCTGTGCATCTTCTACCACTTATSTATGTGGATCCATTGTGCCATGTTTCCAGTCAACACCCATGTTCCCTCCTGCTCCTGTACGAGCACAAARGCAAACAAGTGTGCCAGAAACTTCATAAGTGATGGCCTTTCCCTCAGCCCCTTGCCAGGAGCATCTTCACAAAAAAGCCAAAGGTCAGGTTCCTCTTAAATATTCCTCTTCCTAATGCTGACCAGAACCTCTCCAGCATCCTTGTTCATGCATAGCTCATCATACAACAAAGTGCAACTGAGTATTCTTCAGAATGGACATTATTTAAAGGATAGGTGAAAATGCCTTTCTGCCCTATGTAGTTCAGCACCACAGCCTTCTGTCTGTATCAAACAGCCAGTACACGTAACTTCTCTCTTCTGTTTCCTTCCTAATTAAAAGCTCCATACAATCCTATAAAATTAGGTTTTAATTTTGCACAGAAGAAAGCAAGTGTGATAACCTATGTGGTCAAACACAAGTATTGGTACACTGCTCTAACACAAGAGTGCCACATCAAATCACCAAACAGTAGTCACAGTGACCAGGAGCCAGCATCTCACAGCACCGACTTCCTACTCTGCTCTCACTGCAGTATCATTCTGACCATGACACTATCTCCAGTCCCTGCCAATGGAGGCAATGAAAGGCAGGAAATATTATAGATTGCTATGTCTCCCCTCTGTCCCTGTCCCCTCCTGCCTGAAATCAAACCTGGAGCATCCTGGGGGAAGCCCCATCTGCTCCTCTTTCCAGGCCATGTCATGTCATAATTATTCCTAATTATGCCTCATTTAACTTGATATGTACCAGATTGGGAAAGATGCCCTAGTGAGAACGAACATCTTGGATGGCTGTAACAGAGAGGCGCAGCAAGAGGAAGTGTGATGCAGAAATTAATAAGGGACAAGAGCTGTGTTGCCAGGCAAGGGGTGCTTGAGGAAGAATTGTATGGAAGGCCCTGCTGCCCAGCGAGCTGGGAAAAGGCTGTTCAAGGGTGATGTCTTCCCCAGCAGCGAGGTCTCCACGGACACATTAGGCGCACATCCATGCCACACAACCAAGTGCGATGCAGAGGCCTTCCAACTCAACACCACTGCAGCTAGCTCCACAGCCCGAAGAAAAACGGGTTCGGTTATGGTAGCTTTCAGGGTGGGAGGCAGACCTGTCTGCCCTGTGTGCATGGAGACCCCATCGACCTGCCCTCCACCRCAAAGGGATCTCACAAAACCCGCAGGAACGAAAGCCAGAGCAAGCTGAGCCACGCCGCAGGTGGCGGAGGAAGGTGGCAAAGGAGCAGGGGCGTTGCACGGGAGGGTGCCGGGCCATGCTTTGGTGGGGATACGAGGAGAAAAACCCAGAGCCGCGCAGGAGTAGGAGACGCAGCGGGGCGCACACCCCAGGTGCCACAGGCCGGCTGCGCAGCTTTGGCCGCCCACACCCGCTGTGCAGACAGCGGGGCTAAGCGACGCCGCTCCCTGAGGGGCTGAGCCAGGGGGGCACCGAGCCTCCCCGGCCACCCCGCTGGGGTGCGAAGCGGGCAGCGAGGCAGCGGCGGGGACCGAGGGAGCCGACGAGCCGCGGCGATCAGGCAGCGCCGGGCGAGGGGGCCGCTGCCGCCGCCGCCCACAAGATGGCGCCCGCCGCGCCCGCATGGCGCCTGCCACCGCCTGCTGCGGCCTCGCTGCGCCCCCGCGGCTTTGAGGGGTCGCACCACCTCGCCCCGCTGTGCCTCCGGGCTGCTCACCCACGCCTCGTCCCCCACCTTCTCGCTTCCCCAGCTTTTTTCTGCCCAGTGCTGGCTTTGTCCTRCTAAAAGAGAAGGCTCACCCAGCCCCCCCCACCAGCCCTAGCCCCTTCATTCCCACCTGCCCCCGCAGGCTGCCTGGGCCCCGGGAAGCTCGATGGCGTGATGCAGGCCATCAGGGAGCCTGCCCAGGTCTTTCTTGCCACAGCGCCCAGCATCCCCAGTATCGGCAGCTCAGGAAATGGTTGCGGGCTCACACCTGCCCCTTGTCCCAGGACCCCGGCGTCAGGACGCTGCCCGGGGCGGAGGGCCTCGGGTGAGGCCCTAGCTGACAGGAGCTGCGCTGAAGGTGCACGTCCTCCCGCCGGCCTGGGCCACCCCGACTGCAGAGATGCGCTCCTGGCCCGCGTGGACGGCAGCTCGCTCCAAGGATCTCAGGCAAGAATAACACTGCCTAGAAACGGGTTAAAAGCATGACATTTTCCTCTTTTTTTTTGATTAAAGATCCACATAACTGCTTTCATACATAAAGAGTGTGCTTGTACGTGGTATATACGCTGTACTGTAGGAAAGCTCCAGTCTACACTGACATGCTCCCCATTTTTCCACAAAATCATGTTGCCTGAGTCGGTGTGGTGCCTGGAGCTCATGAACCAGAGCACACACTAAACGTGAAGCTCCACAGCTGGGGCTGGGACCTGAATGGCTCTGCCTCTTGCCCTGGCCACTCCATCTCTTCCCCTTGCTCATTTGCTGTAGGTTGAAGCTGAAATGCCACATGCTGACATGCAGGGGCCAGCAAAACACAAACCCCGGGACAGTGCAAAACTGTGAGGGATGTCATCAGCAGAGCTGGTTTGAAAGAACGACACAGCGTGCTGCTCATGCGTCCAGGACCCACACTGCAAAACCCACCTCAGAGTCCCTCTTCAGGGAGAGCTGGAGGCAGCCATGTAGCAACAGTATCACCATAGGCAGGGCAAAGAAACATTTTACATATGGAGCAGAAAAAAACAGCAGGGATACAAAACATAAAGAATCCGTATCTTTAAGCACACCACTCCCTTTCTGAAGAAGAAAAAAAATCCTGATTTTCTTTTGGCCTCAGCTCCTGCAACTAAATGGCTGTTGAGAGAGCCAGCACTCCACTGCTGTCGGTTGCAAGCTGCATAACTAAGCAGACGCAGGCATTGCATCTGCAGAACCCTCTGCCTCCTCTTCCTCCGCAGGAACTCACCTTCTAAAAAGCCCACCCAGGCGACAAGCGTGCTCTTCCCAGGGTCACTCGACTTCTCCCTTTCTGAACTAATAGCTCCTTTGTTGTAGAGGGATGGGTCAAWTCCCGGGGGCAGAGAGAGAGGCCAAGCCACTGCAATACAATCAGAGTCGCAGTGGGAAGAAGCTGTAGTGACTGGGCAGCCAAGGAAGGATGATTTACTGACACAAGCTAAGCCAATATAAACACTTAAACTAATAGAGGTGCCTGTGCTATAGGAGATTGCACTGACTTAATTCAATTGTTTTGTAAACTGATTTTGTTAAATCAGTATAAAATTTGTGTTTAAACAAGCCCAAACAGTGCTTAAAAACTCATTAATAAAATATGTGATCATAAAACAAATACTTATTATCAAGGTATCCTTTTTGCTGACAAAGTATATCCTTTTTCCCTGTATTTCTTCTTCCTCCCTGTATTTCTTCTTCCCTCTGTTCTTTTCTTTCGAGGTTGTACATTCTGCTAAGTGGTGATTATCTTTTTTTTTTCTGTACCACATAAAAATGGGGTTGTCTCCATCTAAAACTGTGTAAGTCCACCTCTAGTGTTTCTCAGTGATGTATAGCTAGAGCTGGAATGAAGCTATTTTTTTATTTTTATATGACTAAAAGCCCCCAATAATATTCAAGCCAAACCCATATTTTCAAGCAGACTTTAGACAAAGTAATATTTACTGAATTCAGTCTGACCCCTTCTTTCATTCCTTCCAAGGGGACTATTATAGTTCAGAGTTATCTAACCATTCTGAAATATATTTTTATTTTTCTTGTTTTCAGTGAGATCACTTTTTTAAAACAAAAATTGTCCATTATTTTAAAATCCTGTTTCAAAACCACCCAAACTAAATCTTTAGTTATGTCCAAAATTAAGTGTTTCAAAATTCCAAGATATTTTCACAAATTTGGCCCAAATTCTCAAGTAATTCTGTTGCCCTCCATCAAACCCTTATGCCCCCTTTTCTAAACAAATACATAATGTAGTTAACAAAAAAAAAAAAAAAAAAAAAAAAAAAAAAAAAAATCCAGGCACTCCTATCAGAAGTTAACCATAACAGAACTAACATTGGTCCAGTATTTCAGAGATATATTCTTTTGTGATCTTTGGTTCATCAGAGGAGGAATTTTGATGGGCTTCCTGTGTGCAGTTGCTTGTATGCTTGCCAGAGTAGCTGGGGATGTCATTTCACAGGGGAGCCAGGCAAAAGGGTGGCTGGGCCAGCCACACTAACCAAGCAGAAACTACAGCTGATAAGAATGAAGATGGGAGGGACACATTTGTAAAAGGTATTGAGGGAGTTGTGGCAGATTTGACTTATTAGCTGGACAGCTCTGGATGAGAGACCTGAGACGGGAAGAGCCTGGGAAGGCAAGGGCTTGAGGGCACAGAAGCAAGGTGGCCTGGGGCTGGTTTGCAGGGAAGGGATAGCAAGCAGCCTGAGGGCTGGTGGGGAAGTTGGAAGCATTTGAGCTCTGAGACAGCAGCATGACAACTGCAGGCTCTGAAGTGCAAGGGGTCAGTAGAGCAGGGATGGTGGAGGGTGGCTGGGAGATGCCCTCAGGTACCTCTGACTGGGACTCCCATTTGGTAGGCAGAGGCTCATCCATAGTCTGCTCCTATGTAAGTCACGTGACCCTCACAGCAGCCTCCCTCTTTCTCAGAGCCAGAATGACTTCCTACCCTATTTGACACAGCTCTGCTGGGCATATGCCACTCTCTTATATCCTCAAAGCAAGGCAGCCCCAACCCAAAGCATGGAGGCACATCAGGGAGCCCAGCCAAGACCCTACAGCCTTACATTGCTGCTCTCTAAAGAACACAGACCCTCACCTGAGGAAAGCAATGTGCACACAAAATCTCCTGCGAGAGGTTGTCACCTACTCACTCTCGGCAGTCTCAAATTCCCTTCTGTTCTTTATCAGCAAGATGAGGCTACAAACTGGAAAAGTAAAGTGGAACCTCACTGATTTTGGATGGCAGTGAATGAGTTAGCTCCTAAAAGCTATATTTGGAAAGCAGCTCTCTCTAAAGTTACATATTCAGAGCAAGCCTTGTGTACATTTGGCAGGGAGCACAGTCCCAGCAGTCCATAGATAGCCACCCAGCCTAGAGGCATCACTGGAAGCCTCAAGGGTAGACGGTCAAAGCCAGGATTTGTAACTGTTTACCTTGACATTCATTTGGCTACAAACCAAGTGTAGACAAGGGATTTAGATGTCCAGATTACTCTCCCTCATGGCACCAATGCACAAACACAACTACTAGGAAGATTAGAGATATCCCATCTGCTTAAACTGTTCCCCTTTTCCTGCCAGCACTGATCCTGATAACCCTGATAAAGGGGATTTAAGCTCCAGTTCCACTAACTGTGACTGGTAGCTGCATGACAATTATGTGTCCCATGGGACCACTCCATCTATCTCTACGTGGACCATCTCTACTCACCTTATGGTACAGTAGTCTCTCTGCTGGTGGGGTTCCACACTTCAACCTCCAGTATCGGAACCCAACCACTCTTAAGCAAGGCACTAGACAAAGCTGTAGCAGAAACATGGCTCTGCCTTTCTATTTGGCCGTTTAACCAAACTCAGATGGTCCAGATCATSAGAAAAAGCAGCAGACAACAGAAGGAATTACAGAAAATGTAGCTCTTAGTTATCCTTGCATGATTCCAAGTTGTTATGCTGGTTTTGTTCAGACTTTAAAATGTCACCTCTTTGGGCTGTGGCCAGAATATTGCATTTTAATCAACACTGAAAAATAGAGGCTTTGACCAAAAGTAGCTTTACTAAGCTTTAACTAAACCATTTGTTATCAGTAATTGCTACAATAAAAGAGACACTCTGTTCAGCCCTGCATCTTTGGAAGGAAACACAATAAGTAATTATGAGTTTACAGTGCAATTACATAATCCTTTAGTCTCAAACACTTTCCTAGGCAGCAGGCAATTCTGTTGTTAGGTTGTGAACTCAGAGTGGGGTTTACCAGAAGCTAGTCCCTCCTTTTGTCTCCACGTGCCATTTGGACCTGCAGTGCAAAGTGTCACATGACTTCAAGTACTTCATGCAGTGGATCCGCTCCTCAGAAAAAGAGCACCTTCTAAAGCCAAATATGCCTCTTTGACTTGTGAACACTTTTTTTCATGGACTCTGCAGGAATTTCACCAATGGAGAATCCATCAAAATTATTTTCTTGCCCAAGTTGCAGGTCTCCTGACCAAATAATGACCTAGCTCAGCCTGACTCCATTTGAGAGTACRGATAAGAACAGAGTACAGACTAATCATCCTGGGAGTCATTTACATGTATACACGGTGTTACTACAGGCTTAATCTTTCCTTGTGCATACATCAGGACCTGATAATATCCCCTTCTGACTCCTCTCTTGGAGTAGGCCAAGGAGGAATTGCTGTTGATGATGAGAAATTAGTGATGATGATTGATGACTGGTTTAGGACATATGTTCCAGTCCTACTAAAGAGGAGCATGTTGAATCACAAAAATCCGTTCTTTTTCTTTTTTTCTCTGTAGCGAGCCCAACACCCATTAAAACTGGTTATCATCTTATCTCAATATCTCAGCTATAAAGTGAAATCCAGCTCACATTCTTGTTCTTGGCAGGTAAACATAGTAACTCTTTACCTTTTCTAGTGCTTTTAGATATCCTACTTTTTATTTATTTGTATATTGGGGAGTCAGAGGATGTCTTCTGTGCTATCCAGTTAAAAAAAAGTCAGATCCCTGCTATACTAAAATAAATTGCTTTCATTTTTGATCTTCCAGAAAACACTATTAGCTCTCTAGGGGTGACCAGTATTCCCACACACTCTGAAGCAACAAAACCCAAATCTACTCTAAGGGTAAGACAAGGATAATGCCTGGACTCCCAGCAAGAAGAGATACACAAACACAAGGCATGCTGTGATCGATTTTGAGCGTTTATTACCTCTGCATCTGAGAGGGGGTTCCCCAGCGATTTCCTGATCGAGGCAATAATGGAGTAGGACAATCCCTGGCACTGCTGAGCGTTGGTCCATGCCAAGGAACTCCAGGGGCGAGGGGGCACTTTAAGAGGTTGTTATGTACTATTCATATGTGCAGTAAGCATATGAAGCTCATCATTAATCTCAACTCAAAGGCCAGCTGYAGCACCACAGGCTCAGTCACGTGACTATAGGTCAACATGCCCTGTTGATGCTTCTTTTCCCACACAATGGTCTGGCTAGCTTCCATCGCCTATCTCCTCAACATTCTTCTGCATTTTCCGCTCCACCCTCATGACAGAAAACTAGTTACAGGTCATCCCAGTCTTCAGAAGGGCATGGGGTATGAGAGTAAGGGAATTTACAAAGCAATGAAATCAAAATATAGCATCATACAAAGCAAAAATTGAACAAGAGTCCTCCCTGCATGAGGTGGCCCATCCAGTTAACAGGAACTAAACCGATTAGCCAGCCAGGGATCTCCATCGTTCTGCCAGACATGCTGGATAATGTTTTTTAAGTGGTTGATATCATTCTCAATAGACATCAATTCATCAGTGATGTTAAAAATCAGTTTTAACATCAGTGATGTTAAAACAGCACTTCCTGGTGAAGTCATGACAGTCGTGGTTTTATCATAGTAGGAGCAGTCGATCACTAGACAGTTTTGCAGTATTCCTTGCCATACTGCTCCCAACTGTTTATTTAAAGAGGCAGGGGCTCTAAATGTCCAATTTAAGCCTTGAGCTTAAGCACAGGTAACATGCTCTGTCTATAATTATGTACTACCCCCCACTCCCACCCCTTAGGATCCTAAGTAGGCCTAACAATAGGCCTAACACTTCTACATGAGAAAATGAACTTATGTGAGGGTTATAAGTGGCATCTAGGGTATGTCATGGAGTCCTCTGCTGCTCCGTCATAAAGGGAAGGATGCTTAAAGTAACATGACCTACAGTGTGTGGGCCACCTGTGGCGTTGGCCAGCACATATGTATATGGTGTAGTGCCACACAGGAGGAACCCTCTGAATGATAGTATAAGGTGAGCAGATGCATAGGTAATATTCATCGTGTCATTACAAATTAGCTGTGTATTCATTACATTCCTCAGAAAAGAGGCAGCATTTACAAGCAAATATCTTCTTTAGATATATTAGCTATATGAAAAGWGTCAGTCCAAGGTGTCAGCTTTTGGGAAACAATACACAAATTGTATAAATTTATGGRAGTAACAGAAATATTTCAGAATTTTTTTAGAAAAGTATAACACTGCAACACCACGAGTGGAGTTGGTAACCTATGGTTACACCAGTGTAAGACATAGTTAAGATATCATCCACTGCTTGTCCTCCYGTAATACAGAAAGCAGAAACTTTAGCTGACCTTTGTGCAAGCCAAATCCATGCATTTACATGGGAGGCTGGWTGGTCTTATAGATCAATGGCATCTGTCGTGGTCAGCAAGAGGCAACATTCCAACAGCAATTCACAGATGCCAAGCCTGATAACCTGTTGATGGGAGGAAAGGCATGGTATCACTATCAGAAAGAACTACAGCAGTGGCCCATGGACCATCTGCTAAAACAGTGCCAAGTCGTTTTTCCTTTTTAGGAGTTAGTATCCACATACTGGCTAAAGAGTGTATTGAGGGTATTTGCTGAACTTGAGGCATTCCAGCACTGTGCATCAGAATTCCTCACAGTATTGATGGTCCCTCTGAGATATTCATGGGTGTGGATACAGATACCTGGAAAGATAAATCTTGAGAAGAGTTCAGTAAGAGTGGGGCTATTTGAACAGATATTAAAGGTGTAAACAGCCATACACACTGTGAAGGGCAGTCTAGTCTTAAATATAAGCTTATAACTCTTTGTTCAGTAATCATAAGTTGTTCAGATGTATAGAACTCTACCTCCTCGGAGGCAAGTATGCAGGGGGGCAATCCCTGCTTCCATTACAGATATCTGACCAGGGATTGTTAGGGTTGTTTTGGCTTGTACTTGCTCACAGGGAGTAAGCATTCCAACACGCCTATTGTTAAGCATAAACAGCACTTGCGGGAGCATGCTCTCCCACCCCTTTAATGTCTGCATGGTGGTAAGTTTTTGATTTTTTTCTTTTAGCAGGCCATTCATTCTCTCTATTAGTCCACTAGTTTGAGGATGGTATGGTATGTGTAAGACCCAGGTGATCCCCAGGTTCTTTGTCCATTCTTGTACTATATGGCCTGCGAAGTGGGTACCTTGGTCACTAAGTATTTCTTTTGGTATATTGTTAAGTATACATGAGTTGCTCTAAGCCCCATACAATAGAGGATTGATTTGCATTGGAGGTAAGATATGCATACATAAGGCCTGTATAAGTGTCTGCAGCAGTTAATATATTTTTTCCTCTCTGTGAGGGAGTCAATGGGCCTACATAATCTACTTGCTAGGTTGCAAAGGGTTGTTCACCTTGCTTGATGCAAACATATGTGCTACTGAAAGGCACTTTTGTTATCTTCATACAAACTGGACTGTTAGCACATGCTGTTTCATACCAAAGTAATGCTAATATGGGATGGCCTCATGATAGATCCTAAGTCTGAGCTGTGATGGAGCCATGATGCTTTGATTGTTCATGTGCTTGCCAAGCTTGCTTTAATTCTGAGGGAATTGCCATCTGATTGACTGCTGTATTATGCTGAGATTCAAGGTCTTCTGTTTCTGATGGGTATCAACATGTTGCACAGACACAGTTTGCTGTGTTCCAAATCTCCTCCCACAAGGGGCTCCCCCAGAGTTCCTTATCATGTATCTTCCACTGTGTGGCAGCCCATGTTGGTAAAAAGGTTCTCAGACCCTTTTATACTACCCTGATGTCCATATAGAGGTAGCATGCATCTCCCTCATCAAGAACTATAACTGAGGCCTTTAATTTGACCCACTAATTTGAGTATCCCATTCCTGAGGCAAAACAGTATCCATGGCAAGCTTATATGCTACAGAGTGCTGTGCTCACTCTCCTGCCCAGGAATAAACTGCACTGCAATCAGAAAACCAAGCCCACTCTCATTGCTCAGGAGATAACATCTCAAAAGGAAGGACCTCTTGGACAGGCAATGGCTTTATTGGGGGAACAGGGGGCGCAGCACCTCTGACTCAGACAATAGAGGTGTGTGCTCAAAACATACTTCTTCTAACAAGGTTGCAGGCAGGATACTCATGTCCTTTCTCCCCTCCCTTAAACCAAGCTTGTAAATAATATTTCCATTTCTACTGAATTGCATCTTATGGCGTCCACATGGGTCCCGACAGTATCATCAGTCACTCATGCCTGAATTGGGATGGAGGTGGGTACAGTCATGGGTCACAACCCATAACTCATTCGGTATCCTGCAAAGTCTACACCACAGCCAAAAGTTGCTTTTCCAGAGGTGTATAATTTGCCGTGGCTCCTTGCAAGGAATGGGACCAGAAAACTATATGTTCCTGACTTGCATAGGCACATTGCTGCCACAACCCATAGTACACCATATCCCCCATAATCATTACCTCCAGCCCAAAAGGTTGTCCCTCATATGGAGCAAATAGTTTGGAATATCAGACCATTGCCTCCTTGCACAGCTCAAGGGCTTGCTACTATTGTTTAGTCCATTGCTACTGGCTACTTTTTTTGGTCAAACRCTCTAGTGGCCACATTAAATACGCTAAATGGGGTATAAAGGTCTGCCAGAACCCGAAAAGGCCCCCAAAAGCTTGTAGTTGTTTTATAGTAGTGGAAACAGGTACTGTTGAATAGTATTGCACACTTTCTCAGGGATAGCTTTTGTCTGCCCCCTTCAGCCTATCCCTAAGAACTGCACACTAATATTTATCCCCTGTACCTTCTTAGGGTTTTACAGCCCACCCTAATCATCCAGCTAGCTTCTGAGCTGCTTCCAAAACGGCGTGGAAGGGTATAGTCTGTAAAGTGGATTCAAATGCCTTCAGGGTAAGATTTCCCTCCTGTGCCAACTCTGGTCAGTCCTTGGGAACTGCCAGAGTAGCAAGTAATGCAGCTACCAGCCCCCACCACTCAGTCTGGGGCCAACTTGGCAACCACAAGCAAGCAGTCCCTCCTTGGCTCTCACCCTCCCCCTTTGCTCTCCTCTGCCCTGGCCAAGGTTATTTGTGTATCCTGACTGTGTCAATTGTAAGGGTAAGGCAGGAACAACGCCTGGAGTCCCAGCAGGAAGAGATACACAAACACAAGGTGTGYTATGGTCAGTATTGAGCGTTTATTTCCTCTGCATCTGAGGGGCGTTCCCAAGCAGTTTCCCAACTGAGGCAATAATGGAGCAAGACAATCCCTAGCACCGCTGAGTGTTGATCCATGGTGAGGAACACCCGGTGGGGGGCACTGTAAGAGGTTGTTATGTACTATATACATGTGCAGGAAGCATATTGAGCTCATCACTAATCTCARTTTAAAGCCCAGCTTTAGTGCCATACTGGCACAGGCTCAGCAGCATGTCTATGGGTCAACATGCCCTTTTGATGCTCCTTTTCCCACAGAATGGTCTGGCTAGCTTCCATCAGCTATCTCCTCAACATTCTTCCACATTTCCCCATACCCCCATTTACATCCTTCATAGTTAGCTTAGCAGGTACAAACAAAGGTACCCAAAGTTGTGCTTGTGGAGAGCCACACAAAGTGGAGAGAAGCAGTTAAGAGGGGATGCACTCATAACATCTATCTGCAGTGCAGTCCTGGAGATGCACTATGATGACCGCCAGTATAGGACCCCTTTTCTAGACTTTTTACAAAGGTTTCGTGAGCAGGGAGTAGCCTATGGACCACATGGGAGGAGTTCCTGCTACAGTGGGATTAAGTGCATTGCTTAAGAGAGAACTACAGGGCTTGTTAGAAGAAAGGACTATGCAAGAAAATAGGCAGCTACATAGCACAGGACCATCTGGAAAGCTTAAGCTCATTTTAACGAACTGAAAACTTTGGGTGCTTAACTGCCCCTAGTTCTGAATTACATCTGTTGTGTTACTCAGACAACAAGACCCTAATAAGTAGGTATACTCAGGTCTGTGCATTGAAGCAGGCAGTCTTAGATTGTAGGCTACACATTTAAGGCTGAAAGACATTGAAACTGGTGATGGAGATCATTGCTGTAAGAGCACATTTCACCACTTTTTCTCCTCATGAGTGAAAACCTTACACTTCCTGTCTCCTCACCCCTCAATACCCCAGAACACCTGTAACTGCATTAGGTAACAGGCAAAAACTTCTTCTGCAAGACAATTCCGTGGTAGGAGGGTTTCTCTTTCACTCTTTGGGAGAGTTTTGGGGAAGGGGCCAAGGAAGTTTGTATCATGCAAAGTAAATTGCTGTTTCTGAGTTAGATTGACATAGAAAGCATAAGCCATCAAATGACAGAGACAAAGAATAGAGAGAAAGATGGCAGAGAGAGAGGATAAGCTGAGGTTGTTTTTTGTTTTGTTTTTAAAGAATAAAAGCATTGCACTTTCATCATATGAGGCAGAGTAAATGCTGAAAGGCCAAGCAGAGGAAAAAGAGGAAAAGGCCCTGAAAATCTTCAATGTATTACTAAAATATGAGAAAGAAAAGGTTTTGTTTCCATGGCAACAAGGCCTATGCTTCTGCTTGAGCACCAGAGAAAGAGGGCTTTTCCTGTTAGGGGTGCTAGTGAATAGAAAAATAATCACAGAGATCTCTTTCCTCAACTGCGTGCATCTGTAAATATCTACTTGACTTTTTTTTAAGTGTTCAGATATTATATAGTTATCTACAACAATATCACTCCCAGGAAGGAGTTTCTCCAGAGATGAAAGAGGATAAGCTCTTGGGCATATGTGGGTGAGTGCTGTAGGGCAGATGTCCATGAAGGCTTGGGTGCATGGTGTTTTTTTGGTCTTCTGCTGTGTTTGTTCTGTGAATGAGTGTAGCCTGAGGTTTAAACAGCTATGTAAGAGTTAAAATCCTTCTTGAATGYAGATTTTAGTTTATGAAATTCCAGTTCTTCTCCAAGATGAAAGAACTTTATTCCCATCTGTGTCCTCCCATTTCCCATATACCTATGTCAAGTCTGAGGTAGTCTGTGGTAGCTATTTTGTCCCAGTAGCACAACATGAAAGAATTCAAGGGAAGAATGGAATATGAAATAGTGGGAGTATCTTAGAAACACCAGATACTGATACAAGAAGAACTGGAGCAGTACTCCAAGCATAGGTTCCATCCTCTTGCAAAGAGCATCTTYAGGTCATCACTTACAAACAGTGAATAGGCCATCAGCTTTAAAACTAACTGAAAGTATGTGTCTATGGCATGGTAAGGCTTAGAAGCCCACAGAGAGACTGTCTTGCTTTTTCTGAAAGAAAACCTTTGCTCTAAAGAATTTAAAATCCAAGTAGATAAGACAGAAAAGATTTAGACATCTGTATTTGGCAGATGAAGGGTATAAGGTGTAAGATGTGTAGAATATCTTGTCTAAAGTTACACAGGAAGTTTGTAATAAAATTGATTGAACTCACAGCTCCTCAACTCCATTAAAATGTCTAATTATATTAATGTCTCCAGAATAGTATCTCCAGCTGCCCCGTTGAAGGATTCATCAGATGCAACCCAGCTCCTAAGACCCAGCATAATTGTGCAGATGGAGTAAACATAGGTAGCACAACTGCTCCATGGCCATGGGAGAATGACAGACATTCCTCTGCCTACCATAGTTTCAGCAAAGACATTTTCTTCCCCAACCAGAAACATTACTGTCCAAACTAAAAAAAAAAAAAAAAAAAAAAAAAAAAAAAAAANCCCCCCAACAAAAATGCCCTGCTTTGGAAACTGTCCTCCCACAAGTCCTGGTCTATATATTGGAAATAAAGTGGTTATCTGAGGAGAAGGTTTCCGAACTCCAGTCACATCAGTATCTCGTATGCCGTCAACTAAAAAAAAAAAAAAAAAAAAAAATCCACATCCCTCAGCCATAGTTACATGTTACATTGAAGAAACAGGAGAGTGTTTACTAGTTGGAAGGAAAATATTCTCTACACTGGTTAGCTACAATATAGCTACTTAGAGCAGCAACAGCCACACTGCCCATATTTTAAGGGCCAGACCCTGAAAGGACACACTAGGAAAAATTTGTATTGCATACATCTATCTGATTATCTTTCTCCTCTTTTTGCCTCTGCCTGTCTAACCTTTGGGAAAKGAAATACAGTAGGGAGCCAAGTACAGGCTGAAGTGTGCCAGTAGCTACAGGAAGCAAGTACAAGTACTCTCAGGTACTGGTGCCAGGATCAGCAGCAGGCAAGCAAGTTGCAAAATGGTGCTCCAAATGAGCAATCTTAGCACCTCTGGATCCTGAAGGGAATRATGTACGCAGGCACTAGGACACACATGGCAGCCCTCTTTCCTTTCTCTAGAGACAGAGTTGTCAGTAAACGCCAGTCAGAGCCTGAAGCTGTCAAAGCAGTTACAGAAAGTAGATCAGGCAGAGAGAATGGCCATAGATAACATCTTCCCCCTACTTTGAGAGTTTTCCCTCCTTACTTTCATCCCACCTAGCCAAGTGCCACTATCACCAGCAATGACAGTGACAAACTGTAAGTGCAAAGCTCACATGTCACTTTGTTCGTCCCGTTTGCATGTTCTACCTGGTCTTCTAACATAGATTTCTCTAGTCTGCAAACTCTTGCAGCAGACAAAATCTATACTTCTACATCTGTATGTGCAAAGGTCTCTGGTTTCATATCACTACCATAATTAAGGAGATCATCATATTACCAAAGAGGAGAATTATTTATTTTTCCATGAATCAGGTATCAGAACAGTGTAGTGGACATTTCAAGAGATGGTGACTTGGTTCTGAGCCAGCTGTGTCTTTTTTATTTCTTTTCAATGCAATATTTTCCATACAGAGTCAAAGAAAACCTGCATGGGTTTTCTGCAGGGTTCCTCTTCAACCGTGCAAAACTACTAGAAGATAATCCTGCAGTAGCATTTTTACTAGCCCTTGAAGAGCAGGGCAGTGACACAGGGATGCTCACAGCAAGGCACAGCATGCTAGATTCAAGGCAAGTGAGCCAGGACTGAGTGTCCTGCAAGCAACACAAAGGTTCTCCAGAAGATCTACCTCAGAGCTCATCTCTGATTTCTACATTTAGGTATAGGTACCAAATTCCCCTGGAACAAATACTGGGAGTTCCCGGGTCAGAGTTCGACATCCCCTCCCCCTGGAAGGGGAGACTCAGCAACTGCAAAAAGCCTGCAAAGCTTCTGAGCATGGCTTCCCTGTGAACAMCCCTTGGCATGGAGTCCCTCTTGGCTCAACATCAAGGGCATCTCAAATGGCTAGCTTCAAGCCAGCTTAGCACTGTAACTGTCATGTGCTCCACACATCCTGTCTCCCTCCATTACCTCCTTTCCCTGGAAGAATTAGGGAAGCATAGGGGTTATCCATGTTTCTGGTAGTTTTATGTAGCACAAAAGCTGCTCTGAATGTAGGACTGGTTCTCCAGGTCCATCTCATGCCAGACATGGCTCCTAAGCTGCAGACTATCAGAAGTCAGAGTGAGTGTACAGCATTGCCTACACCCAGCATTAAGGGAAAAGGGGGTTTCATAAGCCCCTTTCTGCCACTGGAGCTACACCCAGCCCATAAGCTCTCCTGCTACAGGCTAATAAGTGGCTAGAGATCTGAGTGCCTTCTCCCTTCTGCAAGGACACCCCACCTGCAGCTGTGCACCTAGATAAAGTGCCAACAAATTATGGAGGCAAGGCAGAAAATCATTCCTACAGCTCCATTTGTAAGATAATTTATAGCATCTGCTTCTGAATTCAAATGAAAGCAATGCTTCTGCCTTTCTAACCTGCTGCTCTTGCTGAACAGTCATCACCATCTTCAGGCTATTTGGGGAACCTCTGTGAAAGGGAAATGCATTAATGGACCTCAGGCTGGCTATTAGCAGATACTTGTCCAGATTGTAAGAGCAATCATAGCTGTTTTGGTTGCCTGTGGTCTCAGCAAAGGGTCGAGGACTGAAATAAGGTGACTGAGATGGTACTCCTGCTCTCTCCTAGCAGTGTTGGGAAGTGCTGAAAGGGTCAGCAGTCAGATGTAAGCATGAAAACGGGTCACTGTAGTCTCTCTGGTTTCACACTAGCCATCATCAGAGAAGTGGCATGAATGTGCTAAGGAGAGGTGATCCAGATCTGGTTTGCCTGTGTCATGTTGTCAAGCTGGGAAATCTACTGTGTCTGCATTACAGGGGTACAACATACCACCCTTGTTTTTAAGTCATAAATCCTTATTAAACCTTAGTGGTGTGGGCTGGGATTAGACTCTTCCCTTTCCTGTACTTGATTGACAGAGGCACAGATTAGCATCTCTCCTTTGCAGGATGTGCCTGTGTCTCTTGCTTTCTCTTGCATGCTCCTTCCTCAGCTACAACACAGCTGCTTGTGAGATTGAGTTTCTCGTCCACAGGTCCCCAGTCTATACTGGCAAAAGACAGGGAGCAAAATGCTAATCCCCCTCAGAGCAGGATATTAACCCCAAGGGTATGTGCCTGGTGATACATGGTGTCAGCTCAGGGGAGAGACAAGTCAAGGCTCAATCCAGCCTACTACAGTAAAGCCCTGACAGCCAGGGCTGTCATCTCTCACATACAGTCAGTACAGAGGTATCARCTAGTCACTCCAGCCCCCTGCAGAGTCAAAAAGCAATACAACTTCCAGGGTCTACCATCTCTGCTCTAGCATGGATATCTGTCTAAGAGCTGGGTGAATTGTCCTCTGGAAGTCCACATATCCGTATCTGGGCTACTGAAGTTAGAGCAGAAATGCTCTTCCTCTGTAAAGGATTGGATTAACTTCTCTGATGCTCTGTCTGCAAAGGCTGCAAGACCTGCCTTGTGGTCTGAGGCACGTTATGCTAAGTCTTGGTTCACGTTGTGAGAACATTCATGCCTGAGCTGCTCAGGAAGAGCTGCTCAGGGCTTGTTTTCAGCTGTGGTCAGTGCCTCTTGGTGGTGAAAGGGCAAAGGGACAACAACAAGTACTGCCACTCTGTAAGGCACTCTTCATGATGCACCTGCTGTGACTGGCCTTCCCTCCAGGAGCCTGTCTGCTCCTCTTCTTCCCTCCCACTCAACTTATGCAAAGCAGCTCATTAGTCCCATTACCAGCTGAGCACCACCTCTGTTCATCAGTGATTCCTTTGTCACCTTCCATCACTCCTGTTGAGCCTCATCAAGGCTACTAGGAAGCAGGGGAAGTGGAGGGATATTTATAGGAAGAGCGGGGTGTTCTTTGCATTTTACTGCTGTTGAATATCTGTTCTCCACCCTTTACCTCTGCACTCACTGCAGGCAGCCTTCTCTCAGTGTAGGAATTATCCAGCAGCTACAGTGAGCAGGACTGGCCTAGACTGATTGGTGGTTTTGAGTCAGAAGAATGAGAAAGGCATCAGAGAAAACAGTGAGCTGGAGGWAGGTGGAGGCTCCACATTTGGGTCGCTGTGCAGGCCTGCAAAGGGGGCCGTGTACCTGTCAGGGGAGGGCTAAGCATGTACCTCCATGTTATACATATTAGCTGAGATATCTGCAGCAGCCCACAAGTGAAAGCAGYTATCATGGAGTGTGCACATCCATCTTGGAGATGTACATGCCTTACCTGCAAGGATTGCAGCTTGTACATGTGTATCTGCATTAGGGGCTAGGAGTAAACACATGTCAACACCAGGCACCCACCTATCAGTGTGTAAGTACTCTCTAGGGGAGAGCTGTACCACACTCCTGGGGGCAAATTCTGGTCTCTGAATAGTCCTTGTCTGAAAACAGCATAGCAAATTCAACCACTTCCCTGAACCGAGCAGCAGGGACAGAAGAATCCAGGGAAACAGGATGGAGCTTAGATGGGCAGACACATTCAGAGAGGAGCACAGAGTGCAAGGCCRGCTGGCAAGGTTTGTATTGCACGGGACATCCCAACAGCCCCAGAGGGAGTGACCTCCTTGGTTACTTACAAGAACGTTCTTTCATGCACCACTTAATTGCAGAGACAACCAGATACAGATTAATCATTCATCTTAATGCAGAGGAGAATAATCATTCTGAAAGCAGGAGATATTTAGCTTCACTGGGAGAAGAGATTGAAGGGRAGGAGGAGTCTGAAGAAAAACCACAGGACAAAGAGAGGAGGATGAAAGAGGAACAAAATCCTAAATCAGTTACTTACTGCAGACACCTTTATGGCTTCATAAATGGAATATGCTTAGTGTCAGCAATCTTTGCCTTATGGTATCACAAGGATACCTCTCCACAGTCAAAGGCACAGGCCCTGATCATGCCAGGAGTCAAACCAAGTGACATTTTAATACCATTTACATCTCAAGATTGCATCTTCCTTCCAAAGGGTCCCAAGGAGCTTTTATAACCCTGCCAGGCACATAATTCATATCTTGTGGCAGTGAAATGGAACCTGCACCTGAGAARGATGAGACAATTCCATACAGTGCAAGAGTTTTGGACAGAAAACAGTGACAGCTTCTGTGCCTCTGAAACCATGAGGTGTGTATGTGCATGTGTGGGGGGAGGGAGATTTCAGGGCGGCAGAATGCAATTGCAAAGGATGGAAGCTGGCCAAAAGCTGTAGTCAAGTCCTCTGCTAATAAGTAGGTTAGCACAGAGGAGCTATAAGAAACAGCACTGGTAATTCAGAGTGTGGCTTTCTTCTCTCTGCCTCTTTAGTGAATCATGCATCTCCAGGGAGTCAAACCTCTACATGGTTAAGGACATCTTTTGAAAGAGGCTACAAGGCAAGTTCCTGAGATGGGTAATCATTCCAGATCAATTGTCAAAAAAATAGGGTGTTGATCCAAGTGTCTTGGACAAAATCCAGCTTTGGGAAGTGGCATCACACAATCCTAAATCCCCCTTTTGGGTCAACCAATTCCCACTACTTTTCTTTCCCCTTCAGAACTGTGGTTTGCCAGGAACAGTAACTGTACCTAGGGAGGGTCCACTCCATTCTGGCTTTCCCTGCATACCTGCTCCTTAGCCACAGAGGGCCTGAAGGCTCTGGATGAGATGAGTTTCTTGTTGGAGGCAGCATACCTTCCAGGCTGCATTATGCCCAGAGCTGCCTTGTACTGTGGCTGGTGAAATGCTGCCATGTTCACCCCCATTGACAATTTTTCCTTGCTCTCTGCTGTAGATGGTGGAAGTTGGTGGACATGAGGCAGGGTTGCCCTTCACTCTCTGGGAAGTGCTGCTCAGATTTGACCTGTAGCTCAGCAAACCTGCTACAATTTCTGATTTACAAGCAAAAGGCCACTGCTCCCCTGGTCTGCAGCTTGAAGAGTTTCGTTCCTAGGGACTTTAACTGATAAGACCTTACAGGGAACCAACACCCTCCACAGAAAATGAGCAAGGCTCATGTGAAACTTGAGTGGCATCCTTGATCTCAGAAATACGTTTATAAGGAACTGTGCTTTCCCTTCCTCATTCYGTGGCTTGCTGCAGCAACAGTGGAGGCTGCTGGGGAATGCCAGCCCACTTACGCAAACAGCGGCCTCTCTCTCTCCAGCTGCCTAACTAGCAGGAGCAGAGCTTTCTCTGCCCTCTGCAGGTGCAGGCCATCATGCGTAACGCATACAGTATTATGTTTGTATATTACCTCCACCTTCCTCATTCCTGCATCTCTCATCTTTCAGCTAATTTAATTGACTGCTCTAGTTATGAAGAATTATTGTGTCTAGGCACCAGGAATAATACTTAGCATGATATTGCCACTTTTACATCACAGAGCTGTGCAAACATTAACTAACATTCCTTAATAGCAACTCACTGGAAAGTAGGTAAGCTTGATGCTAACCCCATTTTTTAGCTGACGATACTAAGACACAAAAGGCCCAAGTTACTCATCTCAGCTGTGGAGCTGAGTTCAGCAGAAGGACCAGAACAAAAATGAGAAAATGTATTTTCTAGGCCACTTCACCATCTTGAGGGACATTCTGGCCTTTCACACGGCATTTGCCTCAGCCATGCCTCAGGAGCCAAGGAAAGGAGGGTTCTGTCCTGCTGTGCCATGGCCCCTCAGAAATACCTGTACTGTGCTCAAGCAGCTGAGAGCACTTCCCAAGGCTAGTGTTGCCCTCACCCACTGACTCCTTCCCCCAGAGCATCCAACTGGCACTTGCAATGCCACCACAACCCAAGTTGGTTTCCAGGCGCCACACAGTCAGGCAATACTAGACATACTCTGCCCCCTTTTTCCCATTCTCACCTGCTCCAGGGCCTGAAAAAAGCTGAATTAAATGGCCAAATCTGCACTAACTGTGCTAGAAGGCATGTTACAGGCAGAAAGTGATGCTCTGAAGCCCAGCCATGGTCAAGTTAGCAATTGCTGGAGAGCATATGCAGTTTCTATGTGCTGCAATTCTTTCTTAGACAGAGTAAGGCCTTCCTATAGAGACATTTAAGTTTTAGACATTGTGAGCCACTGATAGGTTCTTCTGTCTCCAGAAACCATCTGTGCTTTCTTTGCTCTCTGTTTTGGTTGTTCTTCTCCATCTAAATTCAAAGCTAACCAGAAGTTCAGTATTTTGCACACRGGAAAATCTCCAGAAAAATCCTTCCTTTCTTCATTCTTGCTCTTTTGCCTTGCAGGGGACCTGTCAGCAAGGTCATCAGAAATACCAGCTGATGTATGCTCTGCAAGATTGGTTTAGGAGATGTTCTCCCCTAGATGACTGTTAACTCAGGCAGTTAGAGCCTGCTTCAAAATTCTCTCAAGCCTTTTTCATCATCAGTAGCCCTCATCTTCACTTCTGCTTTGGGCCATCACATTTTTAACAGCTCCCCTATTCCTACCTAGACATGGTTGCATTTTTTGTAACTAACCAGTTTGTACTGGCACACCTGAACTGCTGCCTCCAGTAGTTGAAGTGTGTGCCATAAATTAATTGTCCTTCTTCTTCTAGACTAGATGTAACAGTAAAGGTTAAGGACTACCCAGAAGCTTTCCCATGGCCAAACTGCTAATACATAGAAAGACAGAGAACACCAAAGAGCAACCACACTGTGAAGTGCACTGAAACATAGTGCAGCAACCAACTGTCTAAAGGACAGGTGAGAGGTGAAGCCCACCCTATCACCAGATGCTCCAGAAGTGATGCATTCAGAACAGTGTAATCCTAGCACAAGGATGCTTCTAGTGGTGTTTCCTTCACTGCACTGCTTGCAAGTGAGCCTGAGCTCTGCACTGAGCTGTCCCCACATTGCAGAAAGAGAGATCCAAGTCTCTCTTTTACATATACCTTGTTGAAGTTTCTCTGCTTTGTGTCATATTTGCAAGGACAGAACAGACTGGGAAATACCACAGCTAAATTGATTGGTGAAATGGCTTTGTTGAATACTGGAAATGAATAGGAGAATAGGTCACAGGCAGTGTTGGCCAAAGCTGACAACTCCTGAGTGCAACAGGATGCCACTATTCAGTCCCTTTCCTGTGTATCACTTTGCTGCTATATAAAACCTGGGTGCACTTACCTTGATGGGACAGTGCACAGTTCTGGTCTCTGCCTCTCCAGGAAGGCACAGTGGAGGTAGGGAAGGCACAGAGAAGAGCAACTGCCTTGGGAGGAAATACCAAAACAGCRGGGACTCTTTTGCTTTGGAGAGGAGGCAGCTGAGGAAGGAAGTGGAAAGCCTTTACAGATTCACCAAGGCAGCAGAAAAGGTGAAAGCAGAACTGCTATTCACCAAATTCCATGCTGCTAGAACAAAAGTCACTCTGTGAAGCCAGAAGAGATTTGTTGAAAAGGGTAAAAGAACATACTTCTTTACACCATGGGTAACTAGGAACTTCAGGACTTTGTTGTCATAGGAGATTGCAGCAACAGCTAGCAGCAGCAGTTTCCAAAGGGGGTGGATAAATTCACGGGCAAAGGAACACGCTATTGAAGAGGGGAGAGAGGGAGAGAGAGAGTTAGCTCTGTCATCCCTGGCTCAGGTCCGTGGGTGCTGGTGGAGTGGATGACAGCAAGGTCCTAGGCTCCCATATTTTTTCTCAATAGTCTCTCCTACTGTCACTGTGTGATGACAAGTACTGGCTACACTGACCACTGGGCAGTGGGACATTAGAATTTTATGGTTATGTATTCATCCAGTGACCCTATAACCATCTGTATCACACACAGCCTGTGTTCTTTCATGTAAGCCCAGTCTGTAGAGATGTATCCTACAACTGAAAACCTGCACCCATACAGTCCCAGCAGACAAACAAGCACCAGCCACTCCCTGTCTCTCACCCAGTCACACCTTGCTGCAAATGACAGGCAGACAGTTGGACAGGCAGACTGCAGACACCCCTCCAAGCACTGAGTCCTCTACACTGCCACAGAAGGGCTCCCTATTCCTATAGCTTCTCACAGCAGGGCTTATGCTTGAAGTCAGCAGGGCTGAGACTGAGCAGAAGAAATATGCCATTTTGCATTCAAGCGGCAAGCATGTACCCCCTCAGTCTGTGAGAGAAAATGGGAGGGGGGGGAGAGAATACAGATGATCATGTTATCTGAACAACTCATGGTCTAGCCAGTCACGTGGAGACAAAGAGAAGGACAACTAATCTCAGTTACTTCCAGTCTTCCTGAAAGGGTAAGCAGAGGGTCAAGCAGGAGCTAGACCATTTCCCATATGCTAACTAGGATGAAAGGTTTGCTGCTTCTCATTGCTCTAGGAAAACCTCACTTCATAGCTAGATGTATTCAATAAGTAGTGCTCAGTCTGACAGCTCTCTTGCAGCTCACACATGAGCTAGAGCCAGAGCTATACAGAGCAAGAAAATGAGGAATAGCATGTTTAATCCATAGAGTTTCTCTTCCCTCATTCACAGCCTGTCTTTTTAATATTCCCAACACATTTTGTCTCAGGACCACAGCTATGCATCAGGGTTTGTTCATTCAAGATAGCACATATAGTCTCTGATGATAGAAGACATTATAGGTGTGAACAGGTGGTAGAGAAAGAAAGAAGCAGAGGAGGAGAGAAATTTATCCTTCTTTCAGTTATATACTATATGGAGAGGCAAAGCTATGTCAAACTGAGGAGCTTTGAGAATTAGTTTAACCACGCACTTTGGAGCACACATACGGATGTGTGTAAATATTCCACATTCCTACTGCAGAAAATCATTCTTTAAGGTTTATTGCACTTTGGCTTGGAGCAGGCTGTTACACAAACCTCAACTAATGCAGCAAAATTCAGTGAGAGACCTTATAGGAAAATATGATGATTTTATTCTAAACTACACTGATTTCATTCATGTTCATTCTTTCATGCCCATGTGTTCTTAGGCATGAAGGTGTGTGTGCTCAAGGGCTGTAGCCAGAACTACTTGCAAAGACAGAAGGACAAGGGACAGTAGCTAGTGAGTCATCACATCTTTTGAGTTCTTCTTAAGTGGGTGACCACGAGTTGGTTTTGGATCTGCCTTTTGTACACTTACAGGTTCACAGGGGTCATGAACTTTTCTGTCTCCACTCCAGTCCACTTCTCAGGCATATTAGGAAACACTGCTGATTTACTCATCATCTTTAGTTTCCTTATTCAGATATCTCTTAATGGCTTCAAGCCTCTTCTTTATCTTTCCACTCTTACTTTTTAATGGCTTCCGTCTGTCTTTTGTTTTGTTTTCCAAATCTAGGTGTTTTGAGAAACTGTGATCTTGATGACTTTCTAGTCTAGGTGCCATCARCACCTGCGACTCTTGTCCTTCTGTTATTTCTTCTGGTGGCTTTCATGTCAGTTCAACCACTGTCAACATTTCTATTCCAAATCTCTACAACATCTCTGGCTAAAGGACAGCCACAGCCTACATACCATCCATAATTATCCCTGGAAGATACTGTCATAGAGGACAGACTTCTCAAGTGTACAGCATATTTAGCTTAAAGAAAGCTATGACTAGACAGTAACCTGATCTGGAGAATTCATCAACAGGACTTTGGTCACAGAGACATGTGGATGATTAGAAAAACCACATCACTTGGCTGATCACTGTCAATTCTGGACCATAGGCCACTGTAATTAAGGGGAAAAACACATCTGAGTGAGGAAAAAGCTCTGACAGGCTGTTTCTTTGTTTGTTTTTAACGTTTCTGCTTGTAGGTGATTGCTTGGTTAGAAAGTTGGGCTTAGTCTTGGCAGAGGCAGACAGCAAGACAGCTCGCTAGTGAGGAGGCTAGGAGAGGTTTCTGTTGATTTCGATTTCCCAGCATTGCATCATTTCTTCCATTTATCATGCAGCGCTCTCAAGCTCAAGCAGAGCCTCCCAGCATGCTGGCCATTTTGCGTCCAGCAGCTTGAATGAAAGTGAAGAGCACTTGGTACATCACAAAATACAGTCCCAACAACAGCCTGTCCACACCTCTCTGTACAGGTAATCCCAAAATCTGAGCTTCACTGCTGTATAACTACTTCTACTATCAAAAAGCCAGGCAGGCACTGGATACAGCCTCACATCTTGCAGCCATGATGTGAACTTTCTGAACCCTAAAGGATCATTTTCTTCATCTAACACAGTCATCTCTCCATCCACAGATTATCTCCTTTACTGATAAACCTAGGATCCTGCCTGTAGGCACTGAACCAGGTACTGATTTACTGATGTACCTTAGCACCTTGGAGTTTATGAAGACCCAGAATGATCAGCTCTGAAGGTACTTACATAGTTTTTAAAATCTTCTCTCAAGGATTGCAGGGCTTRCCCTGCTTGCACAAGCAGCCAAGAATGGGGCTGAGCTCACCACAGCCTCATTCTACATCTCATCAAATAAATAATCTGTGATTTCCACTGGCACCAGCATGATAATACAGAGATGAGACCATGCACTTCAGAAAAGCTGACTTTTTCCTCAGCTCCTTAAGACTGGTGCCTAAAATATCAGGATATCTGGGTCAAACTTGCTTTTGTTGGATTTGGGACCTAAAACCTTGCATACAGTCTCAGCTCTGTGTTACCTCACCCAGAGCTGCACAGACACTGCTGCACACAGCCATTCTCTCTGAGCACAGAGCTCACTGTATTCAGCCCCTAGCACTTCCTAGCAACTCAGAATACAGAAACAGGTCTGCATTGAAACCAGTGGCAATTGTGCGTGACAAATTTCTAAAGAATTGTTCTATCAAATGGAGCTGTTGTAGTTGACTGTTAGCAGAAGAGATTTCTTATACTAAAGGAGGGGGGGAAGTCAGAATTTGGAGCTATGCTTCATAATGCTATATGAATGTAGATATCAAGTACCGGAGAAAAAACAACATTAGAGTTAAGTTTGTGTGTGTAAGACAGCAAAATAGAGTAAGTCAAGACACTGACTCTACTTTGAGTTCTGTCTAAATGACCTCCTGAGGTTTCTTCCAACTTGAATCTATGATTTTACCCCAAAACCACAATGGGGGTTTCTAATTCTGGAAAATCTTTGTGATGGGCTGTAAATTTACCACATATATGGAAAAGGGATTTCTTTCTTTGCCCTAGCAGTCCCCAACAAAGCCTTTAAAAGCTGTTAAAATACTTTTTAATCTGAAGAAATGTTGCAGAATGCACATGAATATAAAAAAGCTTGGATGTACAAGCAAAAATAAATGAAAAACAACATCACCCAGGAAAATAACCTGTCTTTGAATATTTTAAGAGTTTTGAATGAATTAGCTCCCTTGGGATCACTAGTATAACAGGGAGCAGCTGAAATGGCTCAGATGAAATGCAGCCATTTTGGAGGCAGTGAGATGTCACCCCTCCACCAGCCAGTCATGCCATTCTCTCCATTGCCCTGTTACCAAGAAAATTGCTGAATTTTCTCCGATGAAGGAGAAACATTAGTAAACAGAACATATCCATGAAAACCCTGATGTAATATATTTAAGGCTAACCTCTTCTGGAAAATTCTATGATTCTATGAACTGGTCTTACCCTGAACACTCTAACCTCTGTCCACATCCCCCTACATGCTAGGAGCTCTGTGTCTTTATAGTGTTCTGTACAGGAGTAAACCAGTCATGCTGTTGAGGTTGCTACCTGGTCGTTATATGTAACTATACGATAAATGCTTGTTGCAGGTATCTGCATTAAGAGGAAACTTTTTAAATAAAATTCTCAGATGTTTCCAGGAAGCAGGATTCCTACTCCTTCACAGTAAGGCTAAGAAAGGTCGAGAGCCTGCCAAGCTGACCTAGCAGGAAAATTCATAAGCTCAGAAAGCCCTGGAGCACGTAAGCAGAACACACTAAAGGTGCTTGGGAATATACCACCACTCTGATGTGCATGCTGTCCTGAGCCGTGATTGTCCCCAGCACTGTAGAGAAAACTAGAAGAGAAATAAAATTCAGAAGATGGAAGGAAGTAAAGCTTTTCTGAGCCCTGACAATTGCAGAAACATTGAACTATAAGCCTGATACATGATAAATACAGTTAAAACAAACAGAGATTGTTTCCTTCCTAACCCACTGGAAATGCTAAGCCAACAGGTACTTAAGTGCTTGTATCTCAAACTTATTTCCTTTCTTCAGAAATCCATCTATTTACTTACATATACTTATCAAGCTCCTAACATAATTCAGTGCTGGGCACAGTTCAGACGCTTTGTAGTGAAAGAAGCATTAGAAATCAGAGATAAATTGAGCACCAGAGTTGGTCATGATACCTTGCCAGAGACCCATACAGCTAGATACACTTTAAAATCAGCACATTGCATGCAGATGCAGCTACTTTCAGTCATCCCCACCTTGATTACAGAACATATCATACAGTTACAGGGAGATGTCACTTTTATGGCACTCACAGCTGCAGAATTCACACAAATCCATCTCAAAGGCATATTGTAAATGGTGTCTACAGCCCTACAGCAGTGACCTGTAGGATATCTCTAACCCTACACAGGCTGACAGCCTGTTGTGCCTTGTAAGGCAAAGAGATCTTGGATGCTGGGAAGGGAGCAAGCTCTTCCTGAAACAATAGATTCTGTGAGCTCCTTAATATCTATGCAGAACAGACCAGCTCCACATTTACACTTGGAGGGTAGAATATGTTACCTGAAAATAAAAGCCAAGCACACCTGAGACACCAGCAAGAACTATATATTTCAAGTGAATCTTGCTATGCCAGATGCTCTCTTACCTGCCTAATGATGAAATTTAAACAAGTCAAATATTGGGGCAGAAAAGAGAGTAAAAAATGTGATAGAAAATCACAATTCTCCAGCTGGCTTTCTCTGCCCATATTTGGACAGCACCCACTACTGCAGGACTCTGATCTGGATTGTTAGACTTTGCTGCTCRTTACCATTACAGTAAAAATCCTGAACAGAACAATAGCCAAGTGCCATTTCAAAGACAAGCTTAGATAAGCAGTATGTAATAACCTCACCTGGAATTTGTCCTGGGAGCTAAAATTAACCTCTGTGGCACTAGAAAATGCGCCTGCATCTCTTTTCATGCCTTTTCCAGAAGTGCAGTGGCCCAAGCACAAGTGATTCAGTATGCGCTCACAGGAAGGTGGCTACATCTGTTTCAATTATATACAAAAACAAAAGTCACAAAGGTACAGCTTAGTGCCACAGACACCAGGAGTTTCAAGATATATCAGAACATAGGTGTGCGAAAAATGCTGAAAAAGAAAACACAGGCAAAATATTTGTAGAGTCTAAATAGTTGTTGTTGGGGCAGAAAGAGAGAGAGATGAGCAAACATACCTATACTGAGATTTGTTGTCATCTCAAAGTAAAAATGTAGTGTATGACAAGGATGGAATAGGTCATGGCTTATTAAAGCACTCGTACTTAATGGACAGCTGTAGGGGAAAAATTAATGGCACAACAAGGTGATTCTTCATTGCTTGTGGATCCTATGAGGTCCAAACATCTTTGAAAAAGTGGAAACAGCCAAAAGGAACTAGACATCAAAGCTGAATGTGGAGAGATTTTGACTCACATGAAGGGATTTCTTCAAATCTTCAGATTTGCACAGCAGCCTATTGAGCTCTTTGGGAGTGTGGGTTGGCAAGGAAAGGAAATTCCAGAAGATTTCAGTATCTGGAGTTACGCTCTTCCTCTCACTTTGGAACAAACTCTCAGTTTTCACAGGCAGGAATGTCCTCCTAGCTTCGGCTAGGTCCAACTGGTCCAGTTGGTGGGCTGCCTATGGACCAAGAAAGCTTGCTCAAGTTAAAGGTGATTTGCCAGTTAAGCGGGCTGAGAAAGAGACAAGGGCATTTCCCAGAGCAGCCAGGGTAGACAGATAGACAGACTGACAGATTGTGAGCCCTACATAACAGGTGGCCTCCATCAGGACACCCATGAAGATCAAAACTGCATTGTGATCACCTGTTCTGGAAGATCCTGGAAAGGGGGAGGGGAGGGGGAAAACAGTTTATTTGAATTCCTCCACCTATCCCCAAATGGGAGGCTTTCACCAACTATTATAAATGTTCTGCCAAGCCCTATCTCTAGGCTCACCTACTGTCTGCACCAGGATTTTTTGCAATGTGCAATAAGCAACTACTGAGAGGAAAAGTGTCATAACCCAGCTCATTGAAATTCACAGAAGACCTACTGGGGTATGAGGAGTCCAGCCTTTTCCAGGGAAAGCTAAATGTTCTCTCTGACACAGAAAGTTTGTTCAATCCATTTTGAAATGGCTCAAACAACTGCATATCTCTACTTGTCCATTTATATGACCCATTTTCTAATGGTGGCCAAGGCATTCAGACAGCACTATAAACTGCAGTAAAATTTAAGGACCTCCCTACCCTCAGCCTCTTTGTGGCCATGAGCACTCTACAAAATCCTGGATAGATTAGATAGACAGTATGAAGAACAAGTTAACTGGTGGTGCCACCCAGACTGGTACATCTCATTGCTTAATTAACYAGTAAGTCACCACAAGCCACTGAGCTATCCCTTGTAATATTTGTAATACACGGGGAAAAGTTGCCCTGAGGGGCAACCATGCATGGAGTGCATACAAGTACTGACATAGCACCTCTCCCTTATGATGCCACTTTTGTCTCCTGCTGGCCTGGGAAGTAGGCAAGACCAAGAGCTAAATTCCTCTCTTCCACACAGCACAGGGCTAAACCCTACCCAATCAAGGAGGAGGCCTAGAGAAAAAACTAGGTGAGGCTGGGTCCTCCCTGATACATTACAGGAGGCATCCTGCAGCTCCCCAGAGGGTCATGCTACATGGCATTCAGCAGGTGGCTGCAGGCCTGCTCTTCCCACACAGGGAGTTCGTGGGAAGCTAATCCCACACTCACCCCTGAAAGGGCTTTGCTGTGAGGCAGAGGAGCTCATCCATACTCAGTACAACTATCCCACATTCAACACTGCATTGACCATATTTACACGCTTCTCCCATTTGGGGAAGAAAATGAGAAAAACAAACATGTTTTAGCCTACAAAATTCTGTATATCAGTTACCCACAGAGACACAGGTAGCCTAGCCAAGGGAACCCCATCCCTTTCAAGGACCAATGTGATGGGTGCAAGGCGGCACTACCCACCACAGCAATGGAGCCTCTCTCCTGCCTGCCAGCAGCACACCTCTCACGATGCCTGCAGGCCAGAGCATGGTACCTGCAGTTAGGCCACAGAAAGCCTTGCCTATCAATCCTAATAGTTTCCCTTGTTTGGCAAGACAGAAGAGGCCTCTCCTTCCCATCCCCCCTCACCCCCTTGCACTTTTTCAGGGGCTTTTAACATCTAATTAATTAGTACTCAAGGCAGAGTTTTATGTAAATTTTATTTAAATCCTAATCAGTGCTCTCATTTCCGTGCAGAGTTATTTTTACCAAAGCATCAGCACTCAGGTGGGCAAGGAACAAAACGACCCAGGGGAGCAGAGTCTGACGTGCCCAGCCTGACAAAGAGACTGGGAGCACTGGGACCACAGAAATTGCTGCCAGGTGGCATGGAGCCGTTGCCAGCCTGCAGGCCAACACAGAGGGGAAGGAATAAGAGCAGTTCCAGTTGCAGACACAGATACAGCTCTTGCAAGATCAGAAGCAAGTGAATCTTGGCTGTGAAGCAGACAGTAAAGGACTATCTTGTGAGGACTAAGTCCCTCTCAGGTGGCAAATAGCCTAGCACACAAGGATGCTCATGCAACATCCACCAAAATTATGCTCACAGCAAGCTTTGAACCTAGTCTGGATCCAAGAGCAGTGTTTTTTAGCTTATCTACAAAAGCAGAGAGCGTAACAGCAGGAACACGAGGAACCTCTTCTCAGTGGAGTCTTCCCTGACAAGATCAGCTTCCYATTCACCGTAGCTGTCTTGATAGGCACCCTGGGGGATCTTCCAACTCTTCCCTCTCAGATCCAAAGCTTATGACAATCCCATTTGCCTTTATTATGGCTTTTGAGACATTTTCAGGCATTGGGAGTGGTTATGGAAACTTCTAGCAGACAGCAGCACCCATGTCCTATGAGAGGGGAAAGCAATCCTTATCTCCCCAGGAACTGAGTATCCAAAGAGGGCAAGTGGATCATCAGACACTTCATAACAGTAACTACGCAACTTGCAGGGTCCCCTAGCAACAGCATGCCAGGGATCAGCACTGCTTCACTGTGTTCAGTTGCTAGGGGAGCTGGGTATGGGACTGAGCCTGGGCATCCCTCCACTCCCAGGCTGGCTGGAGAGCCAAAGCTGGGAAAGAAGCATTTCATGCTCTATGCCAGAGAAAACAAAGGCTGTTCAACATTTCCACTTAGATTTTTTGAACTGAAATAAGATGCTTAGGACCACAAAGAGGAAACAACAGGAGTAACCAAACACTAATACTGGGACATGACCATCCAGAACAGATGGGAGGACCTACCAAGAAAGTTATAGCCTGCTGGAGATGTGGAAAGTGAGTTTCCCCTGCAGGTTTGTTTCATCCTAACCATCACAAAAAAAAAAAAAAAAAAAAAAAAAAAAAAAAAAAAAAAAAAAAAGCAAAGATTTTAGTTGTAGCCAAGTATTTCTGAAATGCACTGCAGACCTTGGTGTTGTCTTACAGCCAAAGAGGAGCACATATGCCAACTGTGAGATTGCACAGCACAATAACCACATTTTGTGGACTTAAGGAGAGATAGAGACTTTAAATGCAGCCAAAGTAGACCTGAACCACATATTTTAAATCTATAGCTGACAGTACTCATCATGACAGCCAGCATCAATGGATGGGTCACAATCCAGAATACCAAACCCTAAGCCTTTCCCTGAGCTCCCTCATCTGTTACCAAAGGCTGTCTATATTCCAGGAATGGCCCTTCTTCATGCCTAGCCTTAGCTCATCCAGGTGATTCAGAAGCAGCAATCACTTAAGGCAGTAGAATGTTCAGGGGCACAGGACAGCTTCTCCCTGAATGATGYTTCACCATTGCCCTCTGAGTGCTTGCTTCTCATGCCACTTACATTCCACTCTTCTCTAAGGCAGTCATGGTTCACTTAGATCAGAAAACAACGAAAGCCTTGTCTACAGAGCAGTCTTTTGGAGAGCAGATTCCCAGCCACCATGTCTGGCTCTCCACAGGGGAGTTAGCTCTGGGAAGTCATTTTAACCCCTCTTGTTTTGAGAGATTTTCTAGCAAGTCAGGAGGTTGAATCAGTGCAAGTAGCATTACCTCACACTGGATGGATTYATATTGTTGACTTTTCACATCAGTGCTTTAAGAGCTCTCACTATACTACTCAGCTCTTCAGAAATCCACTGATATGCTAAAAAAACCCTTCATTTTGGCTTCCTCCTTATGAATCTTTCTCCACCTTCAGCCTGGATAATTATAATTTACTTCCCTGGGGAAGAAGAGAGGAAAGGATATCTGGTAGCAGCACAGTTAGCATCTGCTACCCAGAAAAGCAATGAGTTCTGCTACTGATGGCAGAAGTTTCAAAATGGCAACATACCCCTACTAGAACAAAAGCCCCTTACTAGAATAAAAACCATGCCCACTACCAATTTCTACACACCCATGGGATGGGGAAAATTATTCATTGTCTTCACCACTGGAGCACTTTAAAAGAAGAGGGTGCAATAACAGAGCAAGAACTTTATACTAATGTCATCAACCACATATATTTGAGACTTGGCCCATCCAAAGCAAGCCAACCCCAGAATTTCTCATTGTCATGGTCTGTGCAGAGAAAAACTCCATGCAACAGCTTTGGAGACTCTGGAGGAATTCCAAGGCGGTGTTATTCAATACCTAATACTTCTTAACAACTAATTAGCTTTATTAACTCTCCCTGGAACCCCTAGTCTTTTGTATGATGGCAGACAGATGTTCCCCAGGTGTTCCCAGACTGGCKTAGCTAATATTTTTGATAACCTGAACCTACACAACAAATACATTAACAGATTTTGACATGATGCCATTAGTTTTGCAGCTGATGGCAGGGAAGGATGAGGGGGAAGAGAGCGAAGAACAAATAAACAAACATTAAAACATTAAAATAGAGACAAGAGAAACTAATTTGTAGGTTTTCTTCTCCTCCCAGAACATGAAGTCCAGGCACTGGCAGACAGTGCTTCCCATCTGCGCCATTCCTAGGGCAATAGGGCAGATTCCACAACACGCTCCATCCTGCCAAAATCTCCTCCTTCCCCCTCCACCTATCCCCCTTCCTTTGAAGTGCAGTAGCACAGACTCCCRTCTGGCAAGGTAGCGTGTGCTTCAGGAACACACGCACAATCCAGGATCATAGCGAGGAAAGCATATAAGGTATAGAGACAGAGAAAGTGCATCACAAAAAGCAGATAGCGGCTAATACATGAACATTCCCTTTCCTATTCCCTCCGATGAGTCAACATGATGAGTCTGTTGTGTAAAACATATGCTGCTTGTACATCTGCATAAAATGAGGCAGTGAGATCTAGGAGCATTCATTAAGGAGCTAAATTCAAACCTTATTTTTAATCTCAGGTCTACTCCCGACCCATAATTAGGCCCCTAGTCAGTCATTGAAACTCTGTCTGTGTGCCTTTCCTTACCCTTAAGAGAGGATTATACTTTCTATCCAAGGAGTTGTAAAGAACTGATTTTACATCCATAAAGCYTTATGTTTTACATCTATGAAGAGATAAACAAACAGTTTACACCTGAGCAGGTCCAAAACAGACACAATGATCCTTCCAAATTAAAGTAGAGAAATCCCAAGTTGAAAGATCTCTTCACCTGTCTCATTGGGAGTTAACATCACWGGTAAAATAGAGGAGACAGAAGAGRGAAAAATGCTATAGCCTTTGCCAAAAACCACTCTCAGGAAGCTGKTGAGAACTGCTSTTTTCCCAGAGAAGTTCARCAAATGCAGCAGCATGGCTTCAGTTTTCAGCCTTTTTATTACCTCTGATAGCATGTTGTACAGATGGATCCATGAGATCTATGGACTCATTACTGGCTCTCAAACACAATTCTGTTTGGATAAGGTATGACTATTYGTGCACAAACACTTGGTAGAAAACTGTAGCATCTCTCTACCTGTGTATCATTTTGCCAGACGTTCACCACCTCAGTTAACGTTCCCCTGAACTCATACATCAACAAATCCATCCCTTTAGAGGAATAAGTGCTTTGATAGACAACAGCAGAAATTCATTGAAAGGTTCAAAGGATTGTCACTGTGCCATGGTTCAGCAAGTACGGCTGCTTCCCAGTCTCTGCACACACAGCTCCTCCCCTCCAAGCCAGTTGGGCTGTAATCATCCCCTCCAAAAAGTGTTCTTCCTCTACTTGAAGGCCATTCTGTAACTGAAACCAGTATGAGGGACATCAGTTAAGCCTCTGCAAAGCACACATTCAGACTTTCTCTGTGCCTTCCGTGAGAATGTTGCCTACACCATTTCCCCCCTGCTCATTTATCAAGGAATCGTTATTTCCAGCTTGCACAACTTTATCCAGGCTTTTAGGAAAACAGAATGGTGTTATACATTATCAAAGAGGAAGTCACTTAGTCAGGAAAATTACGTAAGCCTGCATGTGGCTAAATGCTCTATCTCTATTAAACAAGAGCGACATGCARTGTCCTTCCCAGTGAGATTTCTAGCCACTTTGGATTAACACACAGTTTACCCAAGTAAGATGTTATTAGTACAAAAATGCAAAAGCAAAGATCTTACGGCTCTAACCCCCTCTGTCATATATTTGGCAACTCAGTTTGTCTGTTTTCTTATTCCAGCAGTAATCCTAAAATYAGGGCAACAATTACTTAAGGCTGAATTTTTTCAGACACAAGGGAAACTTGCATAGCAAGAGCCTGAATTCCTATAGGCCATGAATCCAGAGCCTTTCCATCTCTAGTGTTAATTATATGAAATCACCAACATTAGATGGAAGAGATAATTTAGGAGAACAGAAGATTATTCAGAAGGGCATAGCTGATCGCTGATTTATTAGCATCTAGTTCCACTACTTCAGTCAACCAGAAGTGCTAGGGGAGGGGGAGCAGAAGGGGCATGACCTTGTTTTTTTCCCCTGCATTCAGCCTGCTCAGAGGCTTAACATTCACGGCAACAATTATT
Source organism: Rhea americana (assembly GCF_003343005.1). Lineage (NCBI taxonomy): Eukaryota > Metazoa > Chordata > Aves > Rheiformes > Rheidae > Rhea > Rhea americana. The sequence goes on from NW_028186403.1 coordinate 247,767, forward strand.
CTCCCAGAGAGATGTGCACGGGGAATATTGAGAGCCTTGTGAGTTTCACTTTGTCCACAGAAAGGGACTGATCCAAGGGAAGGGAGGCTTTGTACAAGTCTTTGGAGACATGGTGCATCACAGCCTCTGTGAATTAGAGCTCTTGGCTCCAGCCCTTCTCTGATATATTGCACTGGGTTGGTTTCTCTGGCACAGCACAGACACTCTGTTGCCTCTTGGCTCCATACACCCTGTTATTTCCCTTTTATACTACCCCTGGCAGAAACATCACTGCAGAGAGGGAAAGCAAATTAYTTTTCCTGCATTAGAGAGGATCTGGAGGGGAAAGTGGTAGCAAATAATTACTTCTCCTCAGCTGACAAGTCAAAATTCTCTTCCCTGGCTAGAAGCATGGACTTTGTTCTCATCTCTGGGATGGCATGAGACATTCTACCACATGCTGAACTCCAAGAAGTGCCACAAAGATAACAAAGGCATCATCATAGGACTGGAAGACTGGCTGTAGGACAGTCAAGCCATCCTAGAGTCGTAGCTTGAGATTAACCCAACTCAGGTATCTCAAATGAAGAAGCTGAGTGGTGATCCCAGAAAGAGCTCCAGTAAAGCCACTCACTGGGGCAACAGATCTTCAAAAACCTAGAACAAAAGCTTTGGAGAAAAGGAGATCACTGAWGTCAAGTGATCACCTACTCCTCTGTATCATATCAGGAAGGCTAAGACAAGTGGTCACCATTTCATGGAAAGCTATACTTCATCCAGCCRTTATAGCAAAAACAGCAGAGCATCAAGGTGTGTTCTGCATGTAGAGCTGTATAGAAAGCTGTTTCTTCCACAGATCGTGTACATTTAGGTCTTAGCTCATCTTGTTTAGCTGACTTTATGGGTCTAGTATCAAACAAGACCAGAACCACTTGCATTAACTCTGTTAGTAATTCACCTGAAGTACAGCTCTCAGTTCACAAGGAATATGGAGTGCAGCAACAGAAGGCCTCCTGGGGAGCTCTATGGGATGAGAGTTTTAGCTCACAGTGGGGAATGCACTTACAGTATAATCAGTTACTAGGAATGTTACTACCTAACTGTATTTGTTGTGAAGGCAGAAGATGGCCTTGGCAAAGAAAAGCACCGTTCCCACATAGAAAAGATCAGACCATAGTCTGTCTGCATCAGTGCAGCTCCTATACAAATTGTATGTCAATAATTGCTATGTTGATGGAGGGAAAGGGAAGAAAAGATCTGAACCCAAGCAAAGGCTTAGGAAGATCAGAAGAAAGAGATTTTATAGTAAAAGATTTTTTTTTCCTATGTAGTTAAACAAGCATTTAAATCAAATAAAAAAGCTGTCAACTGGAAAAAAAGGAAAATGAAGCCCTGTGGATCAGATCCATGTGTAAGAAGTTATGAATGTAGATTTCCTCAGTTTCTGTTCACTCACCTATATGACCAAGTGGTCTGTATTTGTGGCTTGTTACTGTGTACCTCTATTGAATTCAACCCATCTTGTGTTAAGATTTATTCCAGGACTGTAAGCAAATATCAAAGCATTTCACTACCTTTTGGGAGAACGTGCTTGCCTACTCATTCAGGCAATATTCCTTAGAGTATATAAAAGCAGCAAGGCTGCTACCTCCCTGAGTAGCACAGACAAGTTATGAACTAACCCTGGCTCTTTATAGAAATGTCCCCCATTAATCAATCTTTTACCCAAAGATCCTAGGTGAACTGAAAGAGCACTGAACTTCAAGGGTGTATGCACCCTGTGTTTTGGCTGGTCAGTTTGTGAGGCAATGGAATCAAGCCTCAGCAGCAGAAGAATCAGGGAGTAGGGACTTCTACAAGAGCCTTCCAGCTCCAACCAGACAAGGAAGAAACATTGTTGGGAAGCACTGTAGTAAATGAATTAAGATTTATTCAGCTTGATCACTTGTCCCCCATACTGACAGCTTTTACAAGCTCCATTTTCCTTCTTTCTCCATCTCAAATGGTAGCATGTTCAGACCATCAAAACAAGCATTGCCAAAAGCCTGTACAGCTCYATGAGTCTGAGACATACAAGGACAGACAGGGTAGCAAGCCAAAAATACAGAAGCATTCACCTGCTGGCAGTTTCCCTTGCACACAGCTTARAGGGAGACAGAAGAGTCTCTGCTATCCTAGTCCTCCCCCAGGTGGAATGTCTTACAACAAACACTGTCAGCAAGTCACCCACACAGATCACTGGAACTGTGTTCCAACAAGTGTTAATCTCATCTTCCTACTCTGCAGGAGAAAAACATGCGTCTCCCTCCAACCCCTTCCCGACTATAGACACATCTGCACTGCAACATACAGGTGCAATTGCCACCTATGCAGAAAGATCCTTATTATTTTTAAACTAGTTTGTGTGGGTGACTGTCTAACCCCAACAGCAAGCACTCCTTCATCAGCAGCTGAAGGCCACCAGCCCACCACAGCTAGGACCTATGCCAGATTTGATACAAACACAGAAAATGAACTTACTTATCTTATAAGTGACGCAGATTGCCATCAAATCTCAGCTGGGACGCTCTCTTCATCCAAACTCTGCACCTTTTTGTGCAGAGGTTTTGCCTCTAATTGCATGCCTACTTTGGTGTGTTACTTTCCATTACAAAAATCAGCATTAACACATTGCTTTTGTTTGGCATCTTCTTGGTAGATCCTRTTACTCACCTACCAATTTGCAAAGACTCTGAGGGTTTGACCAGGAAAGCCTGATCTGCTATTGCCTGTCTATTGCAGGTGGACCACATTCTGCTATATCTGATTCAGTATTAGCCATAGCAGCAGCTGCTATGAGTCAGAAAGCAGATGACCAGTAGTTTAAGAGATTCAATTACAGCTACAATCAAGAGTTGCACAAAGAGACATAATCCTGTCAACCAGCTGGATGCAAGTGACTTTGAGACTGTASCACCTCAAATTCAGGGTGTGGTCTTACTATCATTAGATCTGAGAATCTACTAACTACAGAGGTCTGTTTCACCACTTACTTCATCTTCTGTAAGCTTTTTCCATAGCTAAAATATCAAGCTTTTTACTAATGAGATCCTTACCTATGCCAAGAAGGTGGAGACCTTCCAAGTTCATAGCTGGTAGCATCAGGAGTTAATGGAAAAAAATGTGAAATATGTGACAGGAAGATTCCATAAACCTTAAAATATCCAGTGTTTGTAATTATGAAAATTGTAGGTTTCACAGTGATTACACACGACTTCAGTAAGTGATCAGAAGCCACTCAGAGTATGAACTCTACCCATTACAATGCAGTAAACCATACCTGTTTTAGAACCTTTACAGCCAAGCATTGCAATGTTCAGCTTGGAAGCCACACTAATAACATGCATAGTGTTAAGCATGACCTCATCAAAACGATACTGCTCTTTCAGGTTCCATTGTACTGGAAGGCTTACTGCATTTCTTATTAAACATATACCAAAACAACAGGTGAAAAAAAATCAATGAAGTATCTCTCATCTCTGGTATCCCACAGTCTCTGGCTATCAGCTATTACTCTCATCTTTGATTTGGTAAGGGGAAGAAGTCACAAGTCTTACCATGATTCTGTCTATTCTCAACTCTTAAAGGTCCAGATTTTCAAAGAGATGCATCACGTCTTTGTAAAAAGTATTACTCTGAGCATCATCAATTGTGCTAAGTCCAAAACTGACAATCTTCAAATTGCTAAGCTTATAAAAAACCTAGGCCTGAAGAAGATTCACAGCACTTTTTTTTTTTTTTTTTTTTTTTTTTTTTTAGGTTAAGCTATTTGGGCTGCAGCAGGAAATTATTAGTCGATCTTTTAATAGGTGACATTTCTGTGAGCATTTGCTTCAATTTGAAAGGTAATTTGTATCAGCTGTTCTGGTTCCTGTTCCGTGACTCTTTCTCCCTCCCCTGCAGTGGGCACCTGAGCCAGCAGCTTTTGTATTTGCTCTGAGAAGTAAGAGAGTGAAAAGGGTAATCTTTTATGCAGGATAAGAAGAATATTTAACACAACAGGATCCTGAAAATGTCTTTACCTAGGCCTTTACCTTTTCAGAGGTAAAGAGCCAGACCTTAACATATCTTTTGCAGAAAGGGCTACCCTAAGTACATCCTCCGTTTTTATTTTAAGACTGACARGAACATTTTAAACTTGCAACATTTTAACCTTCTGTCCCCTAAAACGACATTCATCTAGGTGGCCTACAACATAGTTCATTCAGTTTACCTAATACTTTGCATGTAACAGTTTTGACAGTTTAAGTCCCAGTTCTCCCATTGCTTTTAATAAACACAAAACTTGCAATGTGAATGCCTAAGTTAACACTATGTCTAAAGAGTTAACTCTATGCTAAAGTAGAAGATCTTGCAGGTTTGGTTATTTCAAGTGAGCATTGTTTCCTAAAAAAATAAAAGAATCTATATTCATTCAGGTTATAATTAAAAGGAGTTGCTCCCTGCTTCCCCTCCCTTGTGTTAAGCTACCGACTAGGACCCAGTTGAAGCTTATTTCTCTTCAGGGTCTGACAAGAGCACAAACAGCCTCAATATCCAGAGTGATTCACCTCATTTCAACAGAGCACCTGCTGGCAAGACAGGCATGAGGAGACATCTCAGAGCAAGAAGCACACTGGGATGTGCAAATAAACTCTACCCATAGGCATCACAGTTGTATGACAGAGCTGCAGGACACGTATAAATCAGGAAGCATAAAATCATCTAAGGGCAAGAGAGTTGGCTTGGTGCAAGTCCTTTCTGAAAAAGTCTCACTGATCTAATTGAGATCATCTTTGTTCAGGGAGATCAGCATTTAAAGCAGCTACAAGCATCCTGTAGATGTCAGAGTGACCCTACAGCAGTAAGCCAGTGSTTGGAAGAGCACTGTCTGTCTGTAAAGTTAGGTCCCTCACTCACACTCTCACCCCTGCCTCAGTGGTAAGGAAGCCAAAGCTACCTTGCTGGGCTCCATTCAGAACAGGACTGGCAGAGTTAGCCCATGGCAGTAGAAATTTGAGTGAGATAGGAGTTAGATTCCTGCTTTTTCTGTCAAGCAGCCAGCCTTCCCCAGAGTTGTTGTAATGCCAAATAAATATTTTCATCTATTTAAGGTCAATCTAGAAGTCAGCCTTTCAGAGAGAATATTCTACCAAAATGCCCTTTTATGAGGTAAGGATGCAGATTCAGGATTGGCATTCAGATGCATAGTAAATGCACAGCAGGTTTTTGGCATTCTTAAGAAGTGTCTGGGTTTCATACATATAGGATCTGCTGGATGAATCACTGCAGTTGGCAGAGGAGAGCCACACATGAGTTAAAGCTCTCAAGATTCTTTGAATGTAACAAAATAATGAAATTCATTTCAATTAACATTCTCCCTCTTTAGGCCTTTAAACTACTTCAGCTCAGCATAGCCAGGGCACAGTGTGTTCCCAYATTCACTAACTACCTGTGCACTCCCTTAGTTCCTCTCACAAGTCTTTCCCCTCACAACAAGGCCTGGGTGTTCAGGCATGGACTAACAGCAATAGCCAGCCTCACCAGATAAATAYATGCTCCTCAAGAGTACAGAGAAACCACAGTTACCAACAGGTACCCAAACACTGCTCAGACATGCTCTTCTGGGTACAGCTCAGGGAGACTAAGAAATCACCATTCCTAGCCCTACCAGCAGCCCAGCATCATGTTCTCCCCCTAACCAAGCTCTGCTAAAATAACCCAGTTTAGCCAAATAATTCTTGTAACCAGCGAGTAGTTTCCCCAGCCTAGGAGCAGGTTAGGCAAGGAGCAYGCACACAGCTACAGTAGTGAATCGGAGGGAGCAGTGTTCAACAAGGCTTTGGAAAAGGAGCAGATAGCCAYGAGCAGCATTTTCTTCACCCAGACCAGCAGCAGCCTCCCACTCTCACCAGGTCCAAAACCTTAAGCTGATGGAGGATCATGCCGCAAACCTGTGCGCTCTGCTCACACTCCAACCCTACCCGCYGTGCCTGCCCTATGCCAGGGACGCCAGCATGAGGCTACCATCACCACTGGATGAAGCAAGCGTCAGCAGCTGAGCCACTCGCATAGCTCAGTGCTCAGAGCAGCTTCCTGGTGCCAAGCACAGCCCCACCAACAACAGTCCCCTATGCTGGGGGTGCTGGGCTGGAGGAGACTGCAGCAAGGAACCAATTCCAGAGCAGGCCAGTTTCAGAAAAAAATATGAGCAGAAGGAGCAGGTGCTAAGGTATGGCTTGCCTTTATTACCTTCCTCTCTCAGGCCACTTCTCTGAGATGATTAATACACTCCACTCCCCTTATTTCTGCAGATGAACTTAGAGGAACTTTCAAGCAGAACTAGATAGAGAAACAATGCAGATTTGTTTCACCTGTAGATTAGTTTATCTTTCAGGGCCTGAAAATGGCTGGAAGAGCTTTAGGTGATCATGTGGTTTAAATGCCTTTCACCAGGAGGACAAATATCTTCTGTAGTAGTTGCTATGATGGCAAAGAATCCCAGAAGGTTTTTTTTTTTTTTTTTTTTTTTTTTTTTTTTTTTTTTTTTTTTTTTTTTTTTGGGAAAGAGACTCAGAATGTTTTTTTTTTTTTTTTTTTTTTTTTTTTTTTGGTATATTCTGTGGGTTGTACAGCTGGTATTGAAAAGTTAACAGCATTAAGTGTGATGGATTATCTGAGTATGAAATATTCTTAGTCATAGTCAGAAGAAGAGCTGAGCAAACATTTACCATGAAGTAATATAAGGGTGTTTTTTTTCTTCCCCTATCTCTATGAAATTTGCCTGTTCAGGAACCAGGAATAATTTTGTCACAGTTTAGACATGAAATGAGAGGCTGTGTGCATGTTGTAAGGAAGGAGGCTAGAGAAAAATCAGAGCACAGAGCTCAAAAGCAGCAGTTGCTGGGCTCTGCTGCTTAGCTCTGCCCTTGATCTGGTTAAATAATGCACCTTCCAGCTAGGTCCAGGATCAGCCCTGAGGACAGGCCCCATCCCCATGGCCTGGGTTCAATTCCCAGGTTTGCCACAGGCCTACCGTGAGACCCCACTTGAGACAATTGTATCAAGTACTCATGCTGAGCACATGTTCAAGCAATTTTTTAGGGAAACTATTGCTGAGGAATGTTGCAACATATGGACTTGGCTTAAAAAGCTCCTAAATTATGCCAGATGTGGAAATACTAAAGGATGGAGAGCTTCAGCCCACTGACACCTGGTTGCAGGAAGTACACATGTAGACAGGTGTTTAAGGGTTGTGTTGCCACTTCACAGAAGTCACAGCTGCATCTGTCCTTGGCTGTTGCTGCCAGCCAGGACTACCTAAACCAAAGCTATTGTCTAGAGGAGTGTATGTGCAATATTTCTGTAAGATTTGCCAGCTGAGATGCCTGTAACTGATTATAAGTTATGCAGGCTACATGCCAGAGACGATACTTTCAAACCTCATTTTACATTGATACAAACATTTCAACGTGTATAAATAGACCTATGGAAGAGACTGGATAGGGGAACATCTTTGCCAGACGATGCTAAAGTGTTCTACAAATTAGTCTGTGTGCATTAGGGCCGTATCAAGAACTGGACAGAGTTTGCTAATGGTAGATACTGCTGCATGTTTTATTAGGTCATTTATCAATCAAGTGAAATGTAGCGAGATGGACAGTGTGTATGTATTTTCCTGAGAAAAATCCATATTTTCTTCAAAGGTCTGTTTTTGTTTCTCTCTGTTATTTCTATAACAGCTATGATCCAGACTAGCTGATTTTGTACTGTCAGTGACTGTTCGGTTCACCTACCTCCAGCTAATTTGTTTTTTTTCACAGTTCACTATGTATAAGAGTCTCTCTGTTCCTGTTTAAGGTGATCTCCTCATTGTTATGCAAATGGAACAGCTTCAGGCAGAATGGTATCTTTCTTCAATTAATTTAGAAATTACATTCACCACCACAAATCAATATTTTCCTGCTTGTGGCCAGCTTCAAGACATATGGACCAAAGGCCTTTCATTTATTTATCATCTCTGCTGATGCATAGCCAGTGYGGTGCTCTGAGCTGTGCAGTCCTGTGCCCTGGGACAGAGGGGCAATCCAGAATAACATAATCTAGCACCACTGTAATGCAGCCTCACATAATGCTCTTGTATCTTCACCACAGTCCATTGCGGTGTATCCTCCTCACTGCAGCCAGTGGCCTTTCCTTTGTCAGCTGGAGAATCTTGTCGACCCACTGCCAGAGCTAGTACAAGCTGGAATGCAACCAAGTAGCTTCAACCTGGGTTACTTCTTCCAGAGCTGCACAAAGGGAATAATTAAGAGGTTTCATCTGATTTCACCTGATTGAAGTATATAATTCAATCTGGGCAGGCAGAATCTAGATCTAAAGATAAAGGGGCCTCTGCTGAACTAGGTGCATTGGCTCTCCCCAACCACTCTTTTTCTCTGTTATCCTGAAATTAGAAGAGAAATTCTTTTCTGGACCTGGCACAGAAGAGAAAACACTCATTTTATCTGCTTATAGGGGGAGAGTCCAGCTGTCAGCAGCTCGGGCAACAGATAACGTCCTTCTGGTTCTGCTTCACTAGATCATGTTTTATGTTCCTSGTTTATTTTATTCAATGAGGCTTTAAAAAAGAAAGAAAGAAAGACAGTAAACTAGTCCAGGCTTTCTGAAGAAAAAAAAAAGGGGGGAGAAAAAAACATCATGAGAGTCCAAATGCATTAAAAAATGAAGTAGATTCCAATCCAAAAACAAGATCAAAGCGAGATGAGGGAAAAAAATCCAAGCAAGAAGGCATATAGAGCAATTATAGATTGAGCTCTCCRCTCCCACTTACTACTTGGCTAGGCAACAGTGGCCTTCACTTCCTGTAAGCCACTCAGGCCATTTCCTGTTCTGCTCCTTGRAAAAAAGACTCCCTCTGTGGAGGGGATCACATGAAGCAGCAAAGAGGAACTGAGATGCCACCACCTACTAATCCTTGAACTCTGACAGCAAACAGGTGAACTGGTATTTACCAGGCAGACAGGGGTTGTTAAGAATGCACATAACATTCTGGGCAGAAGTCACATCTATGCAGGGTTCCTGACAGCTCTGATCTTTGTTATTTGGGTTGTGCATCCCACCATATCCTCCTTTATTTACTTGAAAAATAGGACAGGCAAACAGTATCTATTGAAGGTGCGCTACCTGGCCTGGGTACTTCCATCTAACCCAGTCTGAGACAGTGGGTCTCATCATTGGAGACAGGTCCAGAGCAGCCAGGATTACCAAAGATTTTAGTGTGCTCTTTCACCTCAGGGGTGTTGTTGCTGGGAGCCATGCAGTTACCCAGCGTTTTCTATTACAGGATCTTAAAGCTTTCTTCTTTTTTTTTTTTTTTTTTTTTTTTTTTGAGCTCATCTCATTAAGTTTCATATCGCCCACCCCTCCATGTGAAGACGAAAAGCTCCATTTCAGAGCTGAGGAAACTCAGGGAGGAAGAGCTAAGCTTAAAGCAGCCTTTCTAAATGGAGGCATGGAGACTTTGGCAGAGTTTTAGGAAGAAGCTGGCTTTACCTGATTGCAGTGCTTATGATTTTAGCCTAGGACCATTTTTTTCTCTCCTGTACAGATCCCTGACAGTCCTGTGAGGAATACTATGTAAATACAGGTTGTAGCTTTTGATATAAATCACTGTAAATCAGTAGCTGACGTCAAAAGCATAAAGCTGCTGCTTCTTTCCTAATGGATGGGCATTTAATATACCTGACAGTGCTGAGAATCACATCTGCCTGCAAGTCTGGTCCTGTAGCTTGTTCTCAGCTTAACCAAGAGTCAGTGGCATCTTCAGTGCTGCGCTATCCCTGCATCAAGCCATGCCTGCTGCTCTCAACCCTGCTGCATGGAAATACTCTTTTTAAAATTACTTCTTGTTCACTCATCTTAGTTTCATTACTGGGAAAAGGTCTTTTCTTTATTGTGACCACCACTCCACCCATTCATTTGTTGTTCTTGGTCCCATGGCAGGATGAAATCCTTTGCTCCTGTTCCTCTACCCTTTTATACCCCTCTCTTCATCATTCCCCTTGTATCAGCCCAACATCCTGGAGTAAAGGCGTCATCCACCACTAAACCAGGAGCTCCTCTGAGCCCACCCCATGCTCACCATGAGGTAGTGATGTCCTGAGCCCTGTCTGCATGGGTAAGGAGACAGGCAAACCAGAGTTAGCCACCTCAGCAGCAGAAGCACAGAGGGTCCAGGAGCTGGTGTTGCTATCTTTCCAGCAATGTACTTCTAAGTCTGCTGAAGGCAATAGGAAAGTCTCCCTTGATTTAAATGCACTCTGAACCAGGTCCCACCATCAGATAGGTTTGTGCCAGATATGCGACCTGGGAGAAGATACAGCTCAGGTCCCAGACAGTTGGTTTGCCGTGGCTGAATAAGTTAAACTTGGTCTAAGGTGTGTGGTGAGCATAAATGCATTGGTACCAGTAGAACAGGAAACCTATCCAGGTAGAGCTCCATTCCTTTTTCAGGCTGGACTAGATGGATTTGCTCTATTGGATTGCAGGATAGAAATCTTTGATTTTAGAGCTTATTATTCAGCTAAAAGATGACAGGGAAGAAAGGAGCTGTAGCTCTCAGCCCCCATTAACCTATCTAGGGAGTGAATGAAAGTGACAAAAACCTGCCAGCATGCTGCCTACACATGAAGAAATTCTGTTTCCAGTCCCCTGAGGGAGAGTGCGCCTGAAAATCCCTTTCCTGCCCCACTGCCCCTAAAACCCCCAAATCACTGTGGATGTGCCTGTATGTGACTTTCCCACCTGACTTAGACCTATACAAACAACAGCTCTGTGACAATCATTACAATTGTCAAAAGACTGGGGCAGCCTTGAAGCTTAGGGCTGTACCTGTGGTGACCTCAGTGCAATGTGGGACAAATGGTACAGACCACCCAATATTCTGTGGGCACAAGGAACGATTATAGGCTTTCTTGATAACCGTGAAAACAGGGACCACTCAGCCAGAGGGATTGCAGTAGGAGGCCACACACCAAATCTTCCCATCCTGTTTGCATATGCTATCTCCCTCCTTTTTCAGAGACTAGGGAAAGATGCTGAGCTCTGAGTCGAATATGAAATAGAGGAGGATGACATAGATTTCTTCTTCAGATGCACTCCCCCTTGCAGTGCTCTGTGTAATTTACATATGAATGCTGTAATATTCTTCATAAGCAAGAATTAAGAGAACAAAAGGATACAGGAAGTGAGGGGAAGGGAAAGGGAAAAAAGACAAGACAGAAGCTGGAGGTGGTGACAGGCACCCAGAGGCAAGGTTACCACTCAGAGTCCTTTGGCGTTGTCCCTGCTGACCTGCACTCCAAGAGTATAATTTAAAAAAGAGATACCTCCCTGTGCTTTGCCTTCTCCTCCCTGGCAGTCTGAACAATTCTGGCCTGACTTATGCAGCATCCAAACCATCTTTCTGGGATGGACCCAGCAGACTGAGTTTTTCCAACCCAAGGAGGACTTCTCTCAGTGCTCCAGCCCTTCCTCTTGTGGCTCTGGGCTCCCACTGTGTTTGCTGAGCTCTATTTCTTGGTTTGTATGACATGTATTTTCAGGGTGTTGTGAAGTCTGAAGGTGAATCAGAGGTTGTAGAACCAGGGGAGGCATGGAAAAAAAAAGATAAAGGCAAAAATAATCAGCTGGAAACATTCATTTCAATTATAAAACCATTTTACATCTTAGCACCCCATCTATGGTCATTTTCACCGGGTTTCTAGGAAATGAGTTCACTCACGCATGTGTTTGCAGAACGAGCAATGTTTAAATAAATCCTACAGGAAATGTGAGAAGAATGATTTCAGACTCTCCACAGTCAGGATTTGCATGAGAAACTTGATTCCAGGAATTACACATACCCAACCAGAGAACAAATGCTTATTATGTGACCTACCTGTCCAGTCTAATCAGCTCAAACAGGGAAAGAAATTAATTACAACAATGGCAAATTAAAATGAATATGTCAGCATTTCTCAAGAAGTAGAGCTTGGAAATGTTTCAATTATTTCAACATTTCAGAATTATGTTTTCAATTCTGATATTTCCTTTTGACTTAATTTTCCAATTTTATGTTACTTTTTATATCTTAAATTTGTTATGATGATGTCAACAATGGTAATGCATTATTATTTTTCACATCGTAAAATAATGTGAAAAATTAAGCGAGGAAGAATTTGAAGGAAAGTATTTTAATTCCAGCATTTTCTGAATTGAAACATTCTTCATATTGCAGTTTTCTTCTCCTGCACCTTATCAAAAAAAAAAGATCACAAAATTTATTCAGATTGTATCCAAGGAACAGTAAAACAAAAAGAAACAAACCCCACAGACCTTCAAGATGAAGAAGTTTTCAAGGAAATGCTTCTGCTTAGTCTTGCTTACTGCAAAGTCTTTCTGGATGAGTGACAGGTCACAAATTATCTATAGAAATTACCTGCCAAATGATTTCAAATTAAGCGTGCAAGGAAACCATCATGTGCTTCTTGAATTATTCACAGAGTCACCTCAGCTATCCACTATACATGATTGCCCAGTTGTAACAAAGGGAACCACCAACCAGTACTGAGACTCAAAACTCGCTGCACCGGCAAGGGGGGATGAAGTCTTGGGAAGGAAGAGAAGGGACTGACAGAGGTCAATACAGAAGTGCTTTAGTGTACCTGGAGGGGATGTTGAGACAAATCACTGTGGATTTAGACAAATGGAAGCACAAACTGAAAAAGAAAGGCCAGGGTGTTGGGGATATTAGAGCCTAGCCCTGTGTTGCTGCATAGCCCCAGGATAGGATAGGAGTAAGTAGGTGGAGTTTGCATGGGAATCACAAGCTGTCCTGCCAGCTTCCTCAAGTGGCCCACACAAGCTCACCCACCAACCAGCCATTGCTAGAGTTCCCAAGAAAGTCATTCAGTCCATTGCAGTCAATTAATCAGAGCCAGTAGTACACCCAGTGTGCTGTCACAAGCCATCTGAAGAGTTTCTGTAATCCTGCTTTTGAACTCCATCATTATTGCAATTTACAACGGGTTTATTAGAGGCTTAATTGAATTGGTCCTGCTCACAGCGCTCATCGCTAACAGGCCGGCCATTAGCAGCTGTTAATGAAGGAATCCAGAGGATTACTGCATCAATTATCAGGTTTGGTTTGGACTGGAGGAACAGCCAGCAGCAGTCTCCTGTGAATTCAACTGAGAAGCATGACACAGCGCATGTGCTGGGAATAGATACGCTTGCTGAGTTGTGACCTCTCAAAGATGCACACAGCACCACATCCCTGTATGCAAGGCTTATGTGCAGGTATACACGTAGCCACAGTGGGGGCTGAGCCATCCAGATGCTCAGCCCCACCTGGCCATGATGGTGTAGTAAAGGTTAAAGGCCAGCATCCCCATGCTGCCACGGGAGGTGGAGCTGCCTGCTTCGGGGGAAACCATCAAGCGACAGAGCAAGCAAAGCCGTGAGAAACAAAGGCAAATGACCATACTCTTCCCAAAGGAAGACAGACTATTTGTTAGCCAGCAACTTTGCTAGAAATGCAAATTGTCTAAATCCACAGTGATTGAATGGAAGAGCCTTCCATTCAATAATTCAGTTACACTAGAGAGTCAGAAAAGTTGGCATCATCCCAAATATGAAAACGTCTTATACAAGAGGGAATAATTTGGGCACTGCAGTATGCAGATCTTTACGTGTACTTAGGGTAGGTGAACATACTCACAGCCAGGAGAAGGAGAGAGTTCAACAGTGAGGTCACATCTTTGCTCTCTAAGCACACAAAGGAATGCAAAATGAGACTTCAAGGGACATAAATCAGTTCCTCCCACCCCTATGCTTCTTCCTAACCTTCCTAGGGATCCTTCTTCCTAGCCTTGGGAGTGAATGAATAACCCTTCCTGAAAGAGAGTACAGTTCAGGAAAACTGAGGGCAGTCATGCACTCATGACTGCAATGAACTGGAGGCAGCACCTTGACAGAAGTCTCAGATCTCTGGGGAGAGGGACAGAGCCCAGCTTTGCAGAAATGGGATGAGGGGCAACCAGGCCCTTGCCTCTGCATGACTGTGGAGACTAGCAAAAACATAGAGGTGCTAGGGGAAGGAAGAAAATGAGAACAGGAAAAGGGAGAAAGGGGAAAAAAAATAAAGGTTTGAGGAGGTGAGAAAGACAAAAAAAGATCCTGAGAGAGAACCAGGTTATTCTGTCTTCCCATAGCACGTGGCCTAGGCTGCCAGGAGCACCAAAGGTCTCAAGGCTAATGACTTGTATCTTCCTCTCTCTGCAGTAATATCCCATTTTTATAGCTGGTGGGCTTTGGACCCAGAAAGAACAATTCCTCTCAAGTCCCACACAATGTCTGTGGTGGCCCAGCTTGTCCTAGTCCCAGCATGCCCATGACAGGTCCTACTACATCTCACACTAAGGATAGTCTAAAGTTCCCATAGAGAACAAATGCATATGAGGGATAACACATGGAGAAACAAATGAAAAACAGCTCAAAGGTTCAAAACAAAAGGGAGAACTCCCACCATAGCAACCCCCCCACACACACACACACACACTACCTAGCATTGCCTGAAATCACCCAAGAGCCAATAGGCATTGCCAAGAGATGCTCTTCCTAAAGATGTGACCACAAAAATGGCCAAAAATAGCCAGACAGGAGGCATCACAGCTGCTGGGCCTCCCCTGTCTCGTCCCACTCACTGGTTGTGCCCCACAGCAGCCAAGCCATGAATATCTTCATGCTTGCTGCTCCACGAGGAACTGTCCAGCTAATGTCCACCATGAAAATTTCACGGCCATCAACTGGTGTTCCTCTCCTGGGAGCAAGAAAGCTATTCTGGGRGCAGAGAAAAGCCGGGAGGGTCTCCCATGAAGGAGGGAGAGACCACATYGGGCCAGGGCTTTCTAGCAGGAAGGAGTCTGCAGCCCGAATATGTTTCGTGGAGCAGCAGCTCTTTCTCCAAGCCTGGCCTTGATCCCCAAAGGAGGGGAATGGCGAGGCCAGATCCTGCCTGGGTGTGAACAAGCATGGGGGATACAGCATGGGGTAGCTGCACTGCACTTGCCAGGACCACAGGGTGCTGAGCTGCCAGTCTGCTACCTCACCTCGGTGACAAATGCTCTCTTGAAAACCTGGCAAAGGGATTTTTTTCTCTCTCTTCTGTCTCCCTTCCTGCTGCTCATTTTTCTTCTGTGTTTCAGATAAGAGAGCAAGCAGGAGTAGCTTTAATTATGTTCTGTGTGAGGTGAATATGAGGCTGCTTGGCTGTGGCAGCTGGGGCCTTTCTGCCTCAATGCTTGGGACAGCATCTTTGCTGCTCTCCTGTGCTGAAGTGGAGGTCGCACAGGTGCTGAGTGCTTCAGACCTGCATTAGCCACTCAGGAAATGTAGCCTCCAAGACCACCCCTCACATGGGGACCTGCTGCAGAGAGRTTGAGGCAGGGTCCACATGTTGGTGGGGGATGCTGTGACAAAGGAGACCTGCTTCTTGCACTGTTGGTGAGAATCAGAGGGAAACTTCCACAGAGTCAAGGGCTGAGCCTCCACACTTCACAGCAGCACTGGATACCTATGATCCAGTCCCCAGTCTCCCATGCCATAGGGAGCTGTCAGTGCTGCAGAATGTAGGTCCAGCAGCCTAATGGTCAGTGCAGGGTGATGACTGTGAGCAGAAAGGAAAGAAAACAGGATTAGTGAGAGAAAAAAAACAAAGGGATGATCATGGGATGGGGAAGGAGATGATTCTAGAGGAGAAAAAAAAGGAGCGGAGAACCCTTCAGAAGCAGAGAAAGTGATGATCCTTTTCACATTAGATATTTTCAAAAGTTGTGGTAATTTTATTTTTTATTGTTAATAGGAGAAATTGAACTCTTCTTCCTCCCTCTTACCCCTGCTCCCTACTCTCTCCCCATTTTGCAATTGTGGCAGGAGGCATCTTTTGAAAGATTGCCTGAAGGTAATAGATTAACACAGAAATGCATCTTCTCCATGCTCTTGAGTTAGAGGAATACAGTAATTGACCTGTCCTGTTTTCAKGGCCTGTGGGGTGCCAATTTCTGGTTGCAAGACAGAAAGGCAGTGAAGAGGATGAGCAACCAAACACCTTTAAAAGGGACCACTTTCAACCAGCCAGAGGAGAAGGGGGCCAGAAGAGTGAAACAACAGCTGTTTAGTGAAAATCCAGGATGGCAAATGAAGAGCAGGAACCAAAGGCACAAGGGTTAATCCTAGGCAGTCCCAGCTGCAGCAGCTCTCTGTGTAGCCACACAGCAGAGTGGGCAGAAAAGGGATGGATAGCACGAGCTCTCAGGCAGGGCCCTTTTTTTACAGGACTTTTCCRTGTCCTTCCCATTCCCTCAGCTGCAGCACAGACCTGCAGCCTCTCATTTGCASTTTTCTGGGGCACAGATACTCTCAAGGCCAGCCTGGTTTCAAAGGGTGTGAAATGAGAACAAGGCACACAATAAGGACAGATTGGGACCTCCTGCTGCAGAGTCTTTCAGGAAAGGACTTTCAGGCTGGGGGGAGAGGAGAGGAGGCACACTGGGACAGAAAATCCATTTGTGACGTTCAAGGAGTGGACTGTTCAGGGCAGCCTCATTCAACAAGGGAAACCATGTCTTTGGTGGGCTTGGACTCTGAATTGCTTTGTGAAATCCAAGTGCAACAGTAACGAGGCAAAGAGGAGGCATTGGAGCTCCTAAATGTGTGTTGCCCTGTTGCACACGGCCCCACCAGGGGCCAGCACCAAGGGAAATTTCTCCACAGGAGGCACTGGAAGGAGAAGTGGGGATATGAGACACTGTGGTTTGGGTGCCAGGTTGGGGTAGCCGCCCTGGACACACCATCCCCATAAAGTCCTGGGACAAGGCTCGAACTTCAAACATTTATCTCCATTTATCTGCTTTAGCTTCAGTTTCCTGGAATGCACACAATACYGAGTGTTCCCAATACCCTCTGTCTATTCCCACCTCCCTATAGCCATTCTCTGCCACTACCTCACTGGGTTCCTCCTTRATGGCTTTGCTGACTAACTCTCCCTCCCACAATATAGAGGGAAGGGGAAATGAACTTCCAGGTGATTTCTTATTTATTCACACACCTGTGAGGGGGAGTCACAACCTAAGGGAAGAAAATTGTGTGCTCCTGTGCTGAGGGGTGCCAAAGTTAAGCCAACCCCTGATGGCCAGAAGGAGGGGGAAAGAAAAGGAGAAGGGATTGCTGAAAAGAGGATCTCATTTCCAATAGGAAGAACAAGAAGYTATCAAACGTGAATCAAAATGACACCAGGGAAAAAGGGAAAAAAGCCTTTTGCTGGGGTGGAGGAGTGTGAAGTGGGCTGGTCATTAGCTCTTCCAAGTGGCAGAGGGGGAGGAAGGATGCTGGAGGATCTAGTGGGATGGTTACTTGGGGACCTGACAAACTGACAAATGCAGCTATTTCCATTTCAAATGGAAAGGCGAGAGGAGATCAAACACATTTCACAGTAATGATTCGGAGCCTTCCCCTGCACACTGAGCTGCACACACACTCAGTGTAATTGGAGCCATGCATAGCTAAAATGGAGAAGCAGAAATCTGCTGGGGGCGGGGGGGAGGGGGGAGGAATAACACCCACAAAACAAACATAAAATCCCAACCTGCAACAAACAAACAGCCTGGCTGTATCCATACAGCATCTRAGAAAAAGCCATTTTCTGGCATAGTGCTCCTTTCCCTACAGGTTGCCTACCACAAGCTGTCTATGCACATCAGGAGGTGCGCTACAAAGTGACACTACCCACACTCCTCCTCTCACTCCCCAAAGTCCACAGACACCCATTCCCAAGCCCTCAGCCAAGTGAGTCAAAGTGGGGGGGGGGAGTAATATACACTTGGTATTAAGCCTTGGTTTTAGAGGAGTGCAGATAAAGATCAAAGTGTCAGTACAGCACAAGATGAACCTGAGCTCTCTTTGGTTATTTATTCATTCATTTCAGAAAAAGTTAGGTGGCTTGGGGTAAAAACTAGTGAGGAATATTGACAAGATCTCACAGCCTTTCATTCCTTGATCTCCTGTTGAGACTGCCTGTAGGTGTTCAGTAGTACCATGAAATGGACCTTATTCCTTCTGCCTAGAAACCAATCTGAGACTGACTGACCTGTTTCAGTTGGAGAGACCTGTTGCCTTTGCTTCCATTACCCCACGTTTAAGAAACTGGCYGTCCCAAGATGATAAGGATTGAATACCTTATCAAGGCTCTGGTTTCCAAGTGCCATCCAGAGAGCAAACTGTGCCCTACCTAGTCCCATCCTTTCAGGCTAGGTGCCTTCAGATGAGAGAGGAAACTGTTTCCATGCTGCAGAAAGTACGACTGAGTCAAGTTTATTTAATGTAAATTTAATGGTTTTTTATTTGTATTTATTTAATGTTTTTATTTATTCATTGAATTCAAATTTGGTTAAAACTGCCTGTCCCAAGCTAGAAACTTCTGCACAATTGCCTGTGGAAATAGAAATAGCCACAATATGATATTACAACAATTGCCCCAAAGGCTCTTGCCCTCTCTCTTCACCAGGCCCATCGTCACCTCATCACAATCTATGACAGAAAAATAGGGCTTGTCATATAGTCAGCAGAGCCTGGAGCCCCCTCATAGGGAGAGAGAAGACCCCTCTGCAGAGGACATCCCTTTGACTCTTCAGTCCAAGGCAGAAGCCTGAATGCCTCTCACTACCCCTCACTTCACTTCTGCACAGCCACAGAAAGAAGAGAAAAGCAGTTTCTAAGGTAACCGTGGTGCCCAGTGCTTAAGGCTGTACAGGACAAAGCCAGCTGCTGGAAACAGCTGGAAGACAGCARGCAAAGCACAAGTGAGTGCTGCCCTCAGCAAGCAGCGGCCCATTGCACAGGACAGGCACAGTGCTATGATGAGTGGCCTGAAGGAAAGGACCTGCATAGGCTGTGCRACTCCAGCAACCTCATCCAGCAGTGACCAGGACATGAGTCACCAGCAGGCAGGGCTCCCTGCCAGGGTGACACCGTGCGGTTCACTCCCCAGGTGCAGGCGCAAGAAAGCCCTTGTGGAAAGCACCAATGTGGAGGGTCTCTAAATCCTGCAGCRTTTCCTCCCTCCTCGTCTCAGTTCAAAAGGCTGCCTATTGCCCCAGCTGCCTCTCTCATTCCCCAAAGCCACACTCCACAGCTTTTACCCCAGGAGATATTTTCAGCCCTACACAGTCTGGCCTTCTCTGGGTGGCTGCCAGGTATTTCCTAATTCAGTGAATTACTCAGCTACCATGGTGGTGGGAAGCAAGGAGAAGGAGTCTGCACAGATGAAGCAGTTAATGTCACAGGACTGAGATGGGACAGAGCCTGCGTACAGCATGACTGAGAGAACTCCAGTCCCAACCAACAGTCTTACTTTCCTGCTAGGTGAAATAGCCCGTGCCCAATATAGCAAATAAGAGTTAATCATAGGAGGAAATTCAAACCCTCCAGGGTTGAAATAAGAGAGATGAGGTTGCTGGAGGTGCGGATTTTCTGGTCTGATGTGTTGTACAAAGTAACACATGGATCTGAAGTGCCAGCATCAGACCTGCATGGCTCTGTACTGTGTATGCTGGAGGCCAGGCCATGCTGTACCTGTGTTTTAACGGGTATTACAGAATCACAGAATCGGTAAAGTTGGAAGGGACCTCAGGAGATCATCTAGTCCAACCCCCCTGCCCAAGCAGGATCACCTAGAGCATGTTAAACAGGGTTCCATCCAGGTAGGCTTTGAATATCTCCAGAGAAGGAGACTCCACAACCTCTCCAGGCAACCTGTGCCAGTGCTCCGTCACTCTCACAGTGAAGAAATTCCTCCTCATATTCAGGCGGAACTTCCTGTGCTTCAATTTCTGCCCATTGCCTCTTGTCCTTTTGCATGGGACAACTGAAAAGAGTTTGGCCCCATCCCCTTGACACCCTCCCTTCAGGTACTTACAGACATTGAGAAGATCCCCCCCTCAGTCTTCCCTTTTCCAGGCTAAACAGGCCCAGCTCTCGCAGCCGTTCCTCATGGGGCAGGTGCTCCAGCCCTCTGATCATCTTTGTAGCCCTGCGCTGGACTCTCTCCAGCAGCTCCATGTCTCTCTTGTACTGGGGAGACCAGAACTGGACATAGTACTCGAGATGAGGCCTCACCAGGGCTGAGGAGAGGGGCAGGATCACTTCCCTYGACCTGCTGGCAACACTCTTCCTAATGCACCCCAGGAGACCATTGGCCTTCCTGGCCACAAGGGCACATTGCTGGCTCATAGTCAGTTTGTCATCCACCAGCACTCCCAGGTCCTTCTCTGCAGAGCTGCTTATCAGAGACAAAGCAATTAGCACCAACAGCCCAAAAGAGCTTGACCATCCCCAGCTATGCCCCTTCTCTTAGCACAAGACAAACACAGCTTGGTACCATCTCCAAGGAAGGTCACCCAAACTACAGCCTACCCAGTCTTGAAGGGGGTTTGGTCCCAGCCCAAGGACTGAGGCTTCTGCTTCATGGTAGTATCATCAAGTTTAGTACTATGCCCAGCTGAGGATAAGTTTAGCTCTGAAACACAAAGCAGTGCTAAGGTGAGCATGGAGCCGGGATTGCAAGGGATGGCAAGGAGAGAGATAGAGCCTGTGAGCAGGGTCTGGCCAAGGAGAAGAAGCCAAGAAGAGCCAAACGTGTGTGTGCACATATGTTTGTGCTGTAACACGGYGTGCAAGGGGACAGTCAAGTGCCCAATGCATGAAGAACAGCTGGAAGCTAGTGTGTAGGTGAGAGCATGCCCAGAACAAAAGAGAGGGTGCAACAGGTGTGGTGGATCTCCAACTAAAGCAGCTGCAGGTGGTAGCCCTCCCTTGCACATACTCACAGAAATCACTTCTGAAATGCATAGCCCTGGGTATCAGCACTTTTGGCTGGAAGAGTCTCTTAGCATGTGTAGCATACACATGGGTATGAATGTGTGCAAGCTAGACACAGGTGTGAACTCTGTGTGTATGCATGAGAGAGAGAAAGATACCGGGCATGCATGGGTGTGTGTCTGCATACATGTGATACGTGTATACAGGTATGCACTGGATACAGATATACAGCATTTCATGGATGGGGAACGTAGCATGGGGGCTGGAACAGCATATGTGTATATTAGCATACAGTGTATGTGTGTGTGTGCATACAGGGTAGGAACAGATACACGATGCACAGTGATATTTTGTGATATTATATGCAAGTAAAAACCTGGGCACTTATTTCTGAGCACATCCTCCAAAAAACCTGCTTCCATGCATTACATGTGAGCTCTTCAGCCAGCTGGCAGCTCCACCTTGTGCTATGGCCAGCATCAAGGCAGCCTTCCCTGATATTGAAACCATTATTCTTTACTAGTCCCTCACCCTATGCTGCCTCTTCATCCCCAAGAAGCTTGGAGCTAAAATTATACACCCGAATAATTACTCTGTGACTTGAAAACAATCTTCCTCCCTCCCTCCTCACCCTTTTTTTCTTTGACGTGTATGTTTAATATCAAATTATTTATAACCCAGCCTTGCGGTCAAGGTTTTAATGAAAGAGCTGCCAGAGCTTTTAAAAGCATCGTATTCACTTGACTGGCCACATTATGCTGAGTAAGGGCTGCAGGGGCTTTAGCAAAAGGAGTCTTGCTACTGAAAATCCCTCCAGTCCACGTATGCACGTGTTTTACTCCATCTGCATCTTGTTCTCTCCATGTCATTTGTTCTGTCTCTCCTTCTCCCTCTCCCCTATTTAGGTCTGCAGTCTCAGTCTGGCTATCATGAAATTACTTCCAGTGCTGATGTCTACAAATAAAAGAATGTTTAAACAGGAATTCTTCAATGACACATGAATTTTTTCTTCCTTATTAATATGCATATCTTAAGAGAGGTCAAATAAATGAAGGAACAGTTTCTCTAACCCTCCATTCCTCTTTCTTTCTTCAGCTTTATCTGCTGCTTTTCACCATACTAACCTCTTCCTTCTCTAAGTATATATGCATATATACATATTTCTCTCTCCTTTCAACATGAAATATTGATGAATTCTGCTCCCCCAAATGAAGGTCCGTTGGAGAAGCAGCCTGTAGTTCATCTTCAGAGCAGGAGGAATGCAAATTTGTTGAAATCCTTAGAGGGATGGGACAGTGAAATGCAAGCGCTGCTGCAGCAGCTGCCAGATCATGTTTGATTCTGCTCACAGGCATAGACACTAGCAGGGTAGGAAAGCTGTCGACCCTCCTTGTTCCCCAAGCAAAAGGCAGAAAAGTTGTGTCTAAGTAGAAAGCTTATTTGCACAGAAAATATTCCCTGAATTATAGGGGACGGCCAAGTTACTCATAGCGCAGATGTAAATCTGTGGCTACTGAAGCTAAAAGGGTGTTATTCCAGATTTATACTGCCATCAGGGGGGGTTGTAAGCATAGTTCTCCATATTGCCTTATGCCATTCCAGTCACCACTGCACATGTCCAATTTTTACCAGCTCTGACAGGAATAGTGCATGCATCACAATTTGGTAATCAGTCCCCTCGGGGTCTAATGTAAAAAAACAAACCAAAATTTTTCCCAGGGGATCTGACCACTTGGAAGAAGAAAACCAACAACCGATAACATTTAGAGAGCTGTGCTTTTCCTTCCATTTTCTAGGGAATAAAACTGATGTCTCTTTGCCGCGGTACCTAATTGGGCTCTGAGGATGGTGTGGGGAACATCAGAGAGGTGAGGTTTGCATGCAGACTTCCAAGTGAAAGTAGTGTCGTCATTCCTGATCATTCAGCATTCAGATAGAATAAGACTGTGTGCCCTTGCACATGGATGTCCATGGCCACAGCCTTTGCTTAAGAGAGCCACTGACCTCCTTGTCTGTACCCTCTGTAATCCCTGCATCTGAAGAGGCAACCTGTTTTGCCAGGCTCCAGCAAGGTCACAGAGAGGTGAAGCACAAGGGAGAAGAGATCAGGTGCTGAAAAGCTTTTCCCAGTTCCTCAAGTCAACAAGATGCCCGTTTTTCACCAGATATGAAGGCTGTTCCAAATGCAGCAATGAACGTATAAGAATTTCCAGAGCTCTGATGCTACCAACTCCTTTGAAATTAATGCTGCATTAGGACCACTAAAACTAACTGTCCTCTGCACTAACTGCTTCCATCCTTAGATGATTAAAGACCTCAGATAACCCTCCCCACAAGTCCCTCAGCCAGAAGCCAATCCCACTGAAGCCAAATGCCGGCTGTCGTTGGTAAGCTGACTCTTTTCTGTGTGCTACTGCATGCCACAAACCCACTGAACCCATTGCAGGATTGCCCTGTCCTACGGAGCCATCCACATCTCTACCAGCCACAGAGACACCTGCCAAAGCCAGCCATACTGGGGATTTATGAGAGCTCCCATTAGCTCTGCTCAGTGTGACACACACCCTGGCTGCAGCCAGCCTGGGGAAAGAATCATAAATCGCATTTTGAGGATGAGAGAAGTGAAGCACTGAGAAGTGAATGATTTCATAGTCCAATCCCCCATCCAGACACCTACTGCCTTGGCTTGCTAGTCCTTCCCCAATACCTATCAGCTGCCGAAACCCTTCATAACCATATTGCACCAGCACTATGCTGGATGCCCATGCTCTCTCTCCTTCTCTGCTGTGTCCTGTGAGCTGAATGCTTCATTTTTTCACCAGTTCAGAAAGGCAGCTTCCCACTGTGTGGCTTATTGTCTGCAATTAGCACTTCCCACCATATCTGATAGGAGAGAGGGGCTCAGCCACCCCTGATTAATTACTGAGTATTTGCTTTCTTTTCCACTTCTGTGGCCTGGAATTAATTAGTTTATCCCTCTTATTCCTTTCATGGGCCAGAGTGTTCTCCTTTTTTGTGCCATTACATATAATAGCAGTGCTTGAAATCCCCTGGGGAACAGTTGAGAGAGGTTCTCAATGGGGAGGAAAAGAGCCTGAAAGCAGGGAGATTATTAAAGGTCATGCACCCTACAGCTTCCCTGTGGTCTTAAAATATATACTGTCCTCTGACTCCAGCAAAAATCCCTTCCCCTCACCACCTGCCTTGCTGCCTTCTTCAGGCTTTTCAGTGAGTAAATGTCCAAACAGCAGGATAATCTTGCAGACCTAAACCCCAAGTGTGAGCAAGAGATTCAAAGCAAGGGACCCCACTGGCCAAACACCTTCAGTTGTTCCAGAAAATGCAAATTTGACAACCCAGCATGGACAATCCAGCAATACTTACTGGGCCCTATAAGCTACGAAGCGATAGGAATATTAGCCCTAATTCAAAGGAGATGCTACTGAAGCAGGAGCTAAACATTCATATCTCTCCTACTAAGGAGTATTGCCCCTGTGATCCCCTCAAAAGCCAGTCAGCAGCACCCTCTTGGCTTGAAGTGAAGGTACAGAAAAGCAGCTTTCTGAGAGCAAAGCAAGCTGACCATGTTCAGACCCCTCTCATAAACACAGGCTGCAGTGGAACCAGTGTTCACATCCTGATTCTGCTTTCCTGGACAGCAGTGTAAATCAGGAAAAAAAAAAAAAAAGAGAGAGAGTATAAAAAACACTGTTACTGAAAGCAGTCCTCAGTCCTTGGCCAAAAGGATTTTTTTTTTTCCTATTCATTATTATGTCTCTTCAAGTCAAGCCTGGGTTAGAAGCTACTGTCCCCTGAGGAACAGTCCATGGGGCAGCTCTCTAGCTTACCATGGGGAAGGAGGTGAGCATCTAGGCAGGGTTGAGTGAGAATTCCTCTAATTCCCTGGCAGCTGGCACAGCTCCATTTAGACCTTTATTGGAGTTTATAGACCTATAATTGTAATCTTCCTTCTTTTCTCATTCACACCTCTCATTAGGCAATTCGATCTTCGTAGTCTAAGGTGCTTTGGCCACCTCACTGCATTTCTCTTTAAGCTGGACCTTGATGTGCCAGATGGCTGTGTTTGACCCATAGCAGTCTGAGTTTCAGAGTATTTATCAGATGTCAGGGGTCCTGTGTGCAATCAGTTCAGAGTTATCTAACTCACAGATGTAACAACATGGCTCAGCCAGGACACTGCCCACAGCTCTCAGGCAGCAAATATGACACCTACTATGCCCAAACCAGCAAGGGAGGGATTCTAGGACACTTAGAGCCAAAAACTCTGTAAGACCTTGTCTCCTCACAGTGATACCTACAAAGCTAAAGCTGTTCAGCCTCAAGTTGGAAAATAGACAGCAGGTTGACTCTTCATGGATGTTTGCAGGGAGATGGGGTGATGGGACAAGACAGTCTGCCTATGAGATCCTGGCACCCTGCTCTTTGGCGAGACTTTCTCTAGCCCAGTTCCCCTGCCTCCTAAAAGCCCTCCTATTCCTACTTGGCTCCACCTTCATTTGGCTCTCTTAATTATTAGCAGTGCCCAGTTGTTTCCTCTGAAATCATTTTGGATAGACTAATGAATAAAGGTGATAAATGTGTGCAAGGTGAAGTCTGTGCATTACCCAGGCTGCAAATCAGTTCTGCTCTCCTGCAGTTCTCCTCTCCCTCATTTCTCTCTTTTTTTTTCTTCTCCTGACTTGCAGCTCTGCCTGTTCTGCATCACAGACCCCTCTGAATTTGTTATGCCGACAGTGTGTGAATGAAGTGGAGCCATGCTTCAGGGGTCTGTAATGAAGTGCAGGTATGTGGGTGTGCGCGCGCGCATGAGGGAGGGGGAAGGGGTCAGGAGCTGGCCACGCATACAGCATGAAACTGTGAAATGCAAGTACACTAGATATACTACACACACACTTACACACTATTATTTGAATTGCTGTCTGTACCCTTCAGTAAACTGCATGCTCCAGAGAGTATTTGTTAAGCAAAAGGCATCAACATACAAGAAGGAGGGAGCTTACTTTAAAAGAGCTGTATGCACCAATCCAGAGCGTGTGCCACAGTAGGATTGCTGGTTCAGGGGAAATGGATGCATCTCTCCTTGGGAAGGCATCTAACTTGGCACTGATGGACCCTCTCTTGATTCAGTGTGGTGCAGGGGAACAGCCTTTCCTCCATTTCCAGGATTAGAGGGCAAAAAACACTGGCATTGCAGAACCATTTTCCTAATCCATTTTCCTGGGAGAGGATGAGAGGTGTGTAGTTTCCTGCCTAAACTCTAAATGGAGTATTTCCTGATGCTGGCCTTACTGAGGACTGCTGGAGAAGATTGGTCTCTATATGGGGAGAGCAAGTTGTACCAGATGTCTGCTCAGGTCAGTTCAGCCAGCTCATAGTGCTGGGAGAAGTAAAAAGCCCTCTGCCTCTCTCCTATTAGAGCTGGAGAGCAAAGCCTTTCTTCCACAGTCACCTGGAAGTTCCAGTCCTCAGCAGCAGGCAAGAAAGAATCCCTTTTACCTCTCCACACTAATTCCTATGTATCTTTGAAGTTCTTGAGTTGGTGTCCTGATTCTGCTCCTTGTACACCTCTTCCGGCATTGGTGTAAAATGCATTGGTGTAAAATGGCCAATTTCCCTTGACTTGGGCAGTGCTGCAGTCACTGACGTCTCCTGGATCATCCTCTCTTTCATAATTAGGGACCTAAGTGGCTTTATATGAATAGCTCTGAATAGCCTTAATTGACAGTACTGATGAACTGAGAGGGCTTACCATCCCAGCACCTACAGCACAATTCATGCATATGCACCAAGCATCATCTTTCATTTAACCTTGTAGTAATCTATAGCTTTACTAAGGTGATGCTCACAGAGGTGACTTGAAAGCAAACTAGTGAGCATCTCCTTTAAATTACTTAGTAAGGCCTTTAGTTTTCTATCACTTTGCTTCACAGCTCTGAGTAATAGCAGACAAAGAAGATATGCAACTTACTGGCTTTGAATGACATGGAAAGCCAAGTGCTTGCCCAGATCATTCTAGTTTGCAGAAATAACCCCAAGATGCATCCTTTTCTGCATGCCCAGTTCTTCACTGGCATTTGCAAAGACAGAGCTGCCTGTACAAACCAGGTGTTTTCCACAGGCAAACTGATATTCATTCAGCCTCATTTGTATGCAGAGCTGCCATCATTACATGCATACAGCAAGCATGTAATTTTTCACAAGCACACACTGTCCGCAATGGAAATAAAGTACACTCCCCAACTTCTCAACAGCCAAGTCCTTGGATTTCAATGCCAAGCACTGCTTATAAATGAATCTCAGCATCCCATCAGATTCCAGTTCATTGTTACCCACCTCAAATTCACCCTACTGGTTTCCATGCAAAGTGTTATTTTTGCTTCCTTCTGTGTATGGATTTGCTGTGTTTATAGACATTATTAAGCATCTGTCACCTTCTACCCCAGASGTAGCTGCATTTCAGCTGTGGCTGAATGATTGCTATGTATGTAGTCTGTAAAGCAGTTAGCGATTCTTCAAGATGACAGGCACTGGGGATGTCAGTCATTTTCATTAACATAAATAAGATATGTTTCATTTTAGTCACTCTAAAATCATTGAGTCATTTATTGATGTCTCAGTAATTTATGAGCTCTGTGTCTTGGCTGGAAATCTACCAGCATGACTATTTGCAGTTAGAAATGTGCACAGTACAGAAAGGATCTCTGTTTAGCTGAAGCTCAACTATTTCTACCCTGGGTTAAAGTGTTAAACAGACTGGGGTGACAGGGCATGTGAGCTCTTCATCTGCAGTTCCATAAAGTTAGTGACAAAAYGCCTTTACTACAATGCCCAGTAAGAAGTATATTCATCATCACTCTAGTGTTCCTGTCAGTGCCATGGCTTATCACATGCATGCACCAAAAACTGGATCTGATTATTCTTTTTTATATTTTATTCTATATTATAGAATATCATTCTATATTTTGGCAATCCTAGCACAAAAAGCAAAGGACACGCTAGCACGAAGAGACTGAACTTCCTTCCTGCTCCTAGAAATGGTCAGCCAGGAGAAGAGATGCACATAGGACATTTGCTCTGCAGCCTGTGCCGTATCTGGCTCAGTAATGAAAGGGAAGTGTGAGTCTCCCAGGGTGTCAGTCAAGCACTCTCGTCAGACTAATTTCAGTTAGAAATTTTATCATGCAAAAGAGAACTAAGTGGATTCAGATGAGCTCTGGAGAGACATCCAGATTTTCTGCTGATGAGACAAACCAAAACAGGATGTCAGCTTGCTGCAGTCCAGAGGGAAGAGGAGCCCTCCATCCTCAATAGCATCCCTTGAGGACCCCAGCCATGTGGTGGTAGAGCAGATTTGTCCCCAGTCCACGCTCAGGCTCAGCATCTCCTGCTGAGACCCTGTCACTGCCTGCAACCCGCTGCCTTGAGTGCCACTTAGGCACAACTTCCTGGGGAATCTGGAGTACACTCATCCCCAGCACTGCCAGCATCCTGCCTTTGAAAGCAGGCAGCAAGCTCAGCACTGGCCACCCTCTTTCATTTGGGTATGCTGGATTTATATTAAGAGATCTCCCTCCCTCACCGTGAGCTCCTGCAGGGCTGCTTACCTTGTACAAGGGGTAAGCACAGCCTGCACAGCTGTACCTTGAGCAAAGGGAGCTGAGGGCCTTGTCCTGCATTTCAGACCTGCTCTGCTCTCAGAAACACCCAATGAGGGCAAGAGTGAAGCCAACAGGGAGAAGTGTGGGGAGGGCTGCAACTTGTAAAAGCGAAGCAAAATGAGACTGAGGGCTGCCTGAGGAGACAGACCCCCTTGGGGTTGGTGGAGGCAGGGACGTGCACACAACTGCTCCAACYATGACCATGAATTTTTCATGGAGTAGGGAAAAGAGGGCAAGGAGCATGCAGCATCAGTGGAGCATTCCCAGAGCCCTTACTGACATTTCTCTCTTTCCCATAATCTCACCTCTCTGGCAGCTGGGAGAAAGGCATCTTTAAAGAGAAGATTTTTATCAAGCTCAGCAAGGAGAGGAAAAAAGCAACCCAAAACTCAAATGTGCTTAGGTATCTCCTTTTTTCTCCTTCTCTCGTCCTCATTCTTTTCTTCTCCTCTTGTTTTCTGTCACGTTCTCTTTTCTCCTCCTTCTCTTAGTTTTCTTCCCTATCCCTTTCTGCCTTCTTCCCCTCCTCTTCTCTTAGGTAACCCCACAGGAGGGATCCTGCTTTCTTCACAGGCTTGAAAAAGCATTCAGCTCCCTTAAACTCCATTCCACTTCACTGGCCAGTCAGAGGGACTTCGGCATCACAGCTTTGCCCTTGGCCTGCTCCATGCCACCACATCTTTTCCAAACACCACGTAAGAGCTGGGAGCACCCCACAACCCATGCTCAGCTGCCTTGGAGCAAAGGGAGGAGCCAATCCTACCTTCATTGCAGAGCTACAAAAACCCTGGAGCTAGCCCTAGAGGTTTGAGAGCAAGATCAGGCCCTGCATCTCAGGACCTGGGAGCAGTGCAAYCAGTAGCTGAGGAGGCAGCACTGAGAATGTGTTTCTGCCTGCAATGTCAGTGGGGATAGGGCCATTCAAACTCCAGGCAGCCTATGATAAATTTTAGAAAGTATTGCTAAGGCCTGCTGCTCACACAGGATCATCCTTGGTGCTCTTCATCAAGCATTGAGCCCATATGGGTGACCCAAGTACAAGCCAGAGATGCTCAGGGCTGCTCCATCTTACAGCCAGGAGCCATCCAGAGCCTTGATTTTCCACAGAGGAGACATGCTCCAAAGCACACAGCTCCATTCCTCCCTGCTCCTGCCTGAACAGCATTCTCTGGGGATGCAGAACCTCAAGCCTTGAGGCTGGAATTTGTCAATTATGTATTTGTTGAATTGTCACCCAGGGATGTTAATGATCCCTGAGCATGGTCTGCTCAGAATTAAAATAGCTTCACCCAAACATTTGGACTTCCATTGATTTTTTTTAGTCTTTGCAGGCAGTAAATTTCTGTTGTTTTGACTAGCTAATTGTATTTTCCAAATGGATTTTATCTTCTTATCTGTTATGAGCCAGTAGAACAGTGAAGGTATATCCCAGATCAGCTCTCACACAGGTAGGCAGATGGGCAAATGGGTAAACATCAATTAGGGGTCTTTTAGACAGGCTATAGGAGCCATTTGATTTCAAAAAATGGCACAGCATTTAATCCAATTGARGGCAAATTGTGTGGGGGTTCCAGGTGGCAACATAGGATTGTTCTGCAAAGGGCCAGCGCACAGAACAACAATCCCTTGCTTTTGTTAGAACAAAGGCTATTCTGCAAGCTACCTTGTCTCCTAAGTCTAGCAGAAATGCAATTAACATCTGGTGGYACTTGAGCAATAGTGCAGCAAGGTTTTTCTTGGCTATATCAAGTTTCTTTGGCCAGTTAAAAGTCACAGTTCTGCAGATGCACCTTCGTGTTGATGATAACTGAGATGTTTTATTTCTTATTTGCGATGAGCCATTAACATGCATACAATTAGTTACTGTGGCCCAGCTTTGAGCAGTAACAGAAGATGCTGTGGTGACTCTGCAGCATATTAATATTTGCCCTTAGTAGGATAAAGTACCACCTCCAAGTGAAAGTGATATGTGATAAATAACCTTGCCAGATGACTTTTCTCTAGCATCTGCAAGGCAGAAATGCAAACAGAGCATGAACATACAATCTAGCGCATGAACACGTATCACTAAATTGTTAAAGGCATGTCTAAATTTGGCATAGACAGGACACTTTTCTAAACCAGGACATTACTGCTTTCTGAATTTTTTTACCCTCTTTCAAGCCTTACTAAAATAGGAGCCATGGCTGACATTTGAAATCTGAGGCAGTTGTCAAAAAAGCAAAAGGCAATAAATTTTTACCATGCCAAGCACCAGAACAATCTTAGGATRGGTGGAAAAGGGTTATCTGTAGGGTGATCTCCAGAAAGGAATCCAGAACTGTGGTAGGCGAAACGGGGCGCTGCGGAAGATCACGGGATGTGACGTCACGACGAGACAGGCTAAGACAGGAAGAGACAGTGCGAGCGCGTATATAAAGAATTGTAACGACGCAATAAACGCCATTTGCCGCATCCTCCTGAGGGAGTCAGTGTGGAGTGGCCCAGGGGCGGGCGGTGTTGCGGACTCCTGACCTCACCCGAACTCTGGGTATTGTTGCGACGGCAACACAGAACAAGTCAAGCTGTAGTTGCTTGGCGCTTCAGACATTTTGTTTTATTTTTTGAATTTGCTCTTMATGCAATCTTTCTCTGTCCCCTTGAAGACGTTTCACTGAAATTCTTCAGAGCTCTTGATGCTTTCCAGAGCTGAGCTTAGGCTTGCAGGACAGTAAGGTGCAAATCAGAGCTCCAAAGCCCTGGCCTTCAGGAGAAGGTAGCAGTCTCCTGCAGTTTTCATGCTGTGCCCAATACCCAGAGGTATGGTCACTCTCCATCCACTGCCACTTATGAGAACTAAGGTCCTGACCCCAGTGCTGTGGTCTCTTTCCTCCCTCTGGACCATGTGCCGATGTATCTGAGAGTAGAGAGAAGAAGGATACCCACTGTCCATTTGAAAAAGGACTCATTATGTTGTTTCTGGCAGCTATTCTACATGATCTTTTTCTACATTAAAGTTCAAAAGCTGAGGAAGGCAGCTCAGAGCTAGACTCCAGGACATTAAAAATCTGTATCGGAGAGCAATGCACAACTCTGTAATGAATGAATGAATGAAAGAAAGAAGAAAGAGAAAGAAAGAAAGAAAGAGAAAAAAAGAAAGAGAAAGAAAGAAATAAAGAAACAAACAAACAAGGAAAGAAAGAAAGAAAAAAAAAAGAAAGAAAGAAAGAAAGAAAGAAAGAAACAAGGAAAGAAAGAAGGAAAGAAAGAAAGAAAGAACAAGAAAGACACCACCTCACAGTAAGCGTCATTTAGTGTGAAAACTCTGACAGCCTCCAGGAAATTATTTAAAAAACAGTAACCCACATTCCCAGTGATCATCACCTCTTGAGTTGCCTCCCTGTGCTGCTGCCCAAGCCAGCAGTGTCCCCAGTGCTACTGATCCTGCTGAGCCACATTCCCCTCTTCTGCTACCCAGGGCTACGCTACATCCCTGGAGAGAGGAGCAGGCTCTGGAGAGGACAAGCTTCTCTCTGTGTTGCAGCCCTACCCCAGGCACTATCATGGGTGAGTGACTCAGTGGAGGGCATGCAACCTCTTTTATTTTTCTTGCAGCCATCTTTCAGGTGAGCCACCAAGCCCCACAGTTGGCAGGTTCAAGTCTAGGGGATCAGAAGGGTGAGCTGCACTCAGTACATGACACAGGCCCACAATGGCCAGCTAGGAGGCTGTGGGAGGCATCTCATAGGATCTCTGGGGATGAAAGGCACTATGGAAGCATAGGGCACTGATGGTCCTGTTCCACATCTCTGTGCCCAAGTTGTTCCATCCTGCCTTTACGGTTTGCAAAAGGGAAGTCCACCTCCCACAGCCTTTACTGAATCCCCCACCCTGCAGCAGATCAACAAAGATTAGCTGGTAAACAGTTTTACTTTACTTGTAGGCAAGCCTGGTTCTTTACCCATTCCTCTCCCAGCCGTCATCTTAGCTCTGTGACTGCTCTTGCTGCTGCCTGCCAGCTGACTGATCCTCAAGGGCCACCCTGGGCCTCACTGTACATTCTTCAGGCTTCCCCCACTTCCCACGACCTTCAGATGTTCGCATCTTTCCCAACTGGGTCCTCCTCCTCTCACTCACTCCACATACGTGTGCATCTCATATGCAGGTGAACCTCCATGCATGGGGCATCAGCACTGCTGCCCAGCTTTGAGAGAGCTTTCCCCATGCCACTAGGTAAAGCCACAGTCCTTCAGCCGATTGTGGATGAAGCACAGAGTTTGGTGGCTGCACAGGGCAAAGGAAGGATGAGAGAGACAAAGGGAGAACAAAAGCTCCTGGAAGCAAGACGAAAAGCCCTTCCTTCCCCACGCAACTGCAAAATCTCTTGTTCACAGTCAGGCCTTTAACTGCGTTTTGCACAATGGAAGAAAATGCATTCAGAGGCACTAAATCTAACATCAAGCATGTTTTTATGGCATGCTTTCTAGGGCAGTGAGGCTGGCTCACCTGCTGTCAGTGGGAATGCTGCCCTGAAATGGGGCTGTGGGGAGACCCTGCAGTCATAAAGGTCAGAGGTTCTTGCGAAGCAGATGACACCAGGACTGCCAAGTGGGCTGAAGCAGAAGCTTGAATGCTCTGCCGTGTTTGCCCAGCCACATTACACAGGTAAGCCCAGTCCATGATCCAGGCTATCACATGTGAGAGGCAACATGCACAGCATTGCTGCAGGGAAAGCAAGGTATGTGTCTGAAGCCTGAGACCTCAGCAAATCTGGATTTGGCGAACAGTCTCCAGGCTTCAGTGCTTTACCACATGGGTCCTTACTGCAATCCCTTCCATCTGCTCACTTCTGTGCCCAAGTTTTGCTCTCTCCCACTTTTGTGCTTTTCTGATCAAGTAGGAGCTTCACTTTGGATTGGCCATGGTTTGAACAACCAGCTGGGAGAACAGGGGGAAGGAGCAGAAAACACAGCGGTGGAGCAAAGGCAGAGAGGCAGGTGGTGGTTGCAGATGGCAGGGAGGGGACTCCGCGGCATGGGGGAAGGGGAAGGCAAAGGAAAAAGCTGGAGGGAAGCAGGGGATAATGAGATGGGGTAGAAACAGTGGAAGGCAAAATTGCAGGAGAAAGGCCATTCGGCTGGGGGTCACACACCACTCACTGGAAGCAGCTCCTCTCTGTCTGCAATTGTTTTGTTAATGCTTAGGGAATGTGTGTATGGCAGATATATATATATATGTGTGTGTGTATATATATATATATATATATATAAATGTGTGTATATATATATATTTTTTTTCATGGTTAATAATGGTAATCTATTTATAGG
This sequence comes from Rhea americana, assembly GCF_003343005.1. NCBI lineage: Eukaryota > Metazoa > Chordata > Aves > Rheiformes > Rheidae > Rhea > Rhea americana. Next base: position 281,665 of record NW_028186403.1, read on the forward strand.
TTGTAAATTATACACCATGAACATTGCTTAGAGACAAGGCGTTATTTTGCTGCCAACAGGGAAAAAAGAAAAGAAAGAAAGAAAAAAGAGAAAGCAAGAGAGAGAGAGAAAGAAAGAGAGAAAGAGAGAAAGAGAGAGAGAAGGAAAGGGGAAAAGAGGGAAAGAGTGAAGGAAAGAGAGATGGAGAAAGAGAGAGATAAAGAAAGAGAGAGAGAGAGAGAGGAAGCTGTTAGCTTCTGCGATCCCCCCTGCATCCACATTTTACAGCATGTTGTGTACCAGAGGTGCCGCACACTGACAGGATGAGGCATTCAGAGTCACCTCCAGGAGTTAAATCCATCCTCTTTTTCTCCTGCCAAACAGGGAACATGGTGGTGCTGTTTCTGAATGAGACGTGGCATTTTCTAGAGCACTTCTCAAAGAGCCAGAGCAAGGCACCTGGAAAACTGTCGCACAAGAGCTGACGGTCCATCAAATCTGGCATCCTCCTGTCTGCTGCAAAGACACAGGTACCTAGGCAGCCTGGCAGATATTCCTGGCTCCACAGCAAGCAATTTCTGAGTGCATCAGAAAAAAAGCTTGTACAGTGTCTCTTTTCAGTGCACCCACCCAACAACTCTCTCCCCAGTTTTGCTCACACACATGCACAGAGAAGGCATTTGAAATCAAATTCATCTCCCAGAGTTAGAAACTGAGTCTCATTGCCTTTCTTTGTAGTTGACAGAAAAAGGAGAAAGGACAATTCACTTACCTGGTCTAATACTATAAAGTGGGCCTATGGTATTTATTTCTATTTTATATTCTGGGAAAGGAAATAAGACATCTTGACCCAGCTTGCTTATACAATTTAAAACTCTTTTGTCATCTTTGGGGCTTCCCCATATCTATTTGTATGATCAAAATGGAAGCATAGAATGCAAAAGTCATTCATTCACAGACTCAGTGTCAACAGCACCATATATCCATCCTACTGAAACATACTTCTGTACACTAACCCACCACAGAATATCTGTAATATCCTCTGAGGGATGTCACAATCCAGATATGGACCAGAATCAGATAGTTCTCTCTACACAAACTCAAATGCAAAGAACACATTTGTGGAGATATGCAGCATTGAAATCCAAATTCAGCCAACTCTGTTTTCTCTAATATTTAGTAATTGGCTCAGATTGGAGTTCCCAGGGTCAAATGTGTTCTGAAGACAGGGCTTTCCTGAATTTCAGTGAGTACAAAAAGGATTGCCAATACGCAGGATTGGAAAAAGGTGGGAGAGATTTGTTTGATAAGCTATTGATTCATGAGCAACTGAGAAACTGGTGGAGTACTGCCTGCCATTGTTTCAACGCATATGTTGCTCAAAACAAGGGAACAATGTAAATCATTCATCCTTAGGGTCTAGCAAAAGTGAGATCATGAGGTTGGATCTAAATCTGCAGGAGCAATTCTCTGAGCTGTTTGTAAGGAAGGATAGCACACAAATGTAAGATGATACTATATTCAAAGCCAGGTCATGAAAATTAGTAAGGGACTGAAGCAAATATGCTATGAAGTAAGACTCAAAGAATTCTGCCTAGCTCAGCCAAACAGCCTCCAAGGGCAAACTGGAAGGGGGACATGATTTCTGTCTAGAAATATTTGAATGGTGAAAAAAATAAAAAACTTAGGGGAGGTGTGGGTGACCCAAGAAATCACAGTATGAAACTGAGCATAGCCAAAATAGAATAAAATTCAGGTAGTTTCCTACCTATGGCACTTCTTAGACTCTGGAGATTCATGCAAGGCTGAATCTAGTCTAGATGATTTCTGCTTTCTCCCCTTTTACACATGCACACRCAGAAGTACACTCACGTGCACATTATTATCCTTTTGGTGGGAAGAATACACCTGTCAAGAGCTGTCCTTCCTTTTTTTATCCCCCATTTTCCTCTGTGAGGCACCATTCTAAGAATCTGTTGCTGTAGCTCAAACCTGAACTGAGTGCTGGAGAACAGAGGATAGAGAAGCAGGATGGATATCGCTGTTCATCTGTGAGCTGTCTATGAGGAGGATTCCCATAACAAAYAGTACTCAAGCAACCCACCAGTCCTTCTTCCTCAGCCCTTGGGAATCTCCTATGAGCTCCCTGGAAGCTCCAGCAAACAGGAGAAGTGGCATCACAGCACTTAACACTGAAGTCTGCCCTCTGGAACTGCTGTTACGAAGCCAGCCCAGGACATTGCTATGTAAAGCAATTATTTTCATGATGAGGGCCTGTTTGGTGACCTATGTCCCAAGGCCTCTTTTGTTCCACCTCAAGGGGCATATACATTACAGAAACACCATCCCACATGGATCCAAGATATGTCTCATGTAGTGTTGTACAGACATATCTGAGCAGATTCTTAACAAAATGCTGCATCTTACAGAGACCATAAGAGTGTTGTTCAGAGGTACTAACCTCCATCCTGGAGATAGTACACATTATAGAGCCTTCAGCAGAAATATCATGTTACCAAATTGCCTCTGCACACCAGTGGTGGCTCGCTGCATGGATAAGCAAGATCATCCCTGCAGGCAATAATGTGGGGGGGGGGACTGGAATGGCAAATGCTACTGCCAAATAAATAGGAACTTTGAACTCCAGAGTTTTCAGTTTGGCCTGGAGTCAACCAGCAGAATGGATCAGCCCAGCTACCCCTCATTCAAACTCTAGGGAGCAGCCTCGCCTAGGCACAATGCAACCTTTCCTTTCAAGCACTCACCTTGCCAGAGTTCAAATATAAACAGCAAGAAACAAAATCTCATGGTTCCTGATGAATTAGTACCGCTGCCTTCTCTCTGGGTCAGTGCTAAAGCAAAGCGTCTGCATCAGATTAGAGACCTACATTCCTCTTCCAAACTTCCACCTGAAACCCTGCATCCTATCACCTGAAGCTCAGAACTGACTACCGGATCAGTGCTCCCAGCAAGCAGACAGGCAGCCCATAGCTTTGGCAGAGCCCTGCAGCCAACCTGTTTTTCATGTATTTTATTATATGCACTGGTGCATCAAATCAGAACCAGTTTCCTGGTCTGAGTCTTGCAGGACACAGCAATCTCTAAAGTTACTGTCTGTAGCGCGCCTCTCTCCTACCCTTCCCATACCAGACATCCCTCTTACCTCATTGCCATAGCAGCTGTTCCAGGGCCAGACACCTATCAGCAACACCCAGCAGGGCTGAAGTTCTGCAGAATCACATCTTTGCATTTGTCCTGGTTTCCCCCAGCTCATCTGTGATTTCATTCAACAGAAATCACAACAGCTTTTCCAATCCTATGTAGGCAGGGTAGATCCCTTCTTCTTCTTTTCTTTCTTTCTTTCTTTTTTTTTTTTTTTTAATGAGTATAATTTGGGGGTGGAGGTGGAGGGAAGGGTGCTTAAATGCAAACGTTCAAACCCATAGAATAAAATCTCCACTCAGCTTAAAGGAAGAAGCTGCCTGATTGATGGAGAACATCACTGTAGAGGGAAGGAATAAATAGGATGAAGAAGATGCTGCCAGCTGGGAGACTGAATCCCCCTTGGCTCAGGCACAACAGATACAGTTGGTTGTATACCTACTGCTAGTATATTCTGCAAACAAACATTAGTTCTATCTGTAGCTACCACCAGGTTATTCCCTGGTCTATAAGCAGTGGCAAAATATTGTATTCAAGTGATCAACGGATTTGGAAAAGACTTTCCTTGTCCTTCTCAGCAGATTTTAGATTCACTCCAGTGACTTCAGCAGCAACCAGTAAAAGAGACTGGAAGGATGTCTTCCTTGCATACATCCCTTCCACCTCCTTCTTCTCCTCTAACAACTGGAATCTCCTTGCAGCGAGAGACCCAGGAGGGGTGGCTTTTTGCATAAGATGAGATGGTTTCTACGTGGGTGAGATTGTTGTTGTGAGGGCTCCAGAGAAAGAGAAAAATCTCTTCTGTTACTAAGCAGGGATCTGAAGGCCGCTGTTGGGGGAGAAGCAGAATAATTCCATAAAAGGAAGTATTATTCTGCCTGCAGCCATACCACCTCAACTCTGATCTTGTCAGATCTCACAGCCACATGACTGGTCAGTACTGGGATGCAAGTCCCTGGAGAGGGAAAGGTGTTGCAGGATAGAGGGCTGCAGTGACTCAGGGAAGGAGGAAGGGAGATCCTCCTTCTGTATAGACAGTAAACATGCCCCCAGGGTACTTAACTAAGGTTTTATTTTCTGATCAAAAGAAGAAGAGTCCTTTATGATCCAGAGAGTGCTAAGTGCACATCACACGGAGTGTCTAATCTGGCTTTCTCATCTAATTCCAACAAGAGTAATTAGGTAATGCCTAAACACAGTCCTTCTCTTTCCATCTGCTTTCTTACTTCATCTAAACTACTCCAAGTGGTTGTCAGCTCCAGCACTGTTTGAGGATCTGCATGCATAATAGCATGTGCCTGCATAATAGCATGTTATAAGCAACGTAAGGTCCTTGGGAACGAAGAAACTTGTTGCAAAGCAACCCACTGGGAACAAAGTGACTACTACCTGGTCAGCAGAAGCATTCCCAGGACACTAAATCAGGAATGGACATGGCAGGGGAGAGGGATGTTAGCTGACAGAAAAGGGAGATGTTAGCATGCATGGCCTTCATCAATTGATCCAACAGTGAATTCAATATGAATCACCGTGGACTCAAAAGAAAAAGAGGTACCTCCATAGTTCCCAGCCCTATTTTTTCTGCAAGTACCTCAGGATTATCCTGGGGCAGTTTTTCTCTCTGCTTTGCTTCTGAACCCAGCACCGCGCTGACAGCTGAGCTGCAGAGGCTGACAGATCAGCAGCATCCTCCAACATCCTTGAAATCTCTAGAATGGAGCTGACAACAGGGTTAAGAGTACCCACAGCTACATCCACCCAGCTCAGGAAAGCTACTGTTGATTTCTCTCCACATGCCAGTTGGTTAAATTTGCCATAAGACAAGTAGGAGGAAAAGAATAGATCAGGGAAGGAAATACCTGATTCTTGTCCTGCTGCTCTTTGGCCAGTAAAGTAATAAGGCAGAAAATAGAGAAGAAGCTTTTCCCCCAACACTGCATTAAGAAGCCAAAAAATGAAAAGTGAAGAGTATATTTGAAGATAGCACAAATCCTTGATAAAGCCTCTCCAAAACTTGATGAAAAATTTCAAAGTGTACCAGGAAAGCTGGGATTCTCTGAAGGATAAATCCATCAGACAGGCCAAATTGAGGGGAGGAGAGAGATACGGGCAACTGAGCTGAGCTCTTCAAAGCACGGCAGATGTGTAGAGTGAGGTTTAACCTCTTCAGAGCCTTCCAGCTCAAGGTCAGGGATGGAGCACTCTCCTAGAGATGTAGCATCCAGGGCCTTCAGTTGCTGCTAAGCCTCTCCTGCCCTTTCAGGAGACAGCCCCAGAGTGCTGGCAGCACACAGGTAGAGGCTGCTAGGGCAGCCACAAGTGTAGCATGTTCCACATCTGGCCTTACTCTCTACCTGCTTCCCTGCCTGAGGGACAAGCAGTGGGCAACCAAGTCAGCAGCAGGCTTGATGACTCACTCTCTCACCAGGAAAGCAAGGGAGCCTCATGATCCCTGGGAAGGGAAGAGGCTGTGGTAGAGGTGTGTACAGGTGTGGTGTTCAGGCCTTTGGATGAAGAGCTATAGAAACAGTCACTGCCCTCAGGTCTGTTTTTTTCCAATGTGTCACATAGGAGGGAAGCAGGGACAGAACCTGCCTAGCTTTCCAGATCTGTACCAATCCTAACTCCCCTAATACAAAAGGAATTGGCCTAGATTTCCTACTCTCTCTTCAAAGATTTGTCTTCTCTCCTTCCTATCTCTAACAAATTAATTTCCTTGAAACAGGTCTGTAATTAAGAAACTGTACAAGGGACTTTGTCATCAGGTAAATACAGAACATGCTATCTGGAGACAGAAATTCTTTCAGTGAAAATTAATTAGGCACAATTCCTGTCTCAGCCTGTCTGGCAGTGGGGACAACGTGGGTCGAACATGAGAGGCAAATGGGGCCCTTCCACCCTGCATATCCAGCACCATCTACACAGCAAGCATTGCAGGTAGGCTCTTCAGAAAATACATACAGTTTCTCAATTTACAGACTTTTTGTTGAGGAAGAGCTGCTGCTAAGACCAGCTAATACACCAGCAAGGAAAAGGGCCAGAGAAAATATGTTTATTCTTGTTAGGAAGGATGTGAGAGAACCAAGTTTATTTGCCTCATATGCATCTACTTTCCAGAGGGGATGCAGACAGCAGCTGATGTTTGTGATGCTCTCAGTGTTTGGTGAGAAGGCAAGTCTGAAAGAGACTATAGGACATAGCTGTGCTTCTTCCCAGCAGATCATCCTGGCAACAGATGTTTTGCTTTAGGAGTTTGTGTTTTTCAGTGCCCACTAGGGTAACTTGACTGCAAAAGCCTGAGTGAATGAAGGGAGTAAGAAATGTGCAGAGATAAAGAGAGAGAACTTTGCTTTACCTCTTGAGAGGAAAAAGAAAACATCCCACATGAGGAGGAAAACAAAATAGAGGCCACAGCATATAGAGCAAAGGAACCTATGGAGATATGATGAAGATGCAGACCTCAGCTCAGCCCAGAAACTGCATCAGAGTAGTAACTACAAAAAAGTAGTTACCAAGAACTCATCACTAATATTAAACATAGCCAAAGGAGAAAGAACTCAAAGTTAAATGGGGGAAAAGAGGAGCAGATCCTAATAGGAGCAAGAGGAACTGGGTGTGGAAGAGAGGGCTCACCTTTTCACCAGGAGAACTGCACAAGTAGCTCCTGGCAAAGGACAGGTGCAGGAAGAGTTGGATTACCTGAGGAGGCTCCTCTGACTCCATCTTGCGCATCCACACATCAGCATATCCCCTATGCCCACCTGGCATGTACCTAGCACCAACAACAACATAGGCACAGGGCAAGGCAGGACAAGACAGAAGCTGCTGCAGTGCCATGGTGTGCTGTCTGCTGGAGTCGCATACTACCCAGCCACAACCTCCCCTCAACACACATCTCACAGAATGAGGTCTTGCACCGGAGAGAAAAGACCTGAATGAAAGGATAAACACGAGCCTCATGTAACCTCCAGCCATTCCCTAGCAGGCAAGGTTCTGTGCAATGTATGAGCGAGAACACTGTAGCTCTAGGTGCCATCCTAAATCTCTGCAGCTCTCACTAATGTTCAAGTAACTATATCCCATGGAAAGCTTTGTGAGCCACTGAGGGCTCCCACAGGTGGGTTATTCACTGTGGTCCCTTCTCCATCATCACTTCTAGGTAGGTCACATGGGCTTTGTTGCTATCAGCAGCTGAAATGCCTGGGTTAGGCAGACTAGCCACCTCTTATCAGCCAGCCCTCCCACAGGAAGACAGTAACAGGAGCACACTGCTCTACATAATGATGTTAGAAAAGCTCTTGCTTTCTAACATAATAGCCTGTACTTTTAATAACAGTGACAATACCTGCACTCATAAGAATTTCAACCCTCAGGATGGTTAGTGGTAGAGTCCAGAAAGGTAGATGGCTGGCTGGGAAGGCATGGGCATTTCAGGGAATCACAGTCTCATTTGGGGATTTGCACCCAAGTAAGCTCCTGCCCCAAGATAGTGAGTGAAATGCTGTTGACATTCCCAGGAAGGGAGGAAGAAAAAAGATATAAGAAGGTGAAGAAAGCCTTTGGTGCTCAGTTTATTGGGAGGCATAATGTGATATATGAGAGATTTAGCTAGCATTATCAAGAACTGGAGGAGACTGCCAAGTCCTTCAGAACAGCTGCACAGAGGATTCATGACATTTCCAAAGAATTCATAAGAGGCAGCATCATTATAGGCCTAACAGACAAGGAGCTATTGGTCTCCTTCCTCCTGCTCAACCTCACACTGACATTGGCAAAGAACAAAAAGGCCACAAGAGTAGAAAACAAGTAGGAAGATTCAGAGGTACAGAGTGCAGAGGAGGAAGAAGTCAATGGGTTGGGCCAGTCCATGATAACTTCCAGGCGGGTAAAAGGAACCAGACACACGGAAAAAAAAACCCTTCAAGGACAAGGAAAGAAACAAGACAGTCCAAATCTGCCTGTGGATTCATGCCCCAAACAAGGTTGGAGGACCCCAAAAGAAAGAGGTAGTTCAAGAGAGGTTTGCCCAATACGCAAGAACATATTTAGGAGAAGCTACATTTGACACAAGAAGCCACAAAGGCAAGCAAAGCAGGGGAACTCCAGAGGTACATCAAATGGGGGGCTGGACACATCTTCCAGAACAAGGAAGGCAATAAACAAGATGTTGCTACTTACTCCTTTAAATTGCTCTTCATACTGCTTTCCAAATACTGGCATGACACTAATTACACCTGAGAATGCCCTTATGAGCCGAAATGGGTAAAAAAAAAATGTGGCTATGGCTTTTTAGAGATAAGGGGGAAAAAAGAAGAAAAAAAAAAAGAAAAAAGGTCCAAGGAGTCTTCCAATGGCCACACAATGAGTCAATGTCAATCACAGAGCTAGGAGAGCAGCTCCAGGCTGTTGCATTCCCAAGTCTTAATAATCCACTGCACACACTGTTCTTGTAGTATAAGTCATTAGTGTCTGTGAAAGCAAATAGACACTTGATAATGCCTTACGTCACAAGTAGATATTATTTAGCTTTGTTTTGCAGTAAAATTACATCAGAGATCTTAAAACTCAGGATTTCAAGGTTAGCCATTGAGTTCATGTGCCATGATAAAACTCAAAGGGAATTCCAAAAGGGAATTATGCCTTGGATCACCAGGAGCTCCCAGCAGAGGCAGGCAAAAAAATCTACAACCTACAAACCATAGCCTGGCCCAGCCTTCAGAAAAAGTTCCCAAACTTTTTTTTTTTCCTTTTTTTTTCTTTTCTCTACATGTCCTTTTGTTATAAGCCACTTCTTCAGCTTCTGTAGCATCTTGCAGTGGCTTGTTCAGTCTGGAACTTTTTTGCCACAAGGTTTGCTAGGAAGCAAAAATCGTGCTCTCATTCGGAGATGAGAGCAAAGGAATGGCAGGGATGCAACTCAGGTGGGAGGAAGGAGCAAGATTTCCTGGTGAGATTAGTATCCTGTAATTTTCAGTGTTTAAGCATAGATATAAGCATAATATAGGAAATAGAGCTAGGGCTGCTTGTAGTCAAGGGAGAACCAGGTAGTTTTAGACTGTGGTTCTTCTGACCTATTTGAGATAGATACCTTAGGAAGTGAGGAATTGCGCTTTAGAAGTGCCTCTTCCTCTCCCATGGCAGTAAGGAGAACCTGGCTCTGCGGTAGATGTTCATGCTTAGAGAGAGCCAACCTGGAGAAAGTACAAATAAAAGTGACCAACTGCCTTTCCTCTGTTTGATTGGCAGCTAGGTGCAGGCAAAGGAGAGCTGTGCCACAATGCAGTGCCCAAGAGGTACTTCACAGAGTAACTGAGATGATGCTGTCAAAAAAAAATCTACTTTTCTTCTTTTCTTGAGGATTCAAAGACAGATCTCTGTTTAACAGGCACCACACGCAAATAAACAGTGACAGCTCTGGAGCCCCCTCATTCTGTGACATATGAATGATTCCTGCTGGTTTCCAGAGGGGAATATTTGTGTCTTGATGTTGGATAATGACATTCTGTTTTGCACATAAACAGAGGTACAGAGCAGCTTCCTCCTCCCATTCTTCAGCATCTCTGTCTGAGAGAAGAAGCTGGCTTGCTCCATCTCTGGCATCTCCTCAGAGACTGCCAACAAGAACACAATTAGTTCCAGTTGCAGAAGGCTGTTAGTTTTGTATGTGTGTGAGCGTGTGTGCACTGACCACATAAAAATGAGCTTACAAAGCTGGAAAAGAATAACTTCCCTCTTGCATAAATTTATGCCCTCTGGCATAACACCAACCAAGCTCTGGCCCATGCCTAGCTTATTCATTGCTTCTAAACTCCCTTTCCAGCTCACGTATTCGCATTTGTGTAGGGACACACATGTGCTAAGTGCAGTTTATAGGTGCCCTGTTTCTGCCCCTGAATCTTTGGAAAGAAGTCATGGTCCCATATGCATGGGCTGCTGGCACTGTAATCACAACAGCCATATGTTGAGCCAAAGCAAATCAGGGCCATTCTTTTAGGATATACCCAGGGAAGTTTTCATTCTTATTTCACAACCACTAGATCTGGATGCTTACCTTCCAAAAGACTACTGAGATTTCATGAAATCACCAGAGTCCAAGCCTGGCACTTCAATAAAATCCTACAGAAGGTTTGTAAATTGCTTCTACAACTGGCAGCAGTCACTGGGTTACTGCTTAGCCATAAGGCCCTAGTTGCAGTCTCTAATTTCTACTGCAAATATATTATAAAAGCAAGCATTCTGCAAAATAAAACACATACCAAATGGGGCTATTTGTTTACCATCCATCTTGCCCATGCTATCGTGTTTCTCTGTCCCATCATCTTGCAGCTATTGGCTTCTGTTAACATAAGATGGCTTTGGAGGCACCTTACCTACAACATCCAGATTAAGAATAAAAGCACAACATAAGTAACTGAAATTGGCCCCACAAACCACTTCCATCCCCCAAAGGGACTGCAGAAGATGGCAGCAGAGATGGAGATGATGACTAAAGCTAAACCTCAGACACATCACTTCGCAACATCCAAGGGACTGGGGTTCAGAGCAGAGGAATTAGAGAGAGTAGTTTGGAAGTAAAAGGTAGAAGACTTAGTGCCAGAGTGCCTGAAGGATGCTGAGTACATTCATCTTCTCAACAGATGAATGAAATGTTATCAGCAGAGCCAGAGAGGATAATTTGACCTTTCTATCTCTGTCTCTTTCCCTGCAGCTCATAGAGAGAAAAAGAAATCACTAGTTCTATCAATAAACATCAGTTCCTTTTTTGTTCCCTGGGGGCCTGAGACTGCAGGATATGCCAGAACACCCTTTGCACACAGGAGAGGCTCTAGATACAACAGAGGGAGACGTGGAGGACTAGGAAATGGCAAGATTGTGGAGCCAGCTGAAGCCCACAGCAAGAAGGGGATTTTTCTGGCAGAGATTGTGCAATACCTGTGCAAGAGGCAAAAGGAACTGCAGTACTCACTGAAGAATTTGTGCATGGAAAAGTCAGGGGAGTGCTGTCAGGGGCACCTGAGAGTCTGGGTTCCTCACATTCAAGCAATTCCTCTCACACTGAGAGGCTTCCAGAATAGGAGACATGCCAGCACCATACTGCGGAAAGCATGGCACTGAGGGCTGCATCAACCCAGAAGAGCAGAGAAACCAGAGGGCTGCTGGGACTGGCTGCTCTCAAGCATTAGGAACCCCATTTGAAGAGGTTGCCCCACTCTCACTAGGGACCAGGCATCCTTTGAAACACTGGAAGAAAAAGTGCACAAGTGCACACAACAAAATGAGGAACCTATCATAGGAATGAAGAGCAAGGAGATCCAAGGTCAGTAATGATGGCCAGGCACAGAGAACTGCACCTTGCAAAGTCCTTTGCTAAGGGCCTAGCAAGCAGATTGTCCTATCTCTGCCCCATCTTGCTGCAAACCTGACAGAGACACCGCTTCCTCTCTCACTCACTGCTCGTCCTCATATCTCCCTTCCATCCTGTGATGTCCTCTACCAGACACAGCTCATTGCTTGACGTGGGACCTGTCTTGGAGGTCCACAAAGCAAGAGCTGTACTATAGCAAATGCCACCCCCCCATCTCCCACGCCCCCAAGTTCTAAGCTGTCCCATTTTGCAGTTGCAGTCCTGTGCCCTGGCTCCTCTCTGCTACAGGCAGTGCATGCAGTCTCTGGCCCAGTGGTGATGTTACCTCTGTAGCACAAAGTTAAGCTACTAAAGAGCAGTAAACACACGGGATACTCCTTCTCTGCCACTTGCTCATCCTGTGAGCTCAGCCATAACTCAGCTTCTTCTGTCTCTAATAGGAAAATTCATAAACCTCTGGAAAATGCCCTGCAAGCCTTTATCCTAGTGTACATAGTAACCCCCACACACTGGAAGGTCCTATAGCAATATATGCCATTGTGCCTGGCATAAGAGAAAGACAGGACTTCTCTCATTCCAGACCACCATGGGGCTTTGAGTTTTAGAAGATTCTCCCATCTGAGTGCTCAGCAAGTTCTTCTGGTAAAAGTTCTATTCTAAAACTTATGACTTCATTTTTTATTTTGGGGGCAGAGGGGAAACTCCAAAAGGTAAAGAAAAAGAAGAAAATTGCAAAGCTTCAGTGAAGGCAAAAAGTGGTAATTCATGTTCAGCAGTAACAGTACAAGCTCTGCGTGAGTGTGTCCCAGGATCACTGGGGGAAAAGAAAGAAAAAAATCAACACACCTTCTGTTCCATTAAGATCCAATGTGCCATCCCTCCAGTACTGTCACTGAAAGCAAAAGCCACATTTCCTCCAAAAAGCAGTCTAATTGATGCACAGGACTGTGAGCACATTATCAGAAGGGGGAAGCACTGTGGATCAGTGTATGCACCTGGGCAGAAGTACAGCTGTGTTTGAACAGGAGCAGGAGACATCAGGACAGAGATCAATGCTCCCAACAGGGTGCTGGAGGGGAGCTGAGGGCAGTGGAGGTAGCACAGGGCTGCAGAGAGAGGCACCTGCAAGGCACCACTGAACTGCCCAGACAGCTCTCAAGTTTCCTGGTGCTCTGACAAGTGCACAGCCAAAGCACTTTATGGGAGCTGCTATTTAAACAAGCCAGTTGTTAATAAATGGAGCCTTTTAGCCCTAATTGGTGGGGAACCACAAGCCTGCAAACCTCCCGGAGCTCTTCAATTATAGATAGTGCCCCAGAACTGCTAGGAACAGCTGAACCATTTCCTGAGTTGCTACAGAGCTGCCCGTCACTGCGTGCACAACCCTGACACTGCTCTGGCATGTCAAAGCAGGGCGCATTTGACATGGGGCCTGCATGCTATATATCCCCCTTGGCAGAAACACCTACAGCCAGTCAAAGGCACTGGACTCTTAAAGAAGAGCTTTCAGTATAGCTGTTTGTATCTATTCTGCATCCTTTCTGTTGCTGCCTTCCTCCCCACCTCCCAACTATCAGCTCTCCAACTCTGACAAGGCCTGACTCACATATAGGTTTTGCATCCAAGCACTCATACAGTGTTTCTAGCAACAGCTCTTTTGATTGTTACCTACATCTCCCATGACTTCCTAGGTCCTCTCCAGCCTGAATGGTGGGTGAGCCCACAGGTGCTTTGTTTCCACGCTGAAGCAGGGGAAGCTCAGCATGGTCAGAGCTCAGTTACTGTCTTCCTAAATTATTGCCAATTCCATGCCTTCTGCCAGGCTAGGAATCTTCCCCCTCCCTCCCAGCTTTTCACTCTTCTGCAAGATACTATGAGTTTAAACTACCTTCCCTTGGGTAACCCTGAAGACAAAGCATGCCAATGGGAACGAATGACAGAACATTAGATCAGACTAGCAGCCAGCACACAGCTAGTTACTGGCACTCAGCTAAGAGGAAGTAACATCTTCTGAAGATGGCAATAGACTCTGAACCCCCCCTGGCTCCAAAATCTGTCCATCTTGTCCATCGTACTGGACGTAAGAGTCATTGTTTGCTCATTCCAACATGGCAAATGAGAATCCTAAAAGAGGAAGAAAACTAGTAACAGGAAGCTTAACACAGGAGAAACTAGAAAAGCTTTTCAAATATCTCTCGGGCTGTTTTGTTTTCTCTGTCTTCCAGCTTCACTGTCATGTTTGCTTCCTAACTGACCAAAGAAAGCTCCCTTGGTCTCTGAACATGTTCCAGGCTCCTTATTCTAGAAGAACAAGGACATGCAAACATAGGAACTAAGTTTTGTATCTAGGAGCAAAACATGAGCAGAAAAAAAGAGCAGAAGGTACAAAGACATTTAGGTCCCTGTCACCTATGAAAAAAATCATTCCTTGATTCAGGGTATTTCATGTATGGATGGGGAATGGATGGAGATACTATCAGTAGCAAGGTCTACATAATCAGCTAAAGATGAAGGCTAGATTTGGAAACCTAAAATTAAATAAAAACAAGCCGCACCAGTATCTGCAGTGAGAGGTGAGAAAGTAAAGCAAACAGGACCTTGACTCAGGGCAGCTGGACAGCATGAGCAAACACAGCCCTTTCCTTGCATCTAGATGAGTTGTCAGGATATGTCCAAAGTTATATTCCTTGCCTTTCCACCAGCACTGGGAAAACTACTCTTTGAAAGAGATAAGCTACTCCACCCTTATAGGGTAGTGTATGAAATTACTGAGGGTAGCTATAAAATAATTAAAATGTTTGTTCTGAAAAATGTCATAGTGATAATTACACTGGGGAAGTCAAAGAAAGACATTCCCTAGCTCACCTACAGCTCCTGGGCACTATGGCAGAAGGCTGACAGCCTAGGTGAGAGGCAGCACAGGGGTTGTTTTCATGCTAACTCCCCTGTCAAACAAATGTTTAATATGCCTAAGCCCCATGCATGGATTAATCCAAAACAATACACTCCTGCTAAACAACAAAAGCCCCATGAGTCAGCATTTTCTAAAGGAAAGCACACTGTCAAAAAATGCGTCACTGAGCCCACATACCCTGGGAGACCCTACAATACAAGCAGAAGGCTTAGGGGTAGAAACTATGTCTACCCCTAAGATTCAGAACTTGGGTACATTTCTTTCCCTGAAAAAAAGAAGTTTCCTGCCTTCTGGTGCAGCTGTGTGCCTTTGTTTTCAGAGCCTTCATTTGTAACTCATGAAGATAAATGAGGGAGTAGACGGAGGAAGGAGCTCTGAGGTGGTACCAGAGAGTTTGGGCTGCTTCTCTGTAGCCAGCTTTTTTGTCCTGTTGCCAGTGTCTTGCAAGAGCTTTAATTGGCTGCTCCTGAAGGCACCTCGATGCTAATAAACAGAGTGGGGAAGGAAGAGCTATTTATTCATGTTTAGTTATGCATTTTTAGACTCAAAAGTGAGCCACACTCTGGGTAGGAGCCAAGATCCCTCTCTACATATATGAGGTGCCTGCCTGACCTAGCTGGCAGGCTCCCCTCAAAGCAAAAGCATGCTGGTGGGAAGCATCATTTGAGCCATGGCACTAGCTAGGGCTGTGCTCTGCAGGTTGCAGCTGCTCCAGATATGCAGGGCAGAGGGGTCCTACATGCTGCCGGTCACCTGCAGTTCCTGCTCCTTAGGCTGTGGAGAACAGCTCACCTCTGAGACATATTAAAATGGCATATGGACACACAAAGGAACTAGAGGCAGAATTACCGCCATGGTCATCTCTCTGCCAGTCCCACATCTTTTTTCCACAGCCATACCTTGTTTACCTCCTCTGATCTCTTCATAACTCTTCAGTAAGACCTTTTTCTCTCCTACTGCCTCTTTTCTCCTAGGCCCCAGCTCCTTTCCCTGACTTTAAAGCTTTGCTCAACAGTCTGTGAGATCTGTTCAGAATATGGTAATGGCACTATTAGTAATTTCAACAGACTTAATCAATCACTAACACTATTTGGGGCAGATTGCAAAAAGCCTCTTGCATGTGTTCATGCCCAGGCCCTCATGATGTTTTCCATATGCAAGGCATATGTCATAACATGCTCTTACTGGTAAAGCAGGAGAACACGCCAAACAGAATCCGCACACGTACCCTCACAGTGTGAGATTCACCTATTGGCTCCAGCTGCAACATGCTGCCTCAATGCCCCTTACGTTTGTGGGCCATGGAAACTCCAGGGTGGAGAATGTAGAGGTTTGTTCCTTCCTAGCAATAGACTTCCTGCATCTTAGCATCCCTCAGGTTGGACTTCACCATACCTGCTCTTTCCTAACCAGAAATCAGCCTTTGTAGCTAAATAGCATTGGAGAGTGAAAAACAAAACAAAACAAAACAAAACAAAACAAAACAAAACAAAACGCAGAGTACCTTTGGATCAAATATTTTGCTTTTAATTAAGAAGACTTTCAGGCTGCTTCAAAGTAGTAATGCCAGAAGATTGCACGCTGTAGCTCTTGCCCTTGGGCTGTCACCTTAATCAACCTCCAGACAAAGCAGGGTTGGAGTTCAGAGAGGAGACCGTATAGAAACGCTTGAGTGCAGCAGAAGGCAGGAAGCTAGGACATGAGACACAGGCCTGTCTTACATGACTGCGCAGCTTAGCCCCTAGAGAATTTGGCCCATACCTACTGCTGTGGGATGAACCTGTAGAAGCCCCACAGACTCAATATTACTGGTGAGGTAATAAACTGGAGAGTACGGCTAGCCCTCCAATTTGTGGTTGAGAGAGGGCAGCAAAAGCCACCAGGGCCCAGGCTTTAAGAGTGTGGTGGAGAGGGGTCAAGAGGAGTCCTTCCCTGGATAGCCTTCCGTTCAGAAAAGGCTATAGAGAAAGACAGCATAGGTATGGCTACATCAGAATGTTACTGGCACCACAAAGGAGAGGCCAGGGCAGACCCTCAGCACTGTAGTCTCCAAGTAAGGACTCCATCAGCCCACACATTTGTCTACAGCTCTACTCTCCAGAAACATCTATGCCCACTTTGTGTTAAGCCCCTCCACGGATGGTTCATCCTGCCTGAGATTTTTACTTCCCACTCAGCCAGTATTCCCTTTCTTGCTGAGGGACCATGAATTTTTTTCTCCTTTTTAACAACTGAGCTCTCTTTTCTGTTTCCACTCCTTTTTTTTACTGCCTTCATCATGATAGGAACTCCTCTCTGCAAGCAGCACTGAACAGCTCAGCAGACTCAGGCCTCAGTGCAGGGATAGGGCAACCACTGTATGGGGAGAACCTCAAACCTCACATTCCTTGTAATCAGTCCAGCCTAAATAAGAGCATCTGCTCCCTTATGCCACCTCTATCAGCTCTGACCCAATGTTCCTGTGAGCCAGCTGTACTGCAATATAAGAACTGAGCTGGTCAGGTCACCTGGGGACTTTCTGCCTTCAGAGGTTGCATTTGTCTTCCCCCCTTTCATCTCACCCTGGTGCTCAGAGCCTCTGGCACTGCTCACATTGCTGCTGACAGCCTGAGTGCTCCCACACAGCACAACAGTGATGTCCAAAACTTGTCCATACAGCTGCAGCAAGCAGAGCTGCCCTTACTTGATGCTTGGCAGCTTTGAAATCTGCCAGCAGAGAACTGCGTCATGTTGCAGCTACAGCAGCCTTTTTTGCAGTCAGAAGATTACATCCCACCTTCTCTATTTCTGAGCCCCACAGCCAGCCACAGAGACTACAGCCTACCAACTGCCCTGAGTAGCTTCATAGAGGGGAGCAGGACATACACTACACCCCCATAAGGTCAGTATAGGTCTACATGGATGCTGGAAGGGCTCAGAAGCTGGGAAGATGAAGCTATAGCTGAGTCCAGAAAAGTGATAAGCTTTTAGAAGGTTCAAACTACAGACGAGTGCGTTGTGAGGGATAGATTGTTGTGAGGAAGATAATTTGGCAGCAATGACAGGTATCTTAACTGGATGCAGAGGCAAGTCAGAGCCTATGGGGTTACAGAAACATGCAGCAGTGAAAGGAAAAGAGAGAAATTGTGTGTTGATCTGGGGTACTCCAGATGATTGTGAGGTGCAGGAGGGAAGAAAGAATGTGCAGAAAATGCATGTACAGTTGTATGTCTAATTGCCAGTGCAGCCAGCCATTCACAGTGCTTCAAAAGTCAATCAGCTTTCCTGTCACTTTCTGATCTAGGAAGTGAGTGGTGAGTGATTCCCTATGCCCAGAGAGCATCTGGGAGAAGGAGAGGTAGATCACTGTCTTCTGCCTCTGTCACAAACATTCATTTCCCTTAGGAAAGCCAGACACAGAGGTCTATAATGCTCTTGCACCTTCAAAATTCTGTTTCTGGAGACTGATATGTGCTTCAGGTAGTCAATAGGAATGTCAATGACATGAGACCCTGGGCTGCAAGTAACAACGACAGGGACCAATGGATGTTCAGCAAGGGATATGTAAGGGATATGCTGAGGAAGTGAGAAGAATCTGATCCCTTAATTTTTCAAATGGTACTTTCACATTTGTATTCCCAGCTCACATCATGTGAGTGAGACTAGTTCAAAATACACACTGACAGAGACACAGAGGTGCTTTAGACATCACTATGCTACATTAGAGATTACCAGTCTCTGCTGCGTGCAGAAGATAAAATATACTGTAGCCCATTACAACTCTCCAGCTTGTGACAGTGTTTCTGCAATGCCTGCATTTGATTCCTGGACTGTTGATAGAAAAGTTGTCCCATCTCCAATTTTTTCTTATGTCATGAAGATTATGTGTATGTAACTACATAGGTGAGTGTGAGATCCGGTGATATAAACATTATCTAAAAATGCATAGGCTCAGCTTAGCTAAAGAAATAACTGTAAAATACTGTACCTAGATCAATGCAAGTGTGTGCATGTAGACAGGACTACAGTTCAGAAGTGATTGCAAACAGCAAGGTAAAAATCACTCAAGAACATTTTGAGCTGGGCAAGAAAGCCATTTGGGAAAGATGCCCTGTTTCTACAAAAAAACTGTCTGGCAGACTACGACATTGATCATCCTGTTAGAGAGTATAGAAAGGAAATAAAATATTGTACAGATTTGTGATACAATTAATGTTGCAAAATTACACTTATTTCAAGAAGTGGATTTGACCTTGGAATGACTGTGAGTACTTGTAACAGCAGTGAGGACTGTGCTGTCTAGGGGCAGGATCAGATGACAAGCCTGACTTGGCTTGTTTTTCAATGTTACCTCTCTCAGCTGAGATGCATTTGTTGCAGTGATCAAAACGGCACTTGTGAGAAATAAATGTTTACAATGCTTTTGCTGAAAACTGCTTGCAATTGATTACTGCTCAAACAGAAGCATGTGCAAACACAGCAGAAACAAACATGCATCTGATTAAAAAAGCCATAGTGTAAAGGCAGAATATTAGGGCAGATAAACAACAGTCAGTAGATTGGCTTGCAATAAAGTGGAGACAATCTCAACACAACAAAAACACATACACGTATGAGGACTGTGTGTCATGTACACTGGAAAAGCATTGGAGAGAAATGTTGTTCTCAGTGGAAAGAAATGTAAAATGAATTAATGAAATGTCTCTGAAGGACACAGCTCCACTGATGATTTAAATAACTATTTTGGAACCAAATTTTACCATGAGCTTGTTTGAAGGAAATAAAAAGGGAAAGAAAACATGACAGAGATAGAGCCAAGCAGAGCTACATCACAGCAAGCACTGATTTCAATAAAAATCATTTCTGAAATAGCTGCTGAGGAGGTACATGTGGCAAAATTGAGCCTAAAATCTTTGCATTAAGACCAATTACACAAGTACATTTTGTAGCAGAAAACTTTACCTCGGTCCAGTTAAAGGAATGACATGCCAGTGAAGAAGTTGCTGCTTGACCTGGGATATTATCCAGGCGAACAGAGGCCTGGCACCCACCAAAAGCATCTCTGCTTTGTTCTCTCAGAACTCCATTTTCCCCCTTTTTTTCCACCAACAAAAGATCACAAATTCTTCTGTGCTGTATGCCAAGAAAAGAACAGAACATAAACAAACAGCTGAGTAAGATTAGTTAAATAGAACACATACTCTATGAAAAAAGGGAGTTGATAAAAATCCAGGAAAGTTTTTACTAATGGGAAAAAAATCTGCTAAAAATGCAGGACTTGGACAGAATAATGGGTACACTAATATTTAAGGTGCTTCAATTGAGTTTAAGGAATTTAACTGGAAAGATAAAAAGCTTTGGGGTAACTAAAATAAGTTGCTAAAGACCACTTTTTCATCAGTAACAGTTCAAGATCTTAGCTAGTTCGAGGTGACAGAGAAGAGGTTATTGGAAGAGCTGTCAAACTATGTGATCTACAAAAAGTCCAAAGACAGACTGAAAAAGGAGTTCCTAGAGATTACTGGTTGTCCATGGTCTAGCCATTGTTCAGATATGTTGGAATGAAACAAGAAGATTGCTTCCAATTACTGTTAAGTGAGCTGTTGCACAAGGAGTGAAGGTAATAAAAGTTATAAATTGCATAAATTATTGGGAAATTTAAAATATGTTACTAGTAAGTAGTGATTCATTTGTATATTCCTTTTGGATGTGTCTTTTGAAGTATACCCATCCCCAGAGTCAAACAGGCTAAAAAAGAGGTCCATACAAACAACAGAGTACTGGATAGATGAAGCCCCACCTAATTCAAGTGCTCTGTCTCAGTATTCTAAGCACAACCCAAAATATCGGACGGCACTTTATCAGCTTCACCACTCCAGAAATTCTGTCATTATCTAAAAAGTTTCTGGGTCCAAAGTTAACCAATACTGAAGTCACTACAGAACTCCTATGTGCCAGGAGACACAGCAGAACTCTCTAAAAACAGGGTCAACCTGCTACTTCTTAGAGAAATGAGAAAGAATTAGATGTGTCATAACCACTAAGCAAGACCATGAGGCAAAAGTGACCGTGACATGTTTGTATAAAGACAAATTACACCAACAGAGTTTGAAATAGAAGTCTGAGCATAAGCCTGGGTTAAAGCACAATGTGCCAGTGAAGAAATCACAGCTCAATCAAGAATCCAAGGGCAGTGCAAATAGCTTTGGAATGAAACTGGAAAGACTAGTGATAAAACACCTCCACCACCCGCATCATAGCATTGCAGAATAGTTGGGGTTGGCAAGGAACTCTGGAGATCATCTAGTCCAAACCCCTGCTCAAGCAGGGCAAGCTAGAGCAAGTTTCCCAGGACTCTATCCAGTGGGGTTTTGAATATCTCAAAGGATGAAGATGCCACAACCTCTCTGGGCAACCTGCCAAGTTCAACCACCCTCATAGTGAAGATGTTTTCTTTGTCCAGGTAGAATTGCCTGTGTTTCAGTTTGTGTCCATTGCCTCTTGTCCTGCCACCGGGTACCACTGAGAAGAGTCTGGCTCCATCTTCGTCACACCTTCCCATCAAATATTTATAAATATTGATAAGATGTTCCCTGAGCCTTCTCTTCTCCAAGCTGAACTGTCCCAACTCTCTCATTCTCTCCTGGTATGAAAAATACTCAAGACCCTTAATCAACTTTGTGGTACCTTCCCTGGAGGTGCATCCAGGTGATATGTTTGTGATACCCCTTGGAGGTAGCCACTCAAGAGAAACAGAAGATTGCATCTCCTTTTCCTGGGCATCCACAATGTTGCTGATGCTGCTCTGTGTCTATAGAAATAACTTAAGCCCTCAGGGCAGTCTCCATCTAACAAAACTGGCAGATTGGCCAAAGTGGCCAAAAAGGATGTATTTTGTGAACCGAGACTGATCTGGTGATCAGAATAACGACCACCGTCAAGGGACCTTTGTTAGTTAGCCTGACCTTACCTCTAGATATATTTGTGAGTGGAGGTTTGTAATACTTGTAATTCTTTTAATAAATAAATAGATTATCATATTAACAAAGAGGGGCTGGAATATGTGGTCATTGAGGAATTGCTCATACTCCCACATAACAGAGCACTTTTCTCTAGTAAAAACAGATTTTCAGGCACACAGGTAGTTCTTTGGACTTGAAATCAGAAATCTTGAAGAGCTTGTGTATCTCAAAGCCTTTCTGCACACCACCCCTACAAAATTAAGAAAAGATATGAGCTAGTTTTGCCTCCCACACATCCATAGGTTTATTACTTTTACAACTGAGACACCAGCCAGCTCTCCCATGTACATGGCAAATAAAAACTGATCATCAAGCTGAATTTGTTTGCACTGGACCTATTGCAGTTGTCCTGAATCAAACATCCTTTTCACATCCTTACAGCCACAAGGACACAGAAGACCATGGGAATGGCTCGTGTTCCCTCAATGTCTGTCATAAGAAAAGCAGTGCAGTGGGACACATTGCCTAGTGTTCCTTCCCGGTGCAAGGAACACTTAACAAAGCAGAGCAGTTTAACTCTAGAAGTACAAACAGTACAGCACTCCCAGCAGCAAAGTCTCTAATTCCATTCAAAGAGGAATGCCAGTTCTGGTGCCCACCAGCTGATCACATTTATCGCCTGCCAGCAGGATGGATCCCAAGAGCAGGGAATTCCTATATATTCTTATTCCTATGTAGAAGTGCTTCTAATTGCTAGCCTGCTCTTTGCACTTGCTTTTGATTTGGGATTAATTTCTAAGAGCACCCACATGCTTTTGCATGGCTGCTCGTTCCTAAAAGCATCTGGCCTACCTTTTCATGTTCTGTTCTTCTACTAAGGACTAGAAGCCTCAACAGAGACTGAATCGCTGCTCAGATACTTACGAATATGATACAGGAGTCTAACACGCACTCCTTTTTTCAAGAGGCTCACATTGTGGAGTTGAAGGGGACCTTTGGAGGGGACTTCATTGCAGACCAAAACCACCACCTGGTAGATCCTGCACAAACACAGAAGCTAGGCCCTGCCCTGTGAAGGCTGTATACCAGACAGCAAGCAAATACAGCAGCAAAGCCAGTGAGGTGCTGGCACTGCATGACTGCTAGAGGAGGCATGGTCCACTAGCTGGAAAAGAGGCAGGACAGCAGTCTTAGGGGGCCCAGAGTAGAAATTCCCTTCTAAGGCCTTGCACTCATGCCCCTGGCAGCCACTCTGCCACCCTGACCACTCAGTTATAGGATAATTTGTGGTCATGACATTCCCACTGCCCAGTCAAGGACTTGTTTAACCATCATAGTGAAGAGAAGTTTGAACACTGAGAGACTCTGGCAGTGGGATGGAGGAGAGAAGGAGCAGGCACATACCCCTGCTCCATTTACCTTTCCTCTTAATGACTGACATAACCAAGACGCATGGAGGGTCCTTGCTTAATGCTCCAGCACCTGAGGGTCCCCAGAGCATTCTCTTGCTAATGTCAACCGTGACGAACCTCAGCACAGCCACTGGTTGGCTCCACTTAAAGTCTTTGCAGAGAAAAAAAAAAAAAAAAAACGAGAGAAATACTGTGGTTCACCACACTAGCCTGCTTTAGCCAGGCCCATCCACCTCACCTTGGCACATGTGAGAGACCCCTCAGAGCAGTGACCGTCCTTTTCCTGCAAACTGCCTTCGCCATAGGTTTGAGTGCATCAACAGGCAATGAAATAGTTTCTCTCTCCTACCTGAGCCGCAGGCTATCCATAATTGTGTAATCCTCTAATGCCTTCCTGTCCCTGCCAGTGACAGGAAATTTATGCCTTTAACAATGCTCTTGGTAAATTCCAGCCTGCTTCAAACTACCTGTTGGGCCACAGCACTCCTATATAAATGTCTAATCCTTAAATTTACTAGTCCTTGTGTGGGTCTGTGACAGTGGCTGTGATCCGGACGGGGGGGATTGATGAATTTGTTCCTCTCTGAGGGGTGTTTTGAGCAATGAGAACTCCAGTCAGCTGGAGCTACGACAAGAAGAGCTGTAAGTCTCTGTAAGCGCATTGCCCACGAACTTTACTGTGACTAAATACCCTGCCTGCATTTCCACAAAAGCTGTTGCATTATACATATTTGATGAATGCATCAAGAGCAAATCCCAGGGACTGATTAATCATGAGGTGAGAAGTGTAAGTCCCTTTAATCTATAAAAAGGGAAAGCATGTTGCCTTTAAGACTTCTCTTTTACCAGGCTGCCTTGGAGTGTCTGTTGGCCTGTTCTTGATCGTTCATCATCTACCTGTTTATTACCTTCACTTCAGGCCTTCTGCATCCCTGGTCTCTCCATACATCAGATCCTTGCCCACCCCTGACAGCTCTCCAGCCCCTCTTGCTTTGGATCATTTGAGTTGCCCTTCACTGGACCTCTATGATTTCTACACTCCTCATTAATTACACTGTTCCTGTTTTCCCTCCTCTTGTTTATCCTTCTGTTTGTATCGGCACACCTCTGCTTGTTTTACAACCACCTGGCAACGCATGATGACAGTGTGTTGAAACAGCTTAGCTGCTAAGGGCTGGATAGCCGTCAAAATGCCATGTTAGTTACACAGGTGCTGCTGACTGAGAAATTGGCTCAGACACCCAGTCACCTAGAACAACGCATATTTGGATTACCATATTACTGGGCTGAGGGAACAGGGAGACTCGCTTGGACAAAAGTAACATTACCTCCCATCCGCATGGGTGACAGCAGAGCAGCAGAAACTCTGCGGATGTGAGGAGGAGATCTACAGCAAAATGATGTACACAGAAGAGGAGACAGAGCTTGGAAGAGATGCTTCCCAGCACAAGCAATGACATCACCATGGTCACTGTGATCACCACTGTGATGCCATTGCCCTCTGCATACTGAGGAAGCCTAGGCCGGATGAGCATTTGGCGTGGGGGCTATTTCTGCACCCTACAGCATCACTGAACAACCTGCTACCCACTACTGCCTGGTGGCAGGAGCTGCTAGACTGTTGGAATTACCCTCCCCTCAGCTGAATGGCACGCCAGAGCACTTGTTGTGCTTGCAGAAGAGCTAGTGGCAATTCTGCAGGCTCAAAACTATGAAACAAGGCATATATGCAGAGACCACTTCCCTTGCCACTGAAATCTAGCAACCTCCCACAGTCAGTGCCACCCAGGCACTTGGGATAGCATAGCCTGGTATAAAACAAGGGTGTAAAAGGGATGTACAGGAGCACACATCTATTTACTCCGGGAAAGCAGCCTCAAGGCTAAAGCAAACACTGTTTTCTGGGCATGTGTCATTTGCAGTCAAAGAAAGCTTCTTTTCACTAAAAAATATTTAACACGACCACTCACAAAGCAAATGTGCTAATATAAATAGTTTCAGTAGTTGGCTACAACAACTATAAAGCATATTGCTGCACTGATCTGAGCAGAGCACTTTTGTCACATCTAAGCAGCTGAGTTCATCCACAATTATAAAATGGTCTATAAGCAAGCAGTTTCCCAGGCCAGGCTTTAACTAAGAAAATCAGAAGCACAGCCCTTCAATCAGGCCCTAAAACAAGGATTGTGCAGTAACTTTTATGTACTTTTGGGCAGACACTTTCTTCCACATTGTTAATTAGACAATATATCTTCAAAGAAAAGGTATCGTCTCACAGAATAATGTTTTGCTGACTGAATCTTCTGAGCTCAGACATATCCAAATGCAGTACTGCATACGTAGCTGATTACTGGATAGAGACCACCATTCAAATAGTTGCTGTAAGGAACACTACGCAGTATAAGCAGTGAGCTCATGGAGATCTGGATAGTTCAGGGTGTTTTCAATTATGCATGTGCATTCTTTCTTTTATATGTTCTTAGCAGAATATTATTTCATGTAGCCCTATATAGTACAATGTACAATTATGATTTAACAAAAGTGAATTACAGCATCTGTTGCTGTAACAACACAAAAGCTGAAAAGAAGACTATAGATATGCATACACACATGTATATACAGGAGCCACAAGATATTTAAGGAGTTGAGGAGAAAAAAAAAAGGAAATTAGTGGTTTGAAGTCATAGCTACTAAAAGATTACAAAATCCAGTCATATCCATTCCAAATTACAGGTAAAATTTTTAGATAAGAAGAAATTAATTATACAAGCTGGAACTGGGCCAGGACACTGGTCTTTTCTATAGTACACAAGGTCATCATATTTGAACATGCTTGTAGCTAATTGAGTCAGAGGATACAATGCTGAGCACAACTTACCTCTGAGAGCAGGAGCAGACCAGCACAGCCCCCTCTGGGTGATTCTGGTCCTATTATTAAGGGACATCATGCTTTTGAATGCAATTTTCTAGGGCCCTATTGACCACTAAATCAGCCAAGATCCAGTCTGTGACTGAACACAACTATATTCAAACACAAGGCAAAACAATCCTTCATGCTTCTGCAGACATTTGTGTCAATATTACATCAAGAAATGGTTCACCAGGATTTGGGTATGGAAAAATACCTCTGTGCAGCTGCCACTGCTGAACAATGCACTGGCACCTGTAATCCCTCTGCTTGTACAGTACTTTATTTACATCTCATGTGGCACAAGATGGGGGAAGGGGAAAAGAAACACAACAGCACAAAGGTCTGCCAAGTTTCATTTGATTTTTTTGGTCCTGACTCAAAGCACTGAATACATCTTACACCAATAGACCTTCCTACAAAATCCCCATCTCCCACTCCCATTAAGGTTTTGTCCTATGCAAGGTATTGCAGCAATGACTTTTGCTTTAGGGTCATCTAATAAGCCTTCCTAATGTGAGGATAATGAAGACTGAAGGGTTCACATCCCGCAGGCCAGTCAAGGAAGAGGGTATCCCAGGATCATAGAGGTCGAGGAGGACACTAATATGTTCTAATTGAGCTTGCTAAGCTCTCACTTGTCCTCCTGGGGCACAGTGGGGCCATCTTGCTCTGTGAATTTTGCTAACGGCACATGATGGAGTTGCTTGATCCCTCATATCCTGCACAGGAGAATGTATAATCTGGTACAGGACCTCTTCCAGAGCAGTTAGATTTTTGCCTATCTATCTTTGATTTTAATGTTGAAAAGATCTGAGTAACTACTGCTTATGGAAATAGAGGCCAGTGTTAGTCCCAGCACACCAAGCTGCGGTGAGGGAAGGAGCAGGGAAATCTGCCCACTTGTAGTAGATTGAAGTCCACTTGCTAGCATTTTCTGAGGGACACCTCTCAAGAGGTGGTGGACTTGTCATTAGCAGAGGAGTGCTGGTCCCCAAGGCAGGCACAGAAGAAAAGCTGCTTTCCAGCTAAAGTTGCTTTGGCAGTGTTGTATGGCATTTCAGGAATCAAGTCCTGAAATAGGGCAGACTGCCTGTGTTTTAGGACAGACATACATCTATCTCCCTGCTGTATTTAAGATGATGCCAGACACTGCACTCATATATACCTTTACTTCCAGCTACACTTTTTTCTCCAAAACACACACACACTTTTCTGACTCCTTTTACTGCCTGTTTATCTGCCATTGCATGCCAGCTGCCAAGAGATGTCTCAGACAATAGAAATTATATTTTCCTCTGCTTCCTTTTTCATCACTCAGCCCTCCCCTTCCCTCTGCTTGGCATTTTCAGCTTCTCCACTGCACAGAACTTGGTCCAAAAGGAAATCCTACCCCACCTCAGTCCTCACAGTTTGGCATTCAGTGTAACTCATCTGTAAGGGGGGGCATTTCTTCCTCATCATCTCAGTCACCTTAAGATAGCAGAGTGGGCTTTGGTTCTCCTACCTTTAGATGTCTTCAGCAAAAACATCCACGAGTCCAGCTCTCCAGATAATGCCCAGGCAATGAGCTAGGGTGAAATTCATCTGAGCCAAAAGAGTTATCCATTTGGAGATGATGCAATTCCTCTCTGGAGTACATCATTGACTGAACTACCTCTAGATCCCAACTGACTTCTGTGAAAATCTAAGCATACAGCTGAGACTTCAACCCCTAAAGCTTAGGTGAGCCCCTAAACACATACACATACACGCACGCGCACACACACACACCAGCTTTAGGCTGGTGTGGCTCATGCTCAAGGAATATCTCTCTCCCTCTCTCTCTCTCTTTCCCATGACCATTCAAACAGGTCTGGAGAGAGCCTCTGCAAGACACTCAATGTTAGGGAGATGCATCCCTGCCTACATGCCAATGGTAGCAGTTCCTGGATGTATGAGGGAATAGTTCTTTTCTATCATAGTCATACTGTGCTATGTTTAAAAACTTTTCTGTAAACCTCAGCTCTTTGAAGAACCAAAGGGGATAGTGAGTGCTGATAACATCAGAACAAACCTATACTTATCAAACCTGAGTATCATAAGGCTGGTGATAACTTGATTATTTTCCCCCATTTTTTTTCCTGTTTTTTCACAGCTACTCCCAAATCACCGGATTCTAGCTAAAGCTAAAGTTAAAAAAAAAAAAAAAAAACTACAAAGGAAAAACAACCAACCTCTTTTCAGTTGCAGCCTATTATTATGCATCTATGAAATTTTAGACAACCTGAAATTTTTTGGTTGCTATCTCAATCACTGATAGCATCTCTAGATGTCTTAAAGCTCATCCGCTTCAGCTAAAGACCTATCAGTTGAGCTATTTGAAATTTTATGATTGGATTTTATTTCAATGAAATTTACAAAAATATAACCTCAGATTTTTTTTTTTACTGTTTGAATATTTTTTCAATCCCTTTTGATTACTGTCTTTGCTTTCCATTTATCACAGACTCCATTTTGTTTACTACATTTTTATTCTTTTACTATACCAGCAGTTTTTAAATGACCAACCTTGCCAAAAGGTATTAGACTACAAGAAAAGATTCAAAAGATTTGAAAGGATTTCAGATCTGAAACTGTAAATTGGCAGATGTTTCCTATCCCAAAATGGAACATGTGAGTTTTTAATTTCAGTAACAAAAAAAGGAGAAAATACAATGAATAGTTTTAAAAAGAGGGGAATTGTTCTGTTTTGAAAAAGTAACAGAATGGGAGAAAATTAAACTTTCAAACTGTTCACATTTCTCCTACACCTTCAGCCAGGACTTGGTTATGGCTTGCAAGTGAAATCTAGTGAAATATGCCCCGCTCCTTTGGCAGCTGAACCTGGGGCATGAGCTAAAGCTTGAATGAGCTACACAGCATTTAAGCTGTATGTTAGAGGTTAGCCATTTTTAGCTGTCAGTGTTCTGTATTTGAGTGGGAATTAATGCAACTATGTCCCAGACCTAGAAGAAGAGATTTTGGGTTTTTTTTAACAAAAATACCAAGCTGAACTGGAGCTTGGTTTCACATTACTGAAGTTACTGTTAAAAGAAAATAAATTTGATTCCCCATCATACAGGTGTTATTTTGAACTCAGAAATACGGGGGTGAGCACCTCTATCTTAATAGCTAGGATACATGGGTTGAGATTGAAAAAAAAAAAAGGCAAGATTCACTTACTCTTTTGCACGTATAATTCTCTTTCTACAGCCATGGATTGACAGTATCCTTTACTAGCGATAGATCTTTTTTTTTTCCCTTGTTTCATGATTTGCTCCCTTCTCTGCATTTACTAATATTTAGTTTTTTCTCAGCTGTTATAAACTTCCCCTTCTCTCTGTTGGCTGAACACTGCTTTCTTATTCTGAGCCTAACATGTAATGCCTGAGTGTTTCCACTGTTTTCTATCCTTTTAATTGTACCTCATAGGTAGTCTAACATCCTTCTGACTAACTCAGCTACTGTATTTTATTTATTTATAGTTCTCCTAAAAATAGCTAAAGGCTGACTACCTTCTCACCATTAAAGGTGACCCTCTGCTCTGTATTTCCATAACCTGCAACTTCTTAGCACCTCAGTACAGATATCCTCTTCGGCCCATTGGTTGGACCAGAACATGCTCTGATAAGATTTGCTCTTGTATCTTTTCCCAACTTTCCTGTAGTCTTTGGGGCTAAGATTCATGTGCTTGAAGCCAAGAGGAACTGACATAATTGGGATTTTCCTACATTCTTCGCAACCCTGTCCTCCTCTACAGCCCCAAACTTGTCTTTGTTTTATGAAAACAACATTCCAGTGCCTTGTCACTTGCTGATATAACAGGAGAGGTTAAGTCTGTAAAATCCTACAGGTGCTACATTGGTAGGAGTGTTATTAGTGACTTCCTTCTGCCCTTCAGCATGCAGCCCCCAGCCAGCCTATGGAGACAGTCTCCCACTCATGCCTTTGCCTTAGCACATGTTTGTGCTTCTTGAGTATGGAAGACTTAGTACCTCAGAGGAAAGCTCGTGCAGACACGCAAAAGTCAGATGACATAATACTGCCGATAGAGGAGACTAGTCAGCAGCGTCAGGATTTCTGGGGAGACGGAGCACAGAAGGATGACACCTTTCTGTAAATGGTGTTACAGGGAATGCTGCTATGATGTTTGAGCGGTTCTTTTGCATATAAGCATAGCCACAGTATGGGATGGCATGCAAACTTTGGAAAGTGCTTTTCTACTTTCTGAATCTAATGAGTTATGGAAGGAAAGTAAGAGAGAGCAAAGTTATACTTAAACATGACCATCTCAAATGGTTTCGTAAAACAGGACAATATATACATACAAAGAGAAGGGAAAGACACCCACATACTGTGTATGGCTCATCAATACATGCTTGTTCCCACCTGCATTTGCTATAAAGAAGACATCCACCTTCATCCTTTTCTCGTCCCAAACTACTCTCTCTGTATTCAGGCATACCAGTAAAGAATATACGGGGAGGAAAAAGGGCCTGACCTGAGGAGGAACAAATATAAAGGTAGCCAAAAGATTAGTGTGCCAGAAACAAAGTACTCATGCCATTTCATTTCTGGAGTAAAACTAGTGTTTTAGAGGCCAAAGCTTTATAATTCTCCTCTAAGTGCCCTTGAGATCCATCCATCAAATATGAGGCAAGGAGTTGAAGGGAAAAGGTGCTAGATGATATTACCTCATCTACTCCCACCGAGTAACTCCAAGATACCAGGCCCAATCTACAGCTGCTAGCAAACACCTGGAGAATGGCATCTCTGAAGTGACACTGAATCCTAGTTTTAACTCCTTCCAGTCTCCAGGCATTTTAAACGTCACAGATAGAGTGCAAAATTCCCAAGCATTCTCCAAGTTAAGTGCAAAATGAACAAAGACAATCAAGAAAATGTTCCAATTATGGGTTCATTTTTTTTTAACCCTGATACTCTGTGGTATATTTCTTTATTTTTGAATATAAAGTGACAGAAATAATTTGTTGTTAGAAAAGAGAAAGAATCTTTGACTATTTACAAATTTTTGTACATCACAAAGGTTTTCATATTTTGTGTTGATTTGTCTTTTTTTTCCTTCTTTTTTTTTTCCCTCCACATCCTTTAAACAATGCTGAACTGGAAATCTCAACAGTTCACAAAAAACTTTCTCCCCCAATAAACAAACCCCAATGAGAAACAAGAGAAATCAAAGGGGAAAAAAAATTCCCTTCTTAGTTTCCCAGGAAATCCGTTTACTTAAATATATATATATATATATATATATTTATAAGTATTATTTTTTCAAGTTCAAACACCAGAATTCAAGAGAGAAAGGAAAAAACAAAAGAAAACAAGTGTCTTTCCCACCCCCCTCCAGAATCTGTTGATCCCTGCTTGTCCAAAATCAGAAAGAGTTATTTACAAAAAGAAGAACTGGGGGACTTAGGGGGGGGGGCAAGGGGAGAGGGTGTAGGGAAGCAAAGGATGAAGGGGTGACTGGTGGTGGAGGGATAGTAGGATTAGGGCCTCAGAGAGATGAGGCAGGCCTGAGTTCAACTGTGCTTTCCCTTAGGAAGACGCTGCACTAGGAAATATCCACCCTGTCCCCTTGCCCCTGTGTTCAGTGCAAGGGTGCTGCCTTTCTGCATCTCTATCTCAGCCCCACACTAAGCGCTCAGGCATCATCATTGCTCATCTCACTGCACTCTCTGCTGGTCCTCCTTGTGCTGGCCATTCTGCATGCCTTGCCCACGCATTCCCTGGCCCCACACACTCTAAGCTGAATGCCTGCAGGGGGGTCTCCACAGCACCAGCAAAGCCCCTTCATGAGCATCAAGGCCAAGGCAACATAGCCATGATTTGCAGCAATGCTTGTTTGTCCTACCATCATCTCCATCATCAACTCACTGGTTTCCCTCCAAGCCTCACGTCACAGAGCACACAACTGAACGGTATGTTCATGGCAGCCTGACCCCCAGCCCAAGCTTTACATGAAGCTCATCCTGTTTGCCAGCTATCCTTAACATCATCATCTTCTGTTCTATTATTGCAGGATATCAGTAAGTAACAGGTGCTAAGTAAAGAATTCTCCATAGAAAAGCCGCCTCTGATCCCGGTCCTCTTCTTTCCCTCCCTGCTATATTCTGAGTCCAACTACAACCTGCTAAAGAATTCTGCCAGACAAGTCAAAAATTACATTGCACAAAAAGAAGTTTATGTTGCAGATCTGTATCTGCAATTTACATGAGTTGTGTGTATTATAATATATTAATCAGGAAACACTATGTAAATGTGTGTAAATGCAAACCACGATCTTAAATCGGTTTTGCATAATACAAGTAAGCAAATTAATCTCTGAGTGCACTTGTAAATGTTAATAAAAACTTGACATTAACCAGTAAGTTTAGATAATGTTACTGGATGAGAAAGCAGTGTAATGTCACATGTGCCCTGTAAACACAAATGAAAAAAATTTACATGTCCAAGACATGCATGTTCTTGCAAACTCGAATTGCTGCTTGGTGGAAGTCATGTAAACTCCACTTTTTCCATCAGCAATTTCCTTTTAAAACATTGCCTGCTCCCTGTAGACAGTAAACCATCTGAAATTAAATGTAATGAACCCTTGAATATTTGAAGAGAGGCAGTGAATCTCTAAATAAGAGTATGCATAATTTAAAGGGTTACTGCCAATACAGATCTAAAATTTAGGTAGTATTAAAAGGCTCAGATCTGAACTGAGGTGAACTGTAACCCAGGAAAAACTGTTTTTCTTATTCTAGCCTTTTGAAGAGGTAAGGCTTAGTCAGCCTCTGTCCAGTTGCAAGTTTGTTTTCACTTAAGCATCCTGCAGAGTCTGGAAGCAAAGCCACAGAAGAAACCGGCCAAGAAGTTCAGTGACTATTCAGACAGAGCAGTCAGTCTTAGATGAAGTAAAGTGAGAGAAAGCAGGCTGGATGAACAGTGTGCACAGTGCAAAGAGGTTCTTGATGAAGCCTCTCCGATGTGACAGCCAGAGGTGTTATTGCACACTAATGGATCTGAAAAAGAAATTATTTTCTATACAATGTTTTGACAGCCTCCTGGTAAAAGCTCAAAGTTTGTAACCTCCTGACAAAAAGAAGCAGAGCGCACCACTGGAGATTATTTGTGAGCAGTACATAAGATCTTATATGCAAGTTGCCAAGGAAGGGAAATTAGTTGCTCTTTAAGTCCTAGTACCACCTCCATGATCACCTTGGACAAATCAGGTCAGGGTAGCAGAAGAAGCTGAGCCCCATATATCACATGCATCCTTAGAGAGTCTCTACTGCCCAGCACAAACTTTCTAGCCCTACCTTTGAAAGCAAAGCTAAAGCTAAAAAGTAAAACTACAGCAACCAGTGAAACTTCCATCCGGGCAAGGCTGGGCCCAGGCAGAGCATCCTCATGGCTTTGCCCAAAGGAAGGAGAAGTGAGGAGAAGCTGGAAAAACAGACCACTGTGCAAACAGGGAGATTTCTTTTCAAATTCACTTGAAGCAAAAACTGATCACTCTGGCCACAGCTTTGCAAATGGCATTGTCATCCCTTCATTATTTCCACAGGGGTAAGAAGAAAGAAAAAGGCATCTTGACAGATATTGAAGTGGTGCTTAAGGGACTGCACTTTATAACAGGGGGACTAGTGTTTCTGGAAGATTCTTGAGTGCCATTAGGAGGACTTCATTAGAGAAAGCACCCAAAGGCCACTTTCTTTCTGGGCTGTGTGGTGTAAATGGGCAAGTCCCCAGGGTCTGGAGGCTAAGCCTGCTCTGGTCTGGTGCTACTGTATGGTTCACACACTCACCTCCATACCATTCCCCTACCACTGCAGGAAATTCTCTTCTCCTGACCTCATCAGTTAGGTTATGTTTGCACAGTGCTGCAGAGACAGGGAACACACCAAAGTTCTGGGAGTGCACAGAAGTAAACCACTTTTTCTCAGTTCTCAAAAAAATCCCAGGCTGAGACCCTGAGAAGCCCTTCAGGTTGAGGTTCCCCAGTGCTCTGCCCCAGTACATGGGTTACAAGGTGCTGAGAAATCATGTCTTCCAGCACAGGTTTTCTGCAGTGCTTCTGACTACATCTCCAAAAGATTCCTGCACATCTTTCTTCAAACTGCAGACATCATGAACACAGTTTTTGTTTGTTTGTTTTGTTTTTTTTTTTTTTTTTTTTTGCATACGAAACCACTAGAATTTCTTTCTCCCTGCCCCTTGGCTTTACCAAAGCTTATACAATAGGCTACATCAAATCATCTAGCTTATAAGATGTCTAGGTACCTCAATTATTTCCCCAATAATGTGTACATGTCTCATTTACTCTCAAGAAAATTAGATGCAAATATATGCAAGATTTCAGTATATTTGCATAATATATGTAAACTATGGCATCTGTCAATTCACTTGTTAATGTAAATGCTAATATCAGTGTATTTCAGTTTAGCATCAAAATTGGAAACTCTTTGAAGGAAGGACTGTAGCAGTGCAAAGCATCGCAGGGGCAAATCTTGTTTGAAAACAGCAGTTAGATGTTTCTGATAGATTTTATGTCAGGGTTTCACCTTGCTGGGAAAGCATTTCACTTTGCTAGGTACTTCACAGATTAACAGTTGATACAGACACTGTCCAACTCCACAACAACAGCGGCAGCATTGTCAGGAGAAGTGCAGTCATTCTGACCAACATAAAATTGCCCTGGAAACCACTATTCACATCTTGTATGGAATGTGTGTTCCCAAATAGACCTGTGTCTGGAAAAAACACCCCTCATGTGCTACCCAGTTCTCCTCTGCATCAGGCACTGTCAAGGAAGGAGCTCCCACACTCTCTCAGGGGCAAATCCACATCTTTGACACAGTGTGGGGCATCCTGGAACTCCTGCAGGAGAAGCTGCTATTTGAGTTTATTACTCTAATATTTTAGACTGAGAAGAGCTCAGCTAACTTAGCTGGCTATTAAATACTCTACCCTTTTCATAGTGGGATGTTTAAAAAGAATAAATATTCTTAGGTTTTGTGGTAGAAATTTCTAAAAGCATCTGAGCAGCTAAGTATCATTGGCTTTCAATGAGATGTGTTTTTTCTAAATTTCTCAGGTGCTTCTAAAAATCCCTCTGTGCTTGCTGAAAATATGGGACAAGCATT
Source organism: Rhea americana (assembly GCF_003343005.1). Lineage (NCBI taxonomy): Eukaryota > Metazoa > Chordata > Aves > Rheiformes > Rheidae > Rhea > Rhea americana. The sequence goes on from NW_028186403.1 coordinate 316,519, forward strand.
AATTAATGATTTCTTCCCAACAGTCAGTGCTACTAGCCTCCCAGGTACCCTTAGCTATCCAGGAGGTGTAGTAAGATGACTCATACAGAACCATGCAAGCACAGTGTCTGAGATGCTGGTCTCATGTCTCATCCCTCAAGACCATGCTGGCAGAGTGAGTGGCACTTCTCTTTATAGTAGAAGTTACACTGCTTCCTCAGCAAAGGGCATGTGTGCATGTGCATGTGCATGTGTGTGTGAACCAGCCAAAGATATGCTACTACAAAACAATATTCTAGTTTACACAGTGGTGGCAACAGTCTGAGTTTAGAGTGAGGGAAGAACATCTCTTTTCCCCCTTTTCAGTCAATTTTCCCTATGAGGCAGAGGAAATAGATAAAACAGGAATCAACATCCTCTTTTATGCTTACACACAAGTCTATACACAAATCTCAAAAGAACTCCAAGTGCACAGTGGAAGTCACTTAGCATTCCAGTGCATGTCCCCTCTGCTAATAGTGCAGCAGCAACCCACAGCCGAAGGATGATCACTTACCCAATGCTTAACCTTGCGGCTGGCAGGCCTCGGTCTCTTGCCTCCTCAGCAAGGATAACTAATCAGAGAGCCACAGAGACAGGCCAAAACGTCATGCTTCTCCAATTTTAATCTAACAGCTCAGATAAGCGGCCATGAAGCCCTTACTCTCTGCATATAAAGAAGGTGAAGGTCAGCAGGGACAGCAAACCAGGCTGTCACTGCAGCACATAGAGAGCCTTGAAGTGGCTTGGAGAGGAAGGAGGGATATCTGAATGGTTATTCTCTAAGTAATTTCTCTAAGCTGAAATGTTAGCAAAAGCGGCTGGTTTGTTATGACTCCCTCTTTGATCCCAAATGGGATGTTTCTCCTTGTATCTTAAAACAGCAAGGTTCATCTCCCATAGCTGAAGAATGAACATCTACACGTGGAAAAAGGATAAGCAGACCCCGTGAAAATACATTTAATGGTTTGAAAGAGCCCTTGGGCATGGGAGTCCAAAGAGGAATTCAGAAATTGTTTGTTGCAGGAGGTGAAGTACATCAGAGAATCTTCCCCTAGGTATGGAAGGTATTTAATGGCAGATGCACTTTCTCTATTTTTCTAGGTCTGTTGTTCAAATACAGAAAAGCCACTCTTCTTCACTGACAGAATCTTGGCTTCATGATGGCCCATTCAGATCATCTGTGACAGCAAACAAACCTAGTAGCACTCACATTAACAAAGACATAAAGATATTCCAGCAAGAGCCTCTAGGTCTGGTGCACTCAGAAACTCCAGACTTCTGCCCTTGCTGTATATGTATGTATTGAAAGGAAGTCCGCCCTTCCTTTTGCCTGACTGAACTTCTAGAGTAAAAGACTTGGGATCTGAGCAGGGAAATGCAGGGTGGACGAAATGTAAGTCTTTTACAGCTTGAGGGTAGGGTGAAAGCATCCACTAGATTGCTCCCAGCACAGCCAGCCCTTTGAGTCTAAGGCAAGAGACTGAGTCTGCCACTACACTCCAGGGAAAGGAAGATGAGTGAGTTCAGAGGCTGGAGTGCAAGAATGGCCCCAGTTGAACTTCTAGTTAGCATAGAGTCAAAGTCCCTCTTCCAGACTGAAACATTACACTTGGAAATCTGACTCTACAGAGAATTTCCCAAGTTTCTTCTTTATCTCTGTCTTCATTCACTTCCAGGATGTTGCTTTCAAAATTCATTCCACACAGACCCACATCTCCAGGTCAATTTTTTCCTCCTCCTAACATCTCAATGACAAAGATGTCTATTTTTTTCCATTCCACTCATTACTCTACAAACATTTCCTGACAAGAGGAAATTACTCCAAAACTGAGGTGCTCTGCGACTTTTCCTTGCTTGCTCCCAGAGGCAGCATTTCTGCTGGTAGGCCAGCAGCCTGGGCTCTGATGTGCAGCAGTTCCCTGCCCTGTTTCCTGCCTCACATCCTCCATGAGGCATCCTCCTGCCCAGGGAAGAGAGATGTCCTCTTAGCAGGAGGACACGAGAAGGCCTGGGGGTCAAAGAGCCACAGTCCTACTCTCACTCCGTACCATGTTCTTTATCTAGTGACCATACACTAAACGCCAGCCAAGCATTACATAGTCACTTTCACATCACTATTTCCCTGGCTCCCCTTTTCATATCCTTCTCTGCTGCTACTGTTTTGTTCTCCAACTTTGCTAAGGGGAATACTGCTAAGAGGACAATAAGCATGCACAGCGAAGGCTGTTGGTAGAGCACTAGTCACTGGGGGATTGCCCAGGCTAAAGATAAGAGGTCCCTTGTGATTCCCTGGTCATCTTTGAGGGAGCAAACGCCAGCTGATAACACAGACAGCTGCTACACATTGGACACAGACATAAGACACCATGTTCCTTGTAATGAAGGCAACCAGATTATGGGGGTCAGTGGAGGACAGTAAGGTGACCAACATCCATAAGCTCTGCATAATGACTTCTCAACTTTCATGGTTCATATAAGGACATGGAATAATATTAGCTTCCTTCCTTAAGAGAGAAACAGCCCTTTTGCAAGGGCAGAAGGCTACAAAGGCATACTGTTCCTCACGGTGGGATAATCTTGCTGGCAAGTCTTGATGGTGAGAAGATAGGACTAGAAGACGGGACAACAGAGAAGAAGGGTAAGTAGCCAGATACTCACTGGAGAAAAAATAAATTTATAACCAATAACAAAATCTTTGCAAGGCAAGCCACTCTCTCCATCCTCATAGGAGCAAGTAAGCAAAATCAGATACTGAGTAGGATGGGGATTAGCAAAAGGCAGAGAAAGGCTAGCTCAGACCTAAATAAGCCAAGAAGTTGCTCCAGAATTTGAAGATCTCTCATATGCGAAAAGGACTCTCCTCCTCTTTCCTCCCCTAAAGGTAGTGTTCCCATGGATCATCTTTCTGATGTCATAAACTCAGAATTCAAGAATCCACCAGCAGAATCAGTCTGCATCACCACTACCTCCAGTTTCTTCCTGCCCATGCCACCCAAAATCTTGACTTGAACAGAAGGCAGAATTTTTACTTATGCTTCTTTTTCTCCACACTGCCAGAGGAGTAGCAGAGGAGTGACTCTGAGTGATCACTTCTCTTTGCTGATTATCAGATTCTCTGTCAGTAATGAACCGAGATTTTAAGCTATATGGGGTGCTGTCTCCTCTCTTTTAGCGCATGGAGTAGAAAACACTCAGATAGAACAGGACAGGGGGACCAGAGAAGGTTCCCTGATAGCTGATGGGGCATAGTTTAATGATTCAGTGAGAGATGAGAGCACGAGGGAAGGAAGATGAAATTCATATGCAGAAGGTTTGATTCACTGTGGGCCAAGGAATACTTTCAAGTTGTCCTTGATAGAGCACCAGTTTCCCTGAAATAGTCAGAAAACCAGTATCTTCTGTACTCTGGTATGGTCAGAGTACCATATGGTCATGGAATGGTCAAGGGACCATTCTCTTGCTGCACTGTAGAGTGGGATGGTTGCTACCACCTCCTTGAAGGCTATCTAGTGGTCCAGTGCCTTGGCATAAGAGCTTACCAGGAGATAAAGAGCACTAACACCCCACTTCCTTCAGGAGAGCAGAGAACCACCACCATCATTTCTAAAAGGCGCTGGAGTGCTGAGAGGAAATGCTGTTCTAACTGGGACTTGGAGAGGAAGACTGCTTCCATTAAGATACCTGTGATTTTTTTTTTCTTTAAGAATTAGGAGCAATATATCCTGTGAAAAGAACAGTGCCTTGTTTCCTCATTTGGGAGAATACATGCAGATACTGCAGTTTAACACCTGTGCCTCACATAACAAAAATCAAAACTTGTCAGCCCTCTCTTAATCTTTCACCTCCTTCACACCTGCATCCCCCAAACCACAAAATCAACTACTCAAAAAGCATAAATGGAGCAGAAAAAATTCACAAGAACTCTTAACACTTAAAAGCAATTCATGGTCATTTTTAATTTGCCTTTCTCTTTTGAGCCTTTGGGATTCATTCTGTTCATATTTTCAAGATTTTCTCTACAGCAGTTGGAGATAAAAGCTTCTTTTCCTATAAAATACGAGTTGTGAATTTTTTTTTTACATAATCACAAGATTCCAGTAACCAAGACTAAATAAAAACATCACATATTATGAAACTTGCAGTAAAGGCCATGGTAGTAGCATTTCTCTCTCACACACCGCTGTTTCTCTCTCCCTCCTTTTCTCTCAACCACTAAACAAAAACAGCCTCTGCACAGCTTTTATTCTTGATCATTTTATTTTGGTGGTTTTCATGCTACATAAAAATTAGTTTTTATATCAAAAATTATTCACAATATTTCCAAAATAGTTCAAGTTTTTTTTTCCTTTTTGTGTTTTTTAAATATTTTTAATGTATTTTTATTTCTTTTTTTTACTGCAGCTAGGGTTACAAAACATCCCATTTCCTCTCGCCACCACCAATTCGCTGTCAGTTCCCTTTTACATTTGCATATGTAAAAAAAAAAAAAAAGAAGAAGAACAAAACCTTTTTTTAATCATTTACTTGAGAAATAAAAAGTCATTTGGCACTCATGTCTCTGTGGCTCTGATTTTCACCAGTGGAGTGGCTGGAGGTGGGCACATGTGTGCGTGTGTGTGCGCGCATGTGTATGCGTAAAGGGGATGAGGAGGCAAAAATTTAGGCAAAAGTGGTCTCAGAAGTGGATAGGAAAACATTTGCTGCGTGCAACAGCCTGATGTGTGGCCATGTTCACCACAAAATACCAACAGCTCAAGAGAAGAGGAGGTAGCAGTGTTGGGCAGTAGAAGACTTGCACTGGAGGAGAGTATTTCTTTTACTTTTGGTTGATAGACTGAGCTCATCAAACGTGCTCTCAAAGCAAATGTACATTAGTTAGTTAGGAATCAAATACAGCAGAAGCTGACCCATGCCAGCTCTAGAGACACTACCTGCCTCAATCCCAGTCGACGCAACCGCCCTCCACTACTGCTCTCAGCCACATCCAAGTGCCAAAGGATGAAGGTGCTAAGATTTCTCTCAGATGCCACAACATTAGGATCTGGCCACATGCCCAGACTGCCCACATTTAACCCCTGCTCAGCCTTGTCTGTGCCGAGGGTCAGCCCTATCTGCTAGCGGCTTCAGGACAGTGAAGAAGAGCAGCTCCGGCCCATGATGGGGTCACGCATTTGCTCCCTTCCTTGGTGGGCCTCCGCGCCCCACATGAGTTTCGGGGTGGGAAGGCTTGTGGAGGGGACACCTCATGCAAAAAAGAAGGAGAAAGGGGCACCAAGAGGCCAGCATAGGCCTTTCCAGCCACACGCTCCGGCTCAGCCAGCCTCCCTCACTCCCTCCCGTTTCTCTTCCACCTGCCAACCGTGCACGAGCTGGTCAGTTTTCTTTCCCTCGCTAACCCTGCGGTCTGACCCAGCACGCACCAAAGTCAGAGGATGGTCTCCCTTGAGCACCCACCACCTTCAGTCCCACCTACCAGCAGCCTCAAGGCCCCTGCTCCAGGAACCGCCATGGAAACCATCAGAAAAAAAAAAGAAAAAAAAAAAAAAAAAGCCCTTCTCCCTCCTCACTAGGGGGATCCCACGCAGTGGGAGCGGGAAGGCCTTGAGGGCTCCAAGGGGCAGACATCCTCCCCTCAAAATGTCTCGGCTCCTCAGCAAAGCACCTCTGGATTTTGCACTTCCTTTCAGGACGGGCGGTGGCTAAGGCCAGGGCCGGGGCCATCGCCCGGGCTCCTCCTCGCGTTATGCCTAGGACAGCAGAGAGGCGAGCCCGGGGTAGAGGCCGTGGTGGATCCACCGCCTGAAAAGGCGCCATTCCCTGAGTGGGGGAAGGAGGGAGGGCTGGCACCGCCCAGCATGGACATTGCGACCGTCCCACCACAGCCCAGCCCGCGTGTACCGCGTCACGTCACGGTGGCACTTAGGGCAACCGTCAAGGTCGCTGGCGTAATATTTATCTTTTTAGGGAAAAAAAAAAAAGAAATAAAAGAGAGGGAGTGCGAAAAAAAACCACAAACAAACAAACACCCATGCAATTGTTAAATAGTTTGCCTTCTGTGACTCCACGGGGAAGTCCATTAAAAGCTACTTCCCAAAAGGCTGTTGCCTCTTCTGTATACCAACCCTTGCCTCCAATTACAGATGGTGCTTTGGTCACTGGCAAAGAGACGTTTCAAGATAGCCCTGCCATTCAGAAAAAAACATTTACAAAGGAAAGACCCCCAAACACAGCTGAACCATATAAACAATAACTGCACAGAACTGAGGTCTCGGAAAGTTGTATTGCTGAAAACACCTCCCTGCTCCCACTAAAAGGACTGCTTAATACAAACAAATGAAAAAAACAAAAACAAAAACCTATCAACAAACATTTTTTTTCCACATTAGAAATTTTGAAAATGCAAAGCTAAAAAGAGCAGTTTGCTGCATTTCTGAACACATGTGAGAGAGCCTGCTCCAAAGATAAGAAAAGCAACCAGACAGGCAAAGAGGCCTCCAAAGCTAGCAGCTTTCTGTGCTAACCTCCACATTGATCAGTGTCTAGTGGGAAGGTCATTTCCTACAGCACCTCTTGAAGGCTCCAGCTTGCTAGGAGCTTTTAGGTGTATAGCATGTTGATAGTAGTAGTAATAATTAACATACACACAGATACACACACACTTGCACACACATTATCTCCTCTTCCATAAAAGACAAGCCTGGCAGAGCACAGGATACAATTTGATGGAGAGGAAAGAGTGGCTGAACATGGAAGAAAGCAGAGGAGGTGGATAGATATGCGCTGATGGAAGGAGTCACTGGAGGCCACAGATGCATTCTCTGTTACACATTATATACATAATTTTTTAAAAAAATCAAAGATGCCCAGTGACACCAACACCAGTGGGTTGGTTAAAAAGACTTAAGATAGTGTAAATGATGAGGGCACTAGCCCCTGAGTGCTGCTCCTTCCTCATCTGACTAGTCATGGTGTCTCTTCATGAGGTCCTGATTGTCTTTTCTGGCTTCTGGCAGAGGACAACAGTGTCTTGTTCAGCAGTGTTGCAATTCAGACATTTAAAGTGCTGTGCTGATTGGCACTGTAGGGCCCTCTCAAAAGGTCAGCCTCTGTGATGCTACTGGTGTAGTGATCTCTCTTGGAAATGAATGGGATTGAGGACAGCTGCAGAAAGTAAGTTTGCTGCCTCCCATCCTTCCTCACCATGTAGCACCCTGCTTACAGTCTCCTCTGATGAAACTTTACTCTCCCAAAAGCTTGGGATTTTCAAGCTCCCTACTCAACTCCAGGCAGGAATGTGAGGTTCTTCCAGGTAGTGGGCATGAGAAATCAGTCCACCACAGCTCAGGTTTTCCCTATGTCTATCTGACCCAAGAACAAGGAAGGACAGGATAGTGCTTGCTTGAAAGTAGAATTACAGTACTTCCATTGCCCTGGAAGGCAAAAGAAAAGCACCAGGGAACCTCTTGTTTCAGTCATGGGACAGGATTTAACAGGACTCTCCTGAAACACTTTACCGGTCATTGAAGGATTGTCTTCCTGCTCCACCTACCAGTTAAGGCCTAAGTAGATAATGAGTGTGGCACAATGGTTTGAAAATATGGCACACTGGATGCAGCACAGAATTGAATGAGCACATGAGATGGGTTTCTGGTGCTGTATTCAAACAATCTGCAGGAGGAGCCTGTTTCCCAGCCTGATCACAGATTCAGAGCTGGTCCTCCAGAGTCCTAACCACAGCAGCCATGCCAGGGCCTACCAGGTAAGCAACAGCAACATAAGAGCTGCTAGGGTACCTATAGGTAACCATCACCTGGCTTTAGCAGCATACAGCTTCATTCACTTTTTGCTCAGCTTAAACACATGCATACACACTCATCTAAGTGCACATACAGACAGTGGCACCACACATACATAATGTGCGCAGGCTGCATAAATACACATACCAATATGAACCCACCCCTACCACCCCACAAGTAAACGCATGCAAGAAATACAGACAAGTAGCAACAGGCATGCAACATACACATGGGAGTCCCAAGCTGAAGGAACCCCTCAAAGCTATGTTCAAGCATGGTGAGTTCCTGGGAGATGAAACCTGGTAAAATGCATTACAGGAAGAGGCCCACACAAGCAGGTATATCCACACAGGGCATTTTAGGCATTTAAACCCCTAAGTAGCCACCCAAAAGTCCTCGAAATTCATAAGAGTTTAGCTGCCTAACTATGTGTATGGATCTAGTTCCAAGGCTTGGAGGAGGAGCAGAGCACAAGCCCAAGACTTCCATCTTACCCCCTTGACTAATTTTTGTCTGTTCTGGGCATCTATAAAGGTGATATGGGACTTATCAGAGAGTCCCCATCGGCCTCAGTAGAAGTCTTATGGAATAGATGTGCTCTCTCTAGATACCTTGCAAATGCTGCAGGTATCTCATGCTTATGGCACATTGATTAAGCAGAGAAAAAAACAGCAAGGAGTTTGGCAACACTAAGGTGACCTGCTAGTTCACCAAAAATTAATCTATAGGATGTCCTCCCAAGGAGATAGCTACCACACAGATGTGTATGGTCAGGGTAGCAGTAGATGGGCCCAGTGGTTTCTGATTTCACTTATGCTTAGAGTTCTGCCAGGAGTCACTGAAATACACAATCTCATGCATACACGTCCTCCCAGACTGACAGATACTTGCAGCTGTGTATTCACAAGTACAAAGGCCATTGTGCAACATACTGAGAAAGCCATGACAAGGTCACAACAAGAGTACATGAGAGAGATGTCAACCCTACACACTCCTTTGAGGGGAGCACCATTCTCATGGTTGTGGTGGTTTCTCCCACCACAGGAACTGGAGGTCCAGGCCTGCAATGGCAGGGTGAGCAAGAGCCGGTAGCAGCAGCAGCTAGGAGAAGGCTGCTGCTCTGCATAACCTCAGGGTGTGCTGACCCTCTCCAATGCTCCCTGCATGGCTCATATACTTTCATACAATACAGCTTGAACCCTCAGAGACCGTGGCACATGGCAGTACATATGCATACACAGGAAGGCTGATTTGCCCCTTCTCCAGCTGTGACCAGCAGACCCAGAAATCTTCAGGGATACGCAGCCAGGGCAATTGCTCATAGTCTCAACCTGGGTGGAGAAGGATGGATTGATGAGGTTCCTCTGAGATTCAGAGGAGTAATGATCCAAAAGGGACAAGGAAGGAAGCAGGTATCTTGGCATTTGCCGACAATCTTTACCAATTTTACTCTGTCTCTGCCTCCACATATTCACCAGGTCACACTCAAGTCACTCTCCTGTCTTACTAACACCAAGATGGACCACAGAGCCTGCTCAATCATCAGCTTATACTGACTTGTCAGACAGAAGGGGATCATATCCTACCAGATGTTCATTCCCAGCTTTCCAACACCTCAGAACATTATATAAACATTTACAAACCACTGGCCTCCGGGAGATTAGCACAGGAGGTAGCCCTGTGCTTCTAAAAGATAGCTTACTTCTTTCCAGCAGCCTTGCTTGGTTCATACAGAATAAAAGAAGATAGACTCTACCAAGTCTGATATGGTTCAACCTGAAGTGGATTAGAAGTGTATCTGACTCTACTTTGCATTCATCAGTCAGCTTTCCAGGAAGGAAATGATATTATCTCTCTCGGCCTTCTCAAAAAAGACATTTTGCTGCTTTCTTGCACTGGTTAATTTGCCAGACTGATCATTCCTTTATTCTTGAGTGGGCAAGAGCAGAACACCACCTCAGTGAAAGCACCAAAAAAGCCAAAAATAGCTACCAAATATCATCTTCTAAAAATCTAATCAGAGCTAGAATTTTCCAGGAGAAGAGAAACAGGGGCCTGTCCTCCATGCCTTTTCTGCACAGCACTGCAGAGTCCAGTGAAGACAACAGAGCAACAAGACAATAATAAGAGGCGCAGAATGGGCAAACAGCCAGCATAAGTCATTCTGAGGAAAGAGGCATAGAGATGAGATTGAAGAATCAGTGTGAGCAAGATGGGAAGTAAGTATGTAAGAGACCAGGGAGATGAGGCAGTAAACTGCTGAAGAGACCAGAATACCTGGAGATGAGGTCGTACTTAAAGGGTGGACAGAAGGAGTCTAAAGTAAAGGAAGTAAAATGGACAAGAATTGCACAGAGGGTTCAAGACAACGCTATCTCCCCATCCGCTGGTACTGGGAAGGCCATGAAAAGAGGAAGATGGTAGAGCTGGTCAGGAGATGAAGGCCCAAAGAAAGATCCCTGTAGTCCACTTTAACAAAAGTTTTCTGCTGAGGTTCCAGAGAATGGACAATAGGGACCAGAGAAGAGAAATTAATCAAAGAGCAAAGCACACAGAGAAGGAAACAGCCCTGTGCCTCACACAAATAGTCCCTAGTAATCAACACGGCTTTTATTACAGGAAATTATTAACACCCTCTGCTACCCACCACCCCTCACCAAATCCCAAACCTCCCCTGTTTGGGGACCCTTTCTTGGCACACACATATAACATCCAGATAAACTTTCCGAACCAGCAAAAGCAACCACTGAAACAACTTCAAACACCACAGACCAATAAAACCACAATTCAGAAGTTAACTTTCCCAACCCTCCCCCCATGCCATTATTTAATAAAGAAATACTGTACAGATATAAAAAAATCACCCCTTTCCCAACCTGAATATAATTGCTTGAATTAATTTCTGTACATATATACACATGTATTTACACAATAATGCTGCAGTCAAGAAAGCAGATGATGTAAAAGTCACAAAATGAATACATAAATTAAATAACTATCAGCAGAACATTAGGAAAGGTCACGTTGTTCCTATTTGGCAAAAATGCATTGTGAGACAGAGTCGCTAAGCGTACTGCAATGTACCGTGTGTGTGTATGTGTGTGTGTGTGTGCGCGCACACAGGCACGCAAGCCTCACAGCTTCCTGCTGTATCTCAGGCTTGTTCACATGTATGTCACTTCCCCAGTATGTGTGCTGTGCCCAGAGGAACCCCTGTCCCACCATGTGGAATTCGTCCGGCCTGTTTGAGTGCATACTGGTGTTTACTGTGTCAATCTTTAATAGCAGGAGGCCAGCAAGTTAAGAGATCTGTAACTAGTAATGCATCACAGAGATCTTCCTTTACCTCGGCAGTCAGAGGACTATACCCTTGGTATCAGCAAACGTGAGTCCTGCTCTCTGTGATGCAGTTTCACTGCCTTTTTCTACACACGAGCAGATTCATCCTGTGTCAGTTCTGTTGTCAATAATGACAGAAGGGTGCCAGAATTCACTCAAATGGCATGGCTAGGACAGCAATTTGGGGATACTCAAGAGATGAAGAAAGAACTCAAAGCCAATTGCAAAGTGATATTTTGTTGTTGTCATTGTTTTCATTCTAATGCCAGACACCCAGGTCTGTCTGCAGTCAGCCCCAGAGAGTTCCAGGGAACCTGTGACGAAAATGGAGCTATAGCATTCATATTGCCAATGAGCCAGTCAGTGCCCCAGCTTGCCTTTGAGGGGGGAGAAGGGAGGGAGGCATAGGGAAGTATAGGTGGGTGAATGCAGCAAGGATCTATGGCTTGGAAATCTATTTGGCTGCAAATTGAAAATAAGCCCTTGTGGGGACGACAGTCGGGTCCCACTAGTTACTATCTTGATGTGCCCTGCAGCATCCAGCAGCATGGTAGGTGTGTTCCACATGGACACGCCAGGTGTGTTCAGCAGCAGGGAAGCACTTATGGGAAAGAGTGGGTGTGGACGGGGATTGTGGCTTGGAGTCCATCCCCATGTGTTGTCTGCCATCCAGTTCCTTTCTCACACACAGCTCCCATGGACTCCTGTAGTGAGGCAGGCATATGCCATGGAGAGGCAGCATAATCGGACCTTACACTTTGCCAGTTTGGATTGAGCAGGAAAGGTGACGTACAATTCCTTAGAGCAATGGTGCAGACAGTCAGCACAAAGTCCCTTCATCAATACTCCTCATATTTTTCCCTTCTCTCTTTTTTCTTTTCTTCTTGGCAACCAAAAATATGTGGGGAAGTGCAACCTCCCACCCTTTTCCATGGGAAGGGCTCATCAAAGGTTGCTTGACTGGAGTGGAGGATGTGTGAAAGGCCTAAGTCTGATCATTGGCTATGTTCCCAGGCTTGCTTCCATCTGTTGATAAGCAATGGAGGCGGGAGGATATGCCACATTTGATAGAAAGCTCTGAAGCAAAGACTTGCCTATAAAGATCCCTGAGGTATCTCTGATCATTCTAATCCGTCACCATCATCATATATGTTTTCTGTCTCCCCCCTCTCTCTTTTGCTGGCAACGTTGCTGTGAGAAACAACCCTGATTTGAAGGTATAAAGGGGCTTTATTCAAGATGGATGTTAGTGTCTTCTTGGAGTGAGGAGCTCAACATCAGCATGCACTGCTGAAGAAGTCAGAAGCAAAGAGGCCCATCCTGGCAACTCAAACTCCTCCATCAAATCCTTCAGGACATCACAGAGGAATCTTCCTCCCCTTATGCAATGGAAATTGAAGCATCAATTTCTGGTGGGCCAAGTTCATACTTGCATATTGCTGAGCAGTTTGAAACCAGTAGGGTCCTCGCTTGGAGAATTCTGATGGAGCATGCTGGATATCAGAGAGAATAGGATGGGTTTTTGCTGAGGAGGTGGGGCCGGTGTGCTTCTTTGCTTCAACTGACAAGTCCTGACTGCAGCTTTTCTTCCCTATTATTTATGATATGACATGACAAGTTCCGATATTGCCCTCACTGGAAGGCGTGGTAGGGACAGAGAAGTGCTACACCAGCCTGTGTTGTGTCAAGTTACAGTAAAAAGCTGCTGTGAGTATTCCAAGGTTTATTATGTGGAGATCCATGGCTGCAAGTTCTACCTGCTGGCTGCCTTCCACTGTGCATGGCACATTTCTGATATTTTTGGAATATTTCCTCCTCCGTCTCCTTCTCCTCACATCCTCCTTCAGCTGAGTACATACACTCCAGTGCCACTTCAGAAGAGCATGGCTCATGCAAATACCTCTCAGAGAGCCATGCCCAGGGCTAGAGTGAGAAGGCAAATGTCAGAAACATTGCCAAAGGCGCCTAATCTTTCCCAGGAGACTGGCTGCAAATATAGAGTAGAGGTCAACAAACTGTAGAGGATGCAATCATTTTTTGCTCATTTTTCTTGTGTGCAGAAATTTTCAGAAAAGGAAAATGTTCCCAGCCACTGCCCCAGAAAATACTGGTGTTTCTACAGGAGAGAGAAAGAAATGGCAAGGGAGGGATGTGGAATTTTGTCAGGCTCTCATATGAAAGCCCATTCTTTTTTGGACAGGTAATAAACAGCACATGGGTGGTATTCCAGAATAGACAACACCTGCTGCTAATATTACCTGATTGATTCACTTGAATACTTAGAATGAAAATACACCAAATCTAAAATGCTAAATATATTATCAGAGTTTAATAACATAATTGATTTATTTCTGGATTATGAATTACACCCTCCCCCTCCCAAACCCTCCCCTTCACCTCTGTCCCAAAACTTTTTGACCTGTTAGAGCTAAAATAAACAAAGCAACCAGAAAAGATCGCTTATAGGAGAAAGGATTAACCTGATGGACACATGGCCTAATCTATTATGGGAGAAGGCAAAACACCAGACTCCTGCAGTTAGACCAGTAGTTCAATCCAGAATTTCTAATCCTTCTTTTCTGGTTGCCCTAGAGCATTCATTTGAGTGGTTTGTGGCACAGTTAATATTTGCAGAGCACTCAGAGTGTTAACAGTGCTACACAGTATCAACACTAGATAATGATTTTGGCAAACTGTCATTTGCCTATCAGTGGAACAAGGGACAGACCAGTTCGGAGAAAATACGAACCAACTTTCACCCCAAAACACAAAAATCAGAACCTTTAAGAAGAGATTTGAGAAAAGTTCCATTAACTTCTTTTTGGTTTGTTTTCGGCTTAATTTCCCTGCAGAGCCACCCTCCAGGTTTCCTTGTTCCAGGTGGGGAGGGACGGAAAGTACTGAAATAACTGCCAAAGGGATTAGCTGCCCTTGCCAGCTGTCAAGCTCCCCCCCAAGCCCTTAGAAAATACCAGAAATTCTCATGAGCTTTCCCAGGTCCAAGATTTCTAAACCAAAGTAGCATTGGAGAAGTCTCTTAATGTCAAGTGATGGTCCAACCTGAGCGGCCAACTTGATGGTTCACCCCACCACTATCAAGACTGTGTAATGCCTTGAGGCCCAAACTCCACAGAGAGCTGCTGGTACAGAGAGTTTTTATGCAAAAAGGATTTGGGGGTGTTCCCATCATAACATGAAACCCTGCTGGCAAGGCTTGAAGTGACGTTCCGGCGTCTTCCATTCATGAAGATAAAGGTGACAGGGCGATACGGGGGGCCTTGGGGGAACACAACACACATGATTTTCTCTCTCTCTCATTTTTTTTCCTCATTCATACGGCCTCGACCCGCGTAAACCGCTTCCAAAAACGCAGCCTGAAAAGTCGTAGAAAACAAACAGAACGGAAACAAACTCCCCCCCACACACACACCCCACGACCTGAATATTCACAAGAAGAGAAACACCAATTTATACAAAAACGCATTAAAAAAGAAATATTTACAAATGTAAGGAACGCCTTCTTGATGGCCACTGTCAGAGGCATCTGACAAGCTGCCATGTGTTCTGGATTGCAGATCGCTCTGTTAATTTGTTTGGTTTCTTTTTTTTTTTTTTCTTTTTATACTTGTAATGAGAGAAGAGGGAAAGAATAAGAAGTTCCCTTACCGCAAAGACTAAGGGGTAGCATTACAAAGACTCTCTCCCTCTTCTCTCCTTAATTTCCACCATGAAATCTAAGGAAATATCCCCCTCACCCACCCTGCCCACCCTCTCCTCATACTCTTTACTTTACAGGCAAGTCCCACCCTCTCCCCACCCCAGCTTTAAAAAATAAATTAATAAATAGCTAAATAAATAAAAGGCCTTCTGTTGGCTTAAAAAGAGAAAGAAAAGATAAAATCAACCAGTGTGCGGTGAGGAATGAAAGAGAGGTGGCTTTCAGCTCCAAGGAATGTGGCTCATAAAGAAATGGCTGCCATCTCTGTTCAGTGTCAGTCCCCAGGAGTGTCCCCATGCCATTAACACAAGGCTCTTTCAAACTTCCCTCTGTGGAGCCATGGTCATTAAGACATTGGGACAGACCCAGAAAAAAAAACAGGAGGGACTTTGCCACATGTCTCAGGATGGGAGAGATCAGCCCACACTCCCACCTCAAATTCTCTGGGAAAAGAAGACAAATGAAAGGGGAGTTCAACTTCTCATTCCTACCATTGCTTCCTTTAGTTTAGTTTAACTTGCATCTAAAATGACACAATGGAAAGAAAAAACACTCTTACTAGATACTAGGTGCACCAGGAAAGCTGTCACTACAACTGCAGGGATGGAAAACCCTAGGCTATTCCAGCTTTGCACCTGTGCTAGTATCTCTCTCTCACGCGCAGATGCACACGTATATATACACACACATCTCAGCCTTGCACGCCTTGTCTTCAGCCTCAGCACAAGTTTCTATGCTCTCTGGCATTTATTTAAGCCCATCCTCTCCCAGGAAGACAAGCTGTATACTTCCTCTGTACATTCAATAGTAAATATACATATATATTCCCCATGGGTGTGCACACCCTCCTCCCATTTCCACTTGTGCAAGGAGGTATTGAAACAGTCCACCAACATTACCACAACCACATGCACCCTTTATAGCATGTTTCTTCTCCAGTACCTTGCCAGTATTGGCAGCAGGCACTCTGCTCCTCTTGTTTCAACCTGCTGGCCAAGGGTAAGGAGGGCAGAAAGATGAAATCTTTCTTTTTTTGATGAAACCTGCCGTCCTTGCCAAAAGGATGTGCCAAAACAGGCTTGGTGTCCCCTGAAGTGACAGTGACAAATCTCCCCATCTTTGCCCTGTACTCTTGAGCTCTATACCACTGTGTTTGTTATCCAGACACCTTATAGGATTGTGGGTTTATTTTGCTTTCTCCACAGATATTTCAAGTATAAAGTTATTGTATATACTCACATATAGGCTAACTCATACTATACACTGCTCCCACCCTTGAAGTATGTCACAGCTAGCAAGCAACTCACAGTTAGCAAACCAGCCCTGCTCCTCTGTCCCCAGGCTCCTGTCATTTCAGTGCAAACCAGCATCATCTGTCAGAGCTCCCAGAAGCCTCCCTGATTCCAAGTTGCTTTCCCACACTCAGAGCCCACTTCCTTTCCAACTCTCCCACTGGTCTGTCACAGATCCAATGGTTGTAATAGTCATAGTGAATTTGCTAGCCAAACCTGCAGACAATCCTTCTCCTCTCCCACCCCCCACATCCCCCAACGAACAATTCAAAATTTTAGCATAAAATTTCTCAGCATATATGCAAATATATATATATATAATATATATATATATATTTCAGCCCTAAGCCCCCATAGTCTTCACAAAGTAATGCAAAGAGAACCTCAGAATAGCTAACGTGTAAGTGCATCATCAGGTTAGTTGTGTAATTCCCCCTTCACTTTCTCCACATCTTCAAACATTACTCTTTTCTAGACAGTTTTAGGAAGAGTTGCCTGAGCAAGCATATTTTCCTGCATGTCCATTATACTGCTTCTGCTGTCTCCTCCTGCTACACACACGTGTGTGTGCATATGCCTTTCTTTGATGGGAGCCAGTGAGAGTGAAACACTAGAGTCACTGTCACTCCCCTTCACCCCACCCTTTCTCTGCCTTTTTTTTTCCTTGCCCCATGAAACCACAAGCAAGGATATCCAACTCCGACGTCACTGTAAAGTGCAATGGCCAGGAATGGAGGAGAATGGAAGGAGTGAGAACATGGAAAAAGAGATAAAAGGGGGGGAGGAAGGGAAGTAGAAAGAGGGGAAACCAAAGAGGTGGCACTTGTCACCAGTGCTGCCCTACACAGAACTCCAGTATCCCACAAACTAAGGATGACCTGGGAGAGTAGCGGATGGGATTGATCCCACCCCACCCTCCCACACTCCACATCCACCCCCAGTTCCTCCCCGCGTTCCTCCCCTCTCACTCAAACGTCAGACTCAATACTGGAGAGTTTCTCATAAACATGCCCGTTGCTGGAGCCATTGAAAGCCCTGGGGTTTTTGTTGTTAGGCACACAGGGGTTGGACTGGTTCCCTATACAGATGTCCTTCTGGAAACGGGCTGGCACAGCCCCATGAAGGGCTGAAACCACCGGCTTGTTGGTGGTGACGATGGCTCGGAAGTCTGGCCTGGCTTTGGGCCCTCCTGCCACCACAGGCTGCCTGAAGAAGTAAGATTTGCTGCCGTGGAGCAAGCATTGGTCATCCCCAAAAGTGGGGATGAAAGGGTTTTGAGTGACCCGGTCAGGGTAGAGCGACTTGCTGAGCATGTAACCCCCACTGCTGCCGGGGTTGTTGTGGTGGTGGTAGCTGGTGGCGGGCACTGAGGACTTGTTGTTGGCAAAGGTGGTCTCACTGGCTGGCATCTCAAACATGTGGGCATAGGGGCTCCCCTCCAAAAAGCGGCCCTTGTCCTTGAGGCTGACGCTGCGGGGTGCCAGGGCCGAATCATCCTTCTGCAGGTCCACAAAGGTGTCGTAGGAGTGCTGCCGACGGAGCTTGTTGCGGTTCTTCTTCTGCACTTTGGAGGCAGAATTGGAAGGGCTCTGAGGATATTTGGAGGAGGAAGTGGCGCTGGTGGCCACGGGCACGGGGGCAGGTGGCTGGTCCAGCTCTTGGAGTGAGTTGTCCTCACTGATGTCATAGAGGTTGCCTGATTTCTTGCAGGCCTCGCACCGGATGCAGGCCTGGCGGGTGGAGTTCTGCCCCACCACTGCCGGCGTATAATTGTGCAGCTTAGAAGGGCAACCACGGCAGAAATTAGCCCCAGGCCGGTCCTCCCAGTCTAGGTTGGTAAGGTTCTTCTCCCATGGCGCTGGAACTCCACTCACAACACCATGCTTGTGCTCGTTGCCCCCACCGAATTCCCCTGAGCCATGCTTGTGGTGGGCCCTGTTGGTGCAGGACCCACCACCTCCTCCTACCGTGTCACGTTTAAACTCATCTCCGCGTTCTTTGTAGATATCCGTCAGGTCCACATGTTCCCAATGTGGTGAGTTCTCCTTTGCCCGAAACTGGTCCAGGTAGAAGTCCCGTAGCCCTTCCTTATCCCTGAAGTAGCGCTTATGGTCAGGTGAGCGGGGTGGGCGCCGGCGGTAGGCCAGCTCTATCTCGTCAAACTCCCGCCGGGACTTGGCAGAGGCTGGGCGCTTCTTCAGGCTATCCTTGTACTGCTGCTTCCGCCGCTTCGCTGCATTGCCCTCAATGTTGCCATAGGTGACCGTGTGGGTGGAAATGTCAGAGACATCTGAGCGGATTAGGTCATCGTGTGCCCCACTGCCTCCGTAACGGTCACTCTTGAAGGAGAACTTGCCATAGAGGTCACCCAGCTGGCTATGCTTGGCAGGGGGCAACCCCAGGTCCAAGGGCTTCTTCCCAATGGACCGCGACTGGGCATTGAAGGGCGGGTTGTCACAGTCGTAGAGCCCATCAATGGAGCTAGTGCTGCCAATGCTGTGGGGGCGGTGGTGGTGGTGGTAGTGGTCCTGATACACATTGCTGTCCTTCAGCTGGAGGTTGCCGAAGGTCCTTTCCACCTCACTAATATAATCGCTGAAGAGGTTCTCCTCACAAGGGGGGTTGTTATAGGACTTGCAGTCTGAGTGGGTGAAGCTGCGGCGATGCTCAGAGATATCGTAGACCGATGACTCACGGCGGATAAAGTCCAGGGCACTCTGCGGTGAGCCATTGACCCCTGACAGGTTGGCCATGTTCTTGGCTGTCCGAAGCAGGCGGAGGATGTTGGAATGGGTGTTGTTCATAGTTGCCGTGGGGGAGTTCATTGCTGACTGGCGTTCCTCAATGGCCACACCATGGATGCAGCTGTAGATGCCCTGAAATGAAAGGAAGCAGAAAGGTGAGTGCTTCTGCAGAGAATACACAAGAGGTGCTGGGAAGTGGGAAAGCAAAACTTGTCAACCTTCCATCACAAAGAACAATCGAATGAAATCCAATCAGATGTGCACTACCAGCCCTTCCTTTTCTGCTCTTCTCTTTTGCTTCCTCACATTTTTTGCTTCCCTCCTTTTCTCTTCCTCTCCTTTGCCTCATGTCATATCTGCATGATGCAAGCATACCTGCTAGCATCTGTAGGGGTTATTCAAATTTAACAGGTGTAATATGGAATTGCAAATGGAGAAATAATATCCTTGAGAAGTAAAGCATCAAGATAAGACCAAGGATTCTGTGTGGATGAGAGGAAGTGAGTCTTTCCGGCGATTGAAATTCATCTAGACATCAGCGAATCAATGAGACAGGAGCTTGCTTAAAAGAGAACAGCTTCATTTGTCATAAAACTAGCCACGTTATTCACTAGCACATATTAGAAAAGGCAATACAGAGAAAGAGCAGGACTGCCAAATGGGCATTTAGGTCTTTTGCATATGATAGTGCGGTGCGATGGAATTTTTGATTACTTTTAATTACCTTCAGTTAAATTTAACAATGACTGACTCTGAATTGACATCCCTGAAAGTCCTCTGTTCAACCTCAAATCAGACAGCAGTAGCGCCTAATTCCTCCACATTCCCCACTAGCTCACTTCATCCATGACACAGACCATTTGCAAGGGCCATTCCCAGAGGCAGAAGGAAAGGGGCTCATTTATTCCTTGCCATGCCAAATGGCGCCTGCTGATTAATGTCAACTGTGAAATGGGCACCATCACATCATGTTATCATTTGATCTCAGCAGCTAGATGATGATTAACTCTTTTTAGAGATTTTGCTAACCTGGACCAGGTCTAACAGGCAATTTCAAAATGAAAGAATCTGTATTCTGCTAAGGATCACCAAACTTCATCTCCTCCATCTCATTCTAGAATAAACCGGATGAAAACTAACAACATACAAGAAAGGCTATGTCTTGTATTCGAAAGGTTTTGTCATTTCTCCTCAACAATATATTACACAGCAATGATATACTTTTTGCACAATCAGAGCTAATTCTGTTGCAACAGACAGTGAGGTCAAAAATGCCGAGCTTTGACTTCACTTCAGAAACGATCAGTAGAAAGGATCAGCGGCTGAATGAAGAAGAGGGCTCTAAGTGGGACACTGCTAGCTACAGTAAAAGCAGAAAAATGACTCAGAAATGCCTAGAATCTGCTTTAGATGTAAATATTATTCCCTAAAGCATGATTTGCATAAAGCAATTGCTAAGTTCATGTGGTCACCCTCTCTAGAAGAATTTCTGCATGGTTTGGGGCATGACTTTCAGTTAGGGACTTCTGACTGTTCAGGATAGCACAGTTCTTACCTAACACAAGTTCAGCTGAACAGCTGTAATAAACAGGACATTGAATACTCTTAAATTTTTTATCAAGTTATCCACTGTAATTTGACTTGTTCCCAAATTTGGCCTCCTTGCAACTTTCTTTGCAGAAGCAATTACAGTTAACCTTGCTTTATACTGAGTTTTCATTTCCATGTAAAATTTTCTTTTCCATGACCCTAACCCAGCTGAGACCAGAGATGTCAAAATACCTATGAAGACAGTTCCCCCACAGGAAAACAGGAAATGCTCTTGCAACATTAACAGGGAAAAGTTGTCAGCCTTTGCACTGGAGACTGCCACTCTATGCTACCCACATGCCAGGCAGTTCTGGTGGATTTCCCCATTTCCCATACCTAGGACCACCTGATTAAATCCTGAACCTGTTCCTTACTGCTAGCTAATGACACTCACCCTGCTGATGGAGAAGACCACACCAGGCTTGCCAGAGCAGACACCCATGAAGCAGTGACGGAACTGCCAGTAAAAGAGGTGCTCGCAGATGAAGGTGATAAGACTCAGGGCCATGGCTGCTCCCAGCATGTAGAAGACGCCTGCCATGTTATCTATATCCAGCTGGCTGCTCATAACCTCGTTCTTTTCATTGTGACAAATACCAGTGAGCCACAAAGCTTCTAGCTCCTCCATCTCCCCTAGAAAGACAGAGAGAAGGAAAGAAAAAGGTTAGCCAGCCCTGCAATGACTTAGAATCTCATGCAGGAGCAGACTGAATGTGAGCAGCTGATCTGCGGTCATTTCCAGCGGTCATGCTCTGTTTCCACATTTGTTACATGGTCACTGTGGAGTTATGTCCATGAAATGTTCTGACTACCCTTCTGATAGGGGCAGGTGCAATTAGGCACAGGCGAGGTGACAGGCTTTTTCCACAGTCAGATATTAGTCATGGAAAGTCATACCACAGGACCAGCTACCCCATTCCCTAAGTATCTACAGCAAGATACTGAACAAGTCTACCAACTGACTGAAGATCTCACCTCATAAACTTTCATATTAGGTCAATAAAGGAAAAAATCAATGATTGATACTGGTAGACAGAAATGAGTCACTTTTAAATGAAAATATTGTTCATTTCCAGCTCAAAATTCAAAATGTTGCTTTTTAAAAGTCAAAAGTCTAATTCTGAATTTGTTTTTGACATATATGAAAATGTATGTTTCTATCTAGTCTCAAAAATATTTTTGTATTTTTACCTAGTTTTATTCCTTTCAGTTTTGTCCAAATTTGACATTTCCAAGCTTTGATCAACCAAAAATATTACTAACTTGTATAAGGTAGGAACGAATGTTCTGTAATCTAATTTCATATCCCCCCCCAACACACACAGACATTTAAAAACATCTGATGTTGCAGGTTGGCAATTCTTTTCTTGCCGTTAGAGAAGTTGTTTTTTCACATTTTCAACCTCCAATCCAGTGATGGGAAAATTCTAGATATTTATGTGGTATAACAGTATAGTCCTAAAAGCTCTATGGAGAGCTTACGTCTTTTTCTGAAATAATCTATATTAGCCTGCTTAAGAGGCATATCAGTTGGGTGGCCAATTTTCTGCTAAAGTATATCAGTTCTATGTTCTTTCTCTATTCCCTATACCATACGTTCTTTTCAGATTTCAGAAAAAAATAAATAGGAAAAAAAAATAAGCTGTGAATTTAAATTATTCAAAAGGAAGACTCAGAAAGGAGTGATATGGAGTAAAAAGGGACAGCTAAAGAAATATTTTCAAACAAGTAAACCCTTATCCATGAATAATTTTTTAAATATTAGCAATTTCTCTATTAAGGATGAGATGAATCAGTTAACTATAATATGCTGATTAATAGCTCACTCTAAAGTGTACTTCTGAGTCTCAAGTCCATCCTTGTTTTTTGAGGTTTTGGGTAACCTGAGTTAACTCTTTGCTCCAGAAAAATTCAATTCTTAATTTGGTCATTTCTACATGACTTGATTCTTTCTAGAACTGTAACATATGGGATGACTATGGAAAGTCCAGTATTATTTGTCATTTTGGTCATGGTAAAATCCTGAACGCACTGAAAAGTTCATGAAAAAAATCTTGTTTTCATAAGATATTTTTCAAACGGACATCTGAATTTATTCTATAAGTTCTCAAATGTTTTTGCAGTTGCATTTCATGTTACTGCTACCCTGCATAGACATTATAAAATAGGTACTACCCTGAGCATTTCTGGTACAATGTCTCTAACAGAGTTTTGCAGTTTGGCTTCTATTCTTTACTTAAATCCGAAGCACCAAAGCCCGGGAAATGGAACATCAATTCCATACATGCAAAGCTTTGTATTTCTTAATAAGACTCCAATTTCTCTTTTTCTTATCGCTTACCATCTCCAAAAAGCTGCAGAATGGCAAGATCAACCTGGCGCTTCCAGCCTGAATCCTTTTGGATGGCAATGCCATAGCCAGTGGAGGCAAACACTTTCCCACTCCCAATTGTTACCAGCTTGCAGCCTTCATCTCTGCCAGCCATGTAGTTTAGCACTGCTGCATCATAAATGAAAGCATCCAACTTCCTGCACAGATGAAAAAGAAGGGCATAGTACAGAAAAGACAGAATCTGCATGAGTTCATAGGTGTTCCTAGCTTAATCAAAGGCCAAAATGAACCTTTTCTAGATAACCTTTTTTCAGCTTCATCAGAAGTAACAAAAGTCTGAGCCTGGAAACTGTTTTCAGGTGGATCTAAACTATAAATGAGCACTGCATTTCTCTCTGACTCTTTAATAATCATCATTTCTGATCTGAAACAAAATTTGGAATGGAAACATACTGTAAGGTAAAGATGAACGAAGGGAAAGCCATGGGAATATCCATAGTCATAAGATTAGCTTAAATTTTGGTAATGCCTTTCATCTCACAGGAACCTAAAATATTTTAGACCGTATATCAATATTATATAGCAAAGCAGAGCCTGCAATAAGGAAAAGATTATCTCCAAACCACTGGCACAATTTAGCTAAGCAAAATATAATTTCCGAAATTAAATGTAGCCAGGACATTGTGTTTAACTCCCCAGTTACTGTGAAAAATCCTGCTGGATCTTTATCAATGTCAAGTGGCCACAGTGACAGCTTTATGGTTTTCCATGCTGAGTAGCTCTTTGGTAAAGAGTGCTTAGCTGAAAACCAACAGAAAGATTCTGCTTTAACATAGAGAAATCCCCATTATTGGCTGGGAAGAGCAGACAGCACAATGGATGATTGCTGAGAATCTTCTTCTCACCCCAACAGTGAAAGTGATTTGGGTGTGGGGGGAGTCTCAGAGGGGTGCATTTTCCACATAACCAGAGACAGACGATGAGTAAATCCTCCCACTAGATCTGAAATTAAGCACTTTCTGGTAAAAGACCGAAGACCTTCCACCTTCCACATTCTTACACCCACACTATCTTTTCAATCCCCCTCCTGCACATGTATTTTCAGCATGGTGATTATCTCAGTCCCAGTGTGTATCTGCAGGAAGGTCTGTCCAAGGGTGGGTATGAAGCCAGGATGACATCTACTGCAAGTGTTGAGCTCTATTTCATCTATATATTTCCAGGACAGAGCGTATTTATTTCCTGGATGATGACTACATTGGCAAATACTTTCTCAGGATGGTATCCAACAATGGTACAATCATTTATAATGGGCTATGCACCTTCTGATCCTGGCAAACAGGTTTAGAAATATTCAGTCAATCTAGTAATTAAATTGGCTGAACATCTTAGTTCGTGCTTTGGAATAAACTTTCTCATAAGGATGCAACACGGTATAAAGAAAAATTATTTTTTTTCAGCAGGGCTGGGTTCTGACAACCAAAGTGGTCTGTTGTGCATGGAGGCCTTTGATTATAAGTGTCAAGGACTTGCAAATATTAATGATATTTTAAGTTAGCTCCTCTACAGATCCATTGCTATTAATACTGGGTGAGCTGTTCAAAGGTTTTTTTTTTCTAATGGTTTTTCCTACATTTCCCAAATTACACAATCAAATACTCAGATTTTATATACTTCCTCATTATTCCAACAACATTTGTTAGACTCTTGATGCTAAAATATTCCAGAGGGAAGGGCCACTTGCAAATTATTTGCTTCAAGCACACCTTCCATTACACTGCATTAGCTACTGATACACTAGGGTGGGATTAGTCTGACAAGGATTGTTTCAGCTTCCTAATTAACATAATCTTTTATACACATAAGGAGGGAAAATAAAGGAATTTCCAATGACAATGCGAATGGTTTGAAACAAACTTTGCTCACAGAACTCTGTGAGTTTCTCTTGTGTATGCATAAGGACCCATCAGCATGAAACAGCTTGCTGAAGCGAGATCTTTGGGACTAATATACACAAGGCTAACATACACAAGGCTACACAAGATCCTCTTTTTTTTTCTTTTTTTTCAAACAGTCTTTTAAAGACAGGAAAACCTGAAACTCTTATACAAATGTTAATATAAAAACCTAGCTAAGATCATCACAAAATTGTCTCTAGTGTTCTATGTAGTCTTGCTATAGTTTTACCCATGGAATGATAATGGAGACTCATTGCCCAAACCACATAAAAAATTGCCAGACAAGCAGGCAGAAAAGTCAGTTTCTGTTGCAATTTTGGACAAAGCAAGCCTCACCCAGTCTTCAGCGAGAATAGTGCATCATCCACTCCCCTCTGATTGAACTTCACCATGTAGCTGTGCATTTCAGGGTAGTTGTTACGAATGTTCCTTTCTGTGCTGCCATTGGGAACCGTCCCAAAGCGGAAAGGTGGGGAGAAGTCATTAGGTTTCTGGAACTGGAGAGACAGAGAAAGAACATTTCTCACCATCTTTCAGCATGAAGCACTCATCTGCCAGGGAGAGCATGTTCTTCTCAGAGAACCTATGTCCGTTGTGACATGGAAGGTAGTTGTAATGTTATCCTTATGTCAGGTGGAAAATATTATTGAGAGGATATTATATTTCACTATTTTCAAATGTAATTAGTGACACAGAGTGAAACTCAGCGATCTTAGCTTTTTGTCCAATCTGGATTAAGTGCATAAAATAGCCAGTGATCAAAGATCAAAAGGAGGCTAGATAAAAGGAAAGGGAAAAAAGGAAAAGCTAATAGGGAGGCTGAAATGCTGCCAAGGAAATATTTTCAATAAAATCTATGTGTATTTTATCTACACAGTGCCATTTAGTTTCTAAGAAGTATCTTTTTCAGTTCTGTGGATGCCTTTGCACTTCCTGACTCTGCCTGAAGTAGAAGAGTAATTAATGAGAAGTAATGCCTCTCTGAACACCTCCTGCCTGATTCACCAAACGAAAGATCAGCTTTCAAACTTTTGGGCAAATTTCCCAAATGAAATTCTATTAGTGGTTGCGAGCCACTAGTAACATTTGATGCCCAGAACAGAGCTGGCAGAAGGAATACTCCAAACCTCTTGCTGCTCCCAGAAAATACATTCATCATAATATTCCCCTACAGCTGTAAGACTGTGAGATTTTATATGACACTTGCTTAATTCAAATCATAATCAATGCTCTCTGAGGATTTATGAGCAGTAAAATTTAGACTGTCAAGCATAAAGACCCCTTAAAACCCTTAGAACCAGCAGACAGAAAGAAGCACAGAATTGTAGGCCAAGAACTGAATAAGCACTAAAGAAAAAAAATACAAAATTAGGTTAGATGGAGGGAAGCCCTCTCTTCTTTTGATACATCAAATAGTACTTTGCTTGATACTAATTGTTGACTCTCAGCTTAGACTGTTTATTTGGGTATCTTAAGAAGCATGTTAAGAACATGCTAGCAGCCAGACCAAACCCAGTTAACATAACAGATCACCCAGTACATGAATATATGTGATTGTGCACTGCTGCCTTTTGTGGTAGAAACATAGTTACAGTTTATAGCTATAGCTCCAAAGATAGGCAGTCAGGCCTGACTCTTGAGTTTGGCTGAAACCTATTGTGGAACTCATTCAACTCAGCAGAGGACCCCAGAGTTATTAAATGTACTACACAAGTATCAGTGACCTTTGTCAGACGGAGTAAAACACTGTATCTTGTTGAGGAGGAATTTATTCACTGTGAGAGTGACAGAGCACTGGCACAGGTTGCCTAGAGAGGTTGTGGAGTCTCCTTCTCTGGAGATATTCAAAGCCCACCTGGATGCAACCCTGTCTAACATGCTCTAGTGACCCTGCTTGAGCAGGGAGTTGGACTAGATGATCTCCAGAGGTCCCTTCCAACCTTACCGATACTATGATTCACAGCATTTCAGGATTGAGGCCATCTAGGAGCTTTGACTGTGAGTAGGTCGAGGCACTGTTCACATCACTAGAATGAATGTATGGCACCTATTTCTTTGCATCAGTCAACTCCTCTGGCTGTGCAGGGAATCATCTCTCCAATTTGGATGAGATGGTCTGACCTGTACATGCACACAAAAGTATGTGAGAGAAAACACATGACCTACTGCTTTAAGCCAAAAGGAAGCATCAGGTCTGTTTTCTAAAACACAGGTTGGCACATCACCAAAAAAGAAGAGGTTTCATATAGCATAAAACAGGCAGTAAGGTGCCTCTTAAAACCTTGTCATGCTCTCAAGGGACAAACACAAGCTCATAGCTATCAAAATCTGTAATGAAAGCAAACTTTGATGAGAGAAAAATCACTGCAGCATGCTAAAATTATTCTTTTTACCAGGCTGATTAGAACAGCAGTTTAGGAGACCCATTGTGAGAACGACATTGCCACATCAGACACAAAGGAACAGTCTCTCTCCTGTCACGCTAAAGCAGGAATTTGCAAAGTGGGTGACTTGTTTCCCTGGAGGCTGCAGACTCAATCTTGTGGGTGGAGTGGGATCTCATCCCCAACAAGCCCTCCACAGAGGAAAGTCAGCTGGGCAAGCAGCAGATAGATAGGCCCAATCAGCACTGGTGTAGCTGCAGCATGCCCTTTGGAGAGGCAGAAGCTATGACAGCCTCTCTCTGGGCCCAAAGAGTATTAAGGGGAAAAGAAGTCTTAGTCAAAGTCTATTTTATACCTCCACTCTCTATCCCCAGTGATGCAATTCTTGGGTTTGCTTGTTTTTGTCACTGTGTCTATTAACTCAAACTAGAAGAATTATACAGTCAGGCTAGGCTGTGATATGGGGTAGTGATGCCTTCCTTGAACTATTCTTTGCTCCCTCTGTGTTCCCACACCCACTTTAACACCATCTAGCCAAAGGTGGAAGGTTTCATATCTCATTCTTAAACTCCTGGGCAATAAATGAATAAGTAAATGAAAACACTCCTCCTGAAGAAAACAGCTGTTCTCTGTAACTGGAAAAGCATGTTTCCAGAGAAGTAAATCAGGCTAATCTACAAAACCATATGCTAAGCACTCACTTAGCATCCCTTACCTCCCTATTCATTCCGCAGTCAGAACAATTCTTCCCCACACACTCACATGCACACGTGCTTCAAGCATAGTCTGGTGGACAATGAGACAGGAAGCAGTCTGAAAGGTTCCATGTGGGACTCGCACCAGAGATCTTTAACTTGGATGCCTAAGAGGAACATACATACATACCCATCCTCAGCCACATGGTTGTGTTTGCAAAGCTGAAGGCAATTGATGCCCAGCTGACTCAGAAGTCCACGGAGACAGAGAAAAGTAGCTAGCTTCTTCACCTTTGAGAAGTAAAACTGGTGCCTGCACACAACTTTCTAGCAAGAGAAGGCAGCTGAAAAATCCCCATATTTTTTGCTTGGCTGTGGGTGAGCACAGCTCAGTCCCAGAATGGAGGATTCTCCAACAAGCTCTCCAGGGCTAGAAATGGCTGAGTCCTCCTGAGCTGACTTCTGTCCCACATAACGCATAGTGACAGAGCATGAAGACATGCAAGCCTTCCTAAAAAACATACTGAGTATATTGAGGAAGTGTGTGTCCTGTCCTGGCAACAAGGTGGAAGAGCTTGTGTGGTGAAATTAGAGAAGACCCGTATGGAGGAAAGTTAATTGATAATAAAGATCTCGGTAAGGAAAGCCAATTGTAAAGCTGCCTTGAGGCCTGAAGGAGCAAGGCACTTTGGCAGGCTGGTCTAGGAGGAGTCTGAGAGATGATGAGACAGGAGCTGAGGCACGCTGCAGACACAATCACATGGAGACAGCCTGTGCAAAGGTAATCTCAAGGCCTCTGTAATACAGAAAAAGGAATTAACCAAAGATACTGACAGAAATAGTCAGGATTTAGATTCCTGAAAGAGCTCTTCCATCACTTCATGTAAACGCTACTCTTGCCAAGGACCTAAATCATAGCTACTCTGCCCCAGGCATCCACAAACAAGAGCCCTTGTGCAGATCCATCTAAAAATGTTGTGATAACTGGAGAGGGAAAGCTAAGAATAACAACCTCACCAGTTGCTGAGCAAGCAGCAGCTGCAGAGCATCACAAGGAGCAGCAAATAGGGCTGCACAGGGTCTGCATATACACTGTTAACTCTCAGTTCACATTTTCCTGCAGCACAGGCCCTATCCTTGTTACAGAAAATTGGATTTGCTGGCCACCATAACAGGGTCTGACCCTAGATTCTCACTGAGACTGAGATTCAAAGCCAAATCAGAGGAAAATAAGTTTTAATGGCACATGTATACTAATTACAACTCAAGCTGGGTGCCTCCAAAGAGGAAACCATAGTTCTGAACCAATCATAATATTAGAGTTCGGGGTCTTCCAGCTCCCAATTGGTCCTTTCCATAGCTTCCAGATGTGCTCTTTATTTCTTACTTCACTTCTGCATACTTGTCAATGGTTCTTTTACTCCCTTATCTTGTCCCTTGGAACCAGTCTTTGTGGTTACTTCTTTCCTGCATAGTTGTCTGGCCCTTCTACTTCCTTATCTTGTCCTCTGGAATCAGTCTTGTGGTTCCTTTCTGTCTTTCTTCTGTGTCCTAAGTTAAAGTCCATCTCCCTGCCGGTGATCATTAATGCTAAACTGCTTATTTCTCTCTACAATCCCTCTGCTTAACCATAGCTACCTTGAGGGGTAACTGCCCGGGAGGAACTCAAAAGGCTCAACCATAGCCCTGTGCCCGAATAAACCCAGCAGGAGGCATGTCCCCAGCAGCAGCCATCCCTAGCTGCAGCCTTCCACTCACTCCCCACATGGCCTCAGCCACGAAATGTACTCATCATACACAAGATGATGTGACAACTTCTCACCCACAAGAGAAGGTCTCTGAGAAGGCTAGCTTCACATCAAATGCTTTTTGGGGGAAGATACAAGCCATAGATTGAGGTCTTTGCCCTGTCTGATCTCTGCATGAGAAAGACATCAAGCATGCCTAAAGGGCTGGAGTGACTTTTGGGCAGGAGACTCCTGAGTTCAGAGCCCAGCAGATGCCCGCCTCTTCAATCCCTCATTCTGCACATTGAAATCAGGATGCATTAAGTACAAATCTGACTATGGCTTTGGGAAAGTAACCTCTCAGAGTCAGAGAACAGAAATCTTACTGCTCTGGAGAGCAATAAACACACAGGCTGAGGGCTATTAGCACATTCAAAGTGGAGAGCCCCTTTCCCACTCCTCCCCACAACTCGCCATGAGAACTGTCGGTAGCAGCAGCGAGAGCGGGTTTAAGTGACTTGTCTGGCAGAGCCATTTCATTAGCAATTTGGAGCCTTGCCGTGCAGAAAGCAGCACTGTTCTCAGATGTTTGAATATCAATCTGCATAATGAAACAGGTGATAGGAGCTCTTCCCATTCAAGCAGCCACTATTGGAAGGGATTCAGGAATGAGGGGAAGGGGTTATGTCTAATTGGCCACAATTAATTTGATGAGAATTTTTTAAATATATTGTCTATCACCAAATGGTTCCTGCAGAAAAGCGCATCTGCACTTATTTGTCTGCCTGATGTAGTCTGTGTTTACACTGTGAAGTGTTTGCCAATAGCATTGAAAGCAGTTTCCCAAACTCAGCAAGCTCTCTCCACAGAAAGGCTCTCTTTTGTCAGCGGATCTTCTTTTACATTGCTGAAAACAAAAAAATCCCCTGCTGGATAACGTAATGAACTGGTAAAACTCTGTGTGGGTGTGTGGGTATGTGTGAGTGTGCGTGCATGTGTGTGTGTGCACGCAAGTGTGTCTGTCTGTCTCTGTGCGCCTGTGCGTCTCTGTGGTGTGTGTAGTGCCCTACCCGTACACAGCTTGTCTGGGAGGGCTCCTCCCACTTTACAAGGCCCAGACCCTTAGATTAAATTTTCTGCTACCCAGGATGCAAGTTTTTCCTAGGCTCTGTGTCAGATCTGCCAGGCCTTCAGGATGTTTTAGATCTCTAGTGCACYTGAATTGGCTTTAGACATCTACTTTTGCACAAATGCACAAATGAATCTAGTCACTGCAACACTCGGCAGTTTCTCTCACTGAAGTACAGGGTGGCTCCTGTACAGCAGCCATGAGTAGCAGACAGCCCAAAGCACCCATCACTCTCTTGAACTTGCCCATCAGTGCAGTCACAACTTTTCACACAGGCACCTAGAAGCCAACACCTTGTTTTCTCTTTTGGCTGCTGTACAACCAACGGATATCTATTGTGACACAGGCCTGATGTCTCTGAAAAAGACAGCATTTATCAGTGAGCTGGAACATAAGATTTAGTGAGATCAGGCTAGAAAAGCAAAGTGTGTGCTCAAGTGTTTAATTTTAGCACAACCTCTCTGCATTGACCAAACATCCTTCATTGTCCCCTCTTGCTCTGGTTCAGTCGCATGTCACTGCAATCAGCTTGCACCTCTCTTCATTGCCTGAAAATCCAGTCAGGCTGTTTTCACAGGAGTTTCAGCCAGAAGTTGTTAAAAATTCTAGGTTGGGTCAGTGGTTTTTAGGTTGGGCTCAAATATGGCTCTGCACTTAATTCTTGATGGTCCACTCGTGGCCACAGCAACTTCTCTTGCCTCAGGCCCTTTGCTTACTTATCCAGCCAAGAAAAGAACCCCTTCACTGCTAACACCATGCACAATGCTGTAGAAGCACAGAGCTGGATCTGCCCCTGCGAAGCTGCCTGCTCTGCTCCTCTCTCTTTAGGAGGACTCACCTAGATGTCACTGTTCCTGACAGCTCTTTGTCTAGCCTGCTGTGGAAGACAGTCACYTCTGGAAACTTCCCCATTCCCTAGCCCAGGGCTTTACTACTGGAAAGTTCTTCCCAGCACCCAAGCTAAAGCCTCTCTGCTGCACCCCAAGTACAGTACTTTCTGTCATATTCACTACTACCTCTTATGCTTTGAAGACTGATAAGCTGTTTGTCCTCCATCTTCTCAACTGGAGAAGAAAGCAGCACAGTTCCTTCAGTCTTTCCTTGCAATCCACATTATCCAGACCTCCAGCCATTTTTGTTGCTGTCCTCTGGCTGTATCTAGTAGATCTTTCCTTGGCTTGTCTTTGGTTGGTAAATGTGCTTTTATGCTCCASTGCACCAAGAACAATCTGACCAGGACCCCAAGATGCTTAGAAAACATTATATTAAGAAAGCTTGCAACAACACAGAACCAAGGAGATAAAAGCATTGCTGGTAAGAGGTAATGCTCATTATTACTCTTCTCAGTGATTTTGTATTTTATGTCTTTTCTTCTGGTCTTTTACCTTATTAGGTKCAGCTTGCAAGGTCTTTGAGGTAGTAACTGTGGCTTGATCTGTATTCAGAAGGTGAGCAACTTGCTGCTGGAATGTCAGTCATCACTGTCTGCACYATTTCTTGGCTTTCTTTTGGCTTCCCCCCCCCCAGAAGAATCTTTCCTGGATTCKTTTTCTTATCCAGCTTGGTCATATACACAGGCAAATGAATTGTACCCTATCACTTACCCTGGTAATCTAAGTGCTCTATAGAWTCTCAGTGTGGAGGCTGATCTATTGGTATGTTGGTACAGGATGTTTTTACATTGCTAAAAGTGCATCCAAACTAGGAATGTGCCAACACAGCAGCATACGCAAATAATCATGCTTCACACCTAAATCATAACACTAGCACAAGAATCTGTCAGTAGGGCAGGCTGAAGAGACTATGCTACCCATTCTTCTATTAYTCATGAAAATTGTACAGAT
The DNA here is from genome assembly GCF_003343005.1 of Rhea americana. Taxonomy (NCBI): domain Eukaryota; kingdom Metazoa; phylum Chordata; class Aves; order Rheiformes; family Rheidae; genus Rhea; species Rhea americana. The sequence continues at coordinate 349,088 of NW_028186403.1, forward strand.
ACTTCTCAAGCTTCAGTCCTAAGGTACCCCKCTCCACTCTGCAGTCACATAGCTTTGACATTAAAGATATTTTTTGCTCCCAAGGTGGAACTCACAGCCATTTCCTTGTGAATAAATATTTTCTGATCCTCCTTTTCTCCTACCTCCCATTTCTTCTCKTCTTTTACATTTCCTCATGATACGACCATCCACCCACTCAATGGAAGCTGGGACTCCCTGCAGCTCAGAATACAGAATACAGAATCCCATCAACTATTCCTAATTATCAGGCCTGAATATAGAAATCAACCCTAAGATTCCAGTAGCAAAAAAAATAAAAATAAAAATAAAAAAATATTGTCTTTGCTAGTCAAACAACATATGCCTTGATTTATAAATTAAAAAAAAATCTAATCTAATATATATAATACAGCTTTAGGAAGGCACAAAAGTATCCTATGCTCCCTCAAACCTTCACTTTGTGTTTAATCTTATTATTAAATACCCCGTGAAGTTTCAATTCTCTGGCCTTGCTTTCTGTAGCATTTTCACCCATGAATTATTCTAGATGAGTCTGAATGGAGTTATCAGTATTAATGCAGCTGACTGGAGCAAAGTTGGCAAAGCATTAGATTAAAGTCCCTTTTAAAGGAAGATGTAAGGTAGGTCAGACCCATAAACACAAAGGAAAATGTCTATAAATGCCTAGTGTTAAAACAGACATGTGTGGGTCAGGGAAGGAAACAGAGCAACCTAGGGACACACAGAGGTGTGTGTGGGGAGGCAGGGGAAAGCAAAAGAAAGGAGTTCAAAAATAGCAACCTTAAAAATAGTTGTCCTTGTAAAAGAACTCAGATGAAAGCAGAGATCCAATTGGTGGAAGAGGTTGCCATCACATGTGGTTATTGCCAGAGTGATGCACACAGTAGGGCTGTACAGCCTCTCTGCAAGCTGGATTGCTCTGTGCAGACCAGCTCTGTGCCGCTTCTGGTCTGAGCAGAACACTGCAAACCTCAGGCAATGCAGTCTCATCTTGAACAGATGGCATTTCAGGGCTCCAGCATCTTCCTTAGCCAGATCTATAGAGGCTCACTGGGACCACACCACCTTTTTCCTGGYCCAGGCTTTATGGACACATCAGGCCTACAGGGTCACTGCAGGATCAAAGCAGAACATGCAGACTGAGTCCATCCACTACCAACAAACCAGGCATCTCCAGGGATTGCATTGCTCACCTGCTGAGAGTGTGTAGACATTATGCTGCCTCTCTTTATAGACTCTCCACCCAACACTAATACAAAGGCTCCAAAACTTCCATAGGGCACATTTAGCAGGCTATTGGCTTCACATCAGCCTCCGTGTTAGGTGTTCCTCAGGCCTGACCAGAGAACAACACCTATAGTGGAACCACTGAGCTTCACCAGCCGGACAGGAAAGCTCCTTCCACATCCCTAATATTACTAGATACAGTATTGGTGAGTACAGTCATATCTGTTGCAATTAAGTAGGTTGTGGAATATTAGCTGCAGTACAGGACATATAGCTTTTGCATGCATGTGAGTAGAGGATAAAGATCATTCTTCTACCTCAGCATCAAACTGTGCCATATATTCCATSCTTGGAAATCAGCTTCCCTTTCAAACAGAATGGGGCAAAAGGCACATGCTGAATAACACTAGCCAAGCATGGAGCAGAAATTAGTGAGGTAAGAAAGATGCTTGTTAGTACACTCACATTAGTATCATTGGAAGTATAGATGCTAATTCAGAGGGAGAAAATTAACTGATGGAAAGGACCTTGAGAGGTGAGGTGGTAGCTAAGTACAGAGGAGTTTGAAATCCACTTTGTTTGCATATCATACAGCTAGTTTACGTACTCTGAAACTTTCTGAGAAATTCAGATTATATAGTTTAATGGGGAGAAATTACATTTTCAGCCATCGTCATTCAGAAAGGCAGGTCAGAGCTTCCTATCTTGTGACTACTAAGAGTACCCAACTTATTTCAGCAGCTTGTACCGGGGTGCTAACCACTGGACAGTAGAGTGAAACCCTGTGGATGACTGGCAAACCTCCCAAGACTTCAGTGAGCTCAGAATTTGCATTCAAGTAATTAGAAAAGCCTATTTATCTTAGCAATGTAATTTCTTAAGCACCATTATATCCAGGGAGGCAATATAAAAAAGAGGGCAATCAAGGCAGGGCATGCCAGTTCAAACCCAAAGGTGGGAGATAAGGCATTCCTTTAGCCTCCTGCTGAAAGCTGCCTGTCAGAAACCCCATCTGTAAGTGGATAACAGCAGAGGAATAAAAGCTGTGAGAATTGGGATACTAGAACTGGTGCACCTGAAGCCAGCAAGCCTATTGGGCCACCAAGACCCAGGGAAAGCTTTGTCCTTGAATATCCAATAGCGAGGGAAAAGTAGGACTCCTTTCCACCAGGTCATGTAAAAATGCCTAAGAACATACAGTCTGCCAAACATGTAGCAAATTTATATATATATATGCACATATAACTTCAAATGTCTACTAGCATAAAGCAATGAAATTTGGGGGAAAGTTGTTGTATTTTTTATAATCCTGTAGATCTTATCCTCTCATCCCTTTCCCACCAGCATTTCAGTTCTGATCGTTCAGATGAAGGAGGCCAGCTCTCATCTCTCACACTGCCAACTCTTAGTGGCAGGGCCATTGTCTTTTATTTGACTGCAGAATGCCAAGTACATTTATGGCACTATATAAATAATAAATAAAAATATTCATTGCCTCTCTCTCTGCTGACTTATACTGRCACGAAAAACAGGACAATCCTTTGCTTCTCTCCTCCCTTCGCCCTATTATGTAACTCTCAGAAGACAGCCTTTTCCCGACTGCCAAACAATTAACACAGAAGTGACCAAACATGCCCAGAGTCTTCAAAGGGTTAATTCCAAGAACTGACTGAAAGAAAGAAGAAAAGGAACAGTAAAGAGTGACTGAGGCCTGGGAAATGCCAAGGCAATGAGGCTAGGGGAATACAAAAGCTGCAAGCTATGGACTGTGCCACATTGCAACAGAYTTCACTTCTCCAGCAATTCCCACCCGTGCTTCTAGCAAAACCTAAGGAGTTGTGTTCCCTCCTCTGCCAGCAAGGATGAATTGTCTTATTTAGCATATCCATTCCCCATGTATCTCACCTGCTTAAGTTCCTCACTAAAACACATTTTTATTTCCATTAATCCTGAAGTCCCATTACAAGTTTCTACTGTCATTAAATTCCTCCAAACTGACAGAGAAGAGAGAATCCTGAGAGACTGAGTCAAGGCTAAAGCGTACCACAGCCTCCTTGCTGTTCTATCCTACTCAGCATTGAGCTTAAAAAAAGGAGAAAGACAAAGAAAGTAGGACTGAAGGGGGGAGGGGGCAGAAAAAGCATGCTTGAAAACCCACTGATTTTAAACATTTATAGCCTTAAAATTACTGAATCATATTTTAACACACCAGCACAGAGGTTTGGTCTGAGGATCTCGCAAAGTATAAAATTCRTGCCAATTTGAAGAATACAGAATGACTGAATCTACAATGCATGTACCCATCTACAGCTGTAAAAATTTTCTGAGATCATATCTATGCATACAATAAGCATAAACCATTAGTAAGATATATGTTACTAACATATAACATGCTATCTATTTTAGTAGCTATTTATTAATATGAAGATTTTGTTATAATATTTACTTAAAGAAATAAAATACGTAATGCGTTATATAGCACTTCTGTATAGACCATACTATAGTAACTGATGATTTACAAAGAGGTACAGAGAAATCACCAGATTTTAGGGCATAAAAATTAGGATTTCTCTAAATTTTTTGTACTTCACAATGARTCTATGTTTGTTATATTAACCACCAGTCAGTACCACTAATGTTATATATAAAGGTTACATTTAAGCAAAAGGCTGAACACAGTTCTACCTATTTGCAGTTAGATGTCCTCCCAGAGAAATTCTGTGGAAAGAAATTCAACTCTACTCCATGACATACGTTTTGATGTTTGGGGGATTTTTCTTTTTTTAATTTCTCTCTCTTTTTTTTTTTTTTTTTTAAGTAAGTGTCTTAGGCTAGGACTTTTTGTCTGAATGATTCTGATTCATATAAAAGAGGACAGAATTAAAACTTGCACAGTCTTACTTGCATCTAGCTAACTCATAATCTGCACAAAGGTTTCCCAAACAATAAGAAGCTGTTGAAAAAACTGCATATATTCTGCTTTCGGAGACTGCCTCATAAAACTTATTTTGTGTCATGCAGAAATCCATAAAAGTACCACAAATATTTGCTGACAGTAAATACATGATACCCTGGAAGATTTATATTGCCTTCAAGTCACCCTATCAGACCCTCTTCCTTCTTACAGCTCTTACGAGGTGCAAGAGTAAACCCCACTTTTGGTCTCTTTGGAAGATTTGTGGCTGATGGATATACCTGTTCTATGTTTTTCCTAACCTTCTCCAGAACAGGTATTTATTGTACAAAATCTACAAGCTCAGAAAAGCATTTAACTTCAATCATGTGAATAATAGCCCATTGACTTTAATGTCACCACTCATGAGCCCAAAGTTAAGCTCATGCTTAAGTGTTCTGCATATCTGGGATCCTCGTATAATTTAGATTTAATGTGCTGCATAGTACAATGTGGGAAATAATTCATTTTTCAGTTCCAAGGCCAAGCATCAATTACTGCAGGAATGAAGTAGATTTTTTTTGCAGGCTTTTCAGTGAGATTTTTGTTTTGTATCAACCTGAAATGTTTCATCCAGTTCAGAATAATGTGTTGTTTTGTCTTCTGGTTATCTCGTTTYGTCTCTTTCCTTTGTTAAAGAAAACATCTTTTTTTTTAAAATGTAGGTCCAGTTTTAAATGAGTAGTGCCTTTAGAAAATGACAAGGCAAAAAATATTTCAGAAATATCAAACAAAATATTTTAAGTATATCAAAATGAGATATTTGGCAAATGCCAGAATTTCCTTCTGCCTTCCTGCATTCTCACCATATTTTTTTTAAAAAATGGGCAATTTTAACTCCAAAAGTTAACTTTCATAAAAAATCATATATATTGACAAAAATTAGCTGACCTACACTGTATAGAAACAGACTCTCTGTCTCAACATTTCATTAACATCTTGGAAAGTAAGTCAGTCAAATACATACAAAATTTCAGCAATCTATATTAATTTGCAAACATGCAGAAATCCATTTCTCTCCTTTTTATGTCAATTACAAAATTACCATTTTGATACTTTATTAGCTTCTTTGGCATTTTCAACTAATTTATAGGCATGGATGCTATTTTTTTATTATTTTTAACATACTGCATTCAAAATTATTTTATTTAAATGCCCTGTTGGCCATCCACATTTGCTTTTATTCTATTACTACTGTGCATGAATGGAAATTATGTATAGCTATTAGATTATTTCACACATTAGTTCATTTTATATAATCTTTCCTGTATTTATTGCCTTCGTTAGACTGAAATACTGCAGGCACTTGTTCCTCTAATGTGTCTGAAACTCTCCCATTATTGGAAATTGGGTTATATCTCCTAATTACAGTCAGAAAAAAAACAGATCCAGGCACTGCCTGCAGTAGCCTGCAACAGGCCATCCTGCCAGCAGGGCTTTCACAGGGGGCCTGGGCCATGACGGACTCCGACRTGAGCCCCAGCCTGAAGCAGCAGGGTTGCATTTGCACAGTGCTCTGGCTAGGCTAGTTAGTGCTGCTGCAAGGCCAAGCTTTGTGCCAGAGGAGCTGCCCCATGCCAGCGCAGCTCCACCACTTCTAGGACCAGATCCAGCCTCTCTGCTTGGCTGAGCAATGTGGACAGGCGGACGCAGTCGGTGCTGGTTCGGCATCTGTGCAGGAGGAGGGCAATTCAGCAAGCCACACAGCACCTCACCAGAGTGTAGGGATCACATGCAAAGGGCTAAAGGAAWTTCCTATCAGACCAGCACTTCACCTACGTGATTTGTGGGGCCAGTGCTGGTCTCAAGGATGAGTGAGCTTTTCTCCCTAAAATTGCCCACAGCTGAATCAGCTTTAAGAGCGACAGTCTGAAATACAATTTAGCAGCTGCAAGGGTTAACGTGGATGAGCTAACAGCCAAAGTGAGGTGGGTTCCTGGGTCACCTCTGGCATCACTTCCTGGACAGMTGAGCAAAAGAAGGTAGCAGCACTGGCAGAGTGAGCCTCACCAGGGTGTATCCTCAGGGTGAGAGGAAAGAGCAGCAAAGGTCACGAAGCTCAGTGTAGCAAGTCTCCAACCACCTTCCATCCCACCTACTACCCCTGCACAGAGATACTTGCTCCAGTCCAACTCAGACAGACCTGCTCAAGGATCTCCACCACACAGCAGGGACATGATGTTAGTCACTGTCTTGCATGTCACCAGAAATAAAATGCTGGGGCAAAGCCAAGAAACCATCCAAGTCCTTACATGGCTGGAGCATTTCAGCTCATTTTTCTGGAGAAACCAATGGCCAACAGCTGTGGCCATCTCTTGGAGTGGCTCTTCCTGGGCAAGGCCCACAGCATCCAAGGAGACCTTCTGGGTGGGTGTTGCAGGAGGGTAGCTAGCCTGACCTTAGTAAGTTTTCCCCAACCAGGCACAGTAATGGGATCTGGCATTCTGGCTGCTGTACAGTGCTGGTGTGATACTTTCCCCAGGTACTGTCATGCTATAAAAGCATTTGTTAGCAGATCTGACTCTAGGGAAGGAGGAACAATTTCCTTTTAAGTGACCAGTCTCTACATATCAGTTTGGATTATATCCTCTGCTGAGTCCTCTTGCTGGATACAGGTGCCCTCCCCAGCTGATGCAGCAGGCCAGGAGGTTTATATCTCAGTCCTACCATGGAAATGAGTTCTCACATTGGAGACAAAAGACCTGAGAACCATATGCTTTCTTCTTGGTCTCCTGGCACTAGTCAGCAACTGCATCCTTTGGAAGTCTGAGCTGATTGATTTAAGCTAGCAGGAAAAGAGAGGACAAGCACAGCACATATCCTTCTCCCCTGGGTATAACTCAGCCCTATACAGAAGATGTAACACTGCCTGAGCCCCACTTAAGGACTACACTGTGGAGGTAAGTGAAATGCAAGCAATGTGCAGGCTTTGGAAGAGTAAAAAAGGAGGAGATTCAGAAGGGTGAATTCCTCCCAAACCTGGGCATCCTGAAACAGCATAAAGGACACCTAGATAGCTGCTCTGCAATTCTGCAGGGCCACTGCACACCTGAAGTGAGAGGAAGTCCATGAGCCCGGTAGATCAAGCTTCTTCACTCAAGTCTTTTGGACTGAGTTATTTCCACCTGCCAGTATTTTTCAGAGGCAGCAGTCGGCTTTCAGTTTTTACCTGCCAGTATTTTTCAGAGGCAGCAGTTGGCTTTCAATTTTTACCAGGCAATTTTCATCTGGTTCCAGATTCTGTAGTAGAACACCATCATTTTACCCAAATGTTGCACTAGCTGCTGTGTTTGAAGCATACCCAACAATCTGAACCTTTCTCTTCCCAAGGAAACACATCACATATGCTTTATGATAGCAAAAGCAAACACTGGCATGTCAGCAAATAAGAGGATGAAAATGACCCCAATCCAATACACACAGGAGATCCTTCAGTGACAGCAACCAAAATAGGCCCAAAGACCTATATCCAAGACTCTACGAAGCTCCAGGAGTTATCACTTTCAATTGATATTTCATACACATATCTCTGCAGGTACAAAGAATACCTTGAAAAACATGAGAATGAAAGAGTTGCGCTCTATGCGCCTAAGCACAGCCTGAAACAATAGCTCATAGGTATGAACTACCCCAAACAGTTGAAAAGCTAGTTGAAAAGCTAATGATGACAAACTAATGTTAACTTTTTTAGGGCTGACTAGTTTGAAACAGCACCCTTCAGTCAGAGGGAGACCACAGTTTCTAAGGATTCTCCACAAGGTMACTCAGAAAAATACTTAAGCCAGCTTCCCACACCCTTGACAACCTCCACTTGGTAAAAAAAACATCCCTTTACCCTCTCCTCAACATAGTGCACTGCAAATGTGGAGACAGAATGGAACAAACTGAGGTTGAAATGAAAACAAACAAGAGGCGAACTTCTCCATGGATGGTGTTATTCTGTGTCATATTTCATTCCAAGAAAACACAACATAAGGGAAAAAAAATCTCTTAAAAATGAACCCAGCCTGGATTTTCTAGCCTACTGCACAGTACACTTTATACACAGGGGTCCTGGCCACAGTTTATTTCTAGCCAATCATGGAGGACACAAGAGACAGTAACTATAACCAGTCCAGCAACAGTAAACCAACACAAACAGTCCACTTCTTGCTGCTGTTTCCAATAGCAGTGTGTACAGCTTTTTGCTRTGGGGTTATCCCACAATGGTATGACCCCTGAAGCAGCCCCAGTGATTCAGTAATAAATTCAGCGTGGGAAAGTAAGCCTTACAGCACTCAATTGCTTGTGAGTAACCTTGTAGCAAAGTAAAAATAATGTGCACAGCTTCAGACCTTCATAAGCCAGACAGTGCTACCCTGCATGCATGAACAATCTCCTCAAAATCCTCAGTGTGCAGAGCCCAGCAGAAGCAAATGCTCTGTAAGAACAAAATGCAGAGCATGTAAACAAGTCAGAGAAGCACGCTCTGAACAGGGAAAAATGTCTTGTGCTAAGCTTCCATAAGCCTTTAAAAAATGATAGCATAACTTAAAATACAGGCAACGGTAAATCGACRAAGTCACACTGATTTATCCCCATGGGCAGAACTATTCCTCAGAATAAATTAACAGATCATATCTGCTACCCAAATGGCCACAGCTCCCACACAAATCATTTTGTCCTGAAAGAAAGAGGATACAGCCATTATACACATCATCCCCAAAACTCCATTAATTCATTTTTGTTGCCAATCAGGGTGTGGTTTGGGAATCATACCAGCAAGCACAGTTCAGTTCTGTTTCCTTCATTCATTCCTGAAGTGCTTTGAACATGTAAAAGGGTGACCAAACACCAGTGAAGAGCAGTTGTGCTATTTAAACTAGGGACTACAGCAATGTTATGACTCTGAAAAAAAAAATGGACACATCCCCAGTAAAAGCAGAGAAGAGAGGATAGAGCAGCCTCTTCTGTGGAAAAAGGCTGCTTTTGGGATACAGGTGAATCCATTACCTTTTTGTCACTTAAGCCAGACACCTGGTCCACGTATTCCTCTTGGATCATGAAGGCAGCCAGATTGGCAGTGTAGCTGGCCAGGAAGATGACAGCAAAGAAGGCCCACACAGACACCATGATCTTGCTAGTAGTACCCTTGGGATTCTGCACCGGCACAGAGTTGTTGAACACCAGCCCCCACAGTAACCAGATAGCTTTGCCAATGGTGAAAGAGGGACCTCCTGGCTCTAGAGTGATTGAGAAACAAGATCCCATGGTGAGCACCTCAGAACAAGTGGTTTGCTTTTCTACTTACATATGCATCAGATAAAAGCAGTTTCTATTCCCATACGAGATGAATCTCCACATCTGCACCTATGTTCATGACAACGTATCCAAGCAAAGGGTGACCCTGAAAAGTGATTTTTAAAAATGCCCTCAGGCTTCCATATTTATTATGTCTCAAAGATTTCTGATGAAACTTTGTGCAAAGGATTTTTTTTTATTTGACTGGAGGATCTAAAAATTGAAAGATTCCTTTTTGGTTCAGGTGTTGTCACCAGAAATAGAGTTTGCTCAGAAAAAGCTCTATCCTTTCTAGCTGTTCAACAGCAACGTTGTCTTTGCACTTCCAGCATAAACTGGCACAAAATATGGACTTTGCTGTGCTTGTGTGGGTGCAAGGAAGAGCACCATCTGAAGATAACAAGGCTCTTCAGCTACCTCTGAAAGTGGGTTTCATTACCTGTCTATTGAAGACACACAAACAAGAGATGAACCCAGTTCCCTCTCCCCATGTGCTGCTTCTATGAAGGGGATATAAGTGGCAAATACTCTGACATATTTCAAGAAAATCAGCAGCTTTGTCCTGGATAGCCCAGGAACAGATACAGTGTTTAAGAAGGTGCTTTTTCCCCATATTCACTTCTGAGAGCAGAAGCAAATTACCATGTCTGCTGAGGAAGTACTACACTTGAAAACTTGTGAAATCCTGCATGTTTCCCAGCGGTCTCAGATCCCCGGCATATGCCAGTTCCATTAGCTGAAACCAAACCAGAATCTGTTCAATCTGAGCACAAGAGGAACTCGCAGGGAGATTGCAGCCTGAACTACCCCAAGGATCTCACTTCAGACACTGAGAAGATCCCTCTAGGATGGGAGCCCTCTGGCAGTTTGAGGGCCTGACACTTTTCCAGTGGTGCCACCTTGGCTCTCCCAAATTTTGGGCTAGCCTCCCATGTCTTATCTATTCCCTTGGGTACACTTGTGCTTGTACAGTTTGGTGCTACTGCCTGAGGTTAAGGCTGGCTCCAACAGAGGAGCAAACAAGACGGAAGTCTTCTGACAGTTATTTTCCAAAACCCTGAGCAGGAATAGTATAGCTTTCAACTGAAAGCACTGTGCTTCTCTAAAGGCAACTGAAAGGTGCAAGGGGCTTATTTTCCACTCTTAAAGCAGAATTATCATCTGGCAAAACTGGAGCCTGTAGGTGCCAGAGAAACAAAGTTGCTGTAAAATGGCATTGTTTGGCATTCCTTGGCTTTTTATATACCAGAGTGGTAGTCTTAAACCCCTCTCTGCTTAATGAGTGATACATATCAGCCATATACCTCTGTAATATGCACTATTGCATGGTCTGGACTTGTCCTAAGACACAGAAGTACAAGCCGTGCAAATCATCAGTGGGAACTGTAAGGTGTAAGGAAACCTTGAGAAGTTCTCTCCTAAAGCCTTCATCTCTCCAGTGATTACTTGCAGTACTTTCTCAAGCAATGGCTTTGCTTTCAGTTACCTTGTCAGCTAAAAACCAACACAATGATGGGAATCTCCAATCCAAACCATGGATCTTTTGAGCTCTCAGACTCTGAATGCCCAACAACCACACAGCGTCATTTCAGGGCTGGGCCAGGGCATGCCCACCTGATCCTAGCTTCTGTCCTACATCTCTATTAATATCTCCCAGATGACTCACAGTTTTAACATATACTTGCCTCCACAGATCCATGTGGGCAAGAGGATGTGCAAAGGCCCTCCCAGCTTCATGGTAAGAGAGAAGCTCTCATATTCCACAGTTTTGTCTGCATCTCTGTTAACATTTCTTTTTTTTTGCTTCAGCCCCCTCATATCTGATAGTATAAATTCATTCAAAGCACTAGATAGTAAGCAAATGAGTGCATTTTCCAATAACTCTCTCTATATACATTTTGAACTGACCAATAGGCCTCAGAAAGGTTTGAAGGGCTGATTCATCAGGGGATGAAGCTAAGGAGATGACAGTTGGTTTGACTTGCTAATTATCTTCATGCCAATAAGGCAAAACAGATTCCTGTTTCTCAGGCTGTCTATCTGCCCTCTTCTTTAATTCAACAAGCTTTCTTCTGAAGATCAAAACCACAGAGAGGGGTCACTCACTTGTTCCCATATTTCCTGCTTTCTCTACAAAATACTGGCTCGCCCACTCCCAGGAAAACGAGCTTCTCACTTTCTCAGTTGGTTTTGATAAGCCAGAGGGCCAGCTGGGGGAGGGATATGCCCAGGTGACAGATGTGGAATCTGGAGAATATAAAACTATGCTGGGGAGGCCAACAGAGCGGCTTGTTCTCAAATGAGATGCAGTACTGAAGGGCAGACTGACAATGCAGAGCCCTCTGATTGCCTTAGAGAGAGCAGAACCACAGGCACTGCCAGCACCAGCTACGAGAATCCATTTCCCCTCAATGAGAAATGAACTGGAGCTAGTGCGTGCTTTAGAGATGAAAGGCACCACAGCTCAGTCTCCTGAGCCAAGCAAATTATTCATTATACACATCTGTTCTCTTCAGTCATTTTTTCCGCCTTTCTCTCTGCCCTCTTTAGTCAGAATGCACAAATTGGAGCGGACTAGATCCATATCATGTTTTAGGCAACGAAAACACCACTGATGAAGGAACCAGGATTAGAAATGAGAGAGGATCACAGTAGGAAATGAATCCCCTTACCTCTGCCATCAGCAAGGCACCGATTATAGCCCACAGGGCTGAAGTACTCAAAGACGAAGACAGCCACTGCAGAGATTATAAGCAGCATCACAAACATCATCACCCATACGTCAGCACTGAATGGCTCTGGAGAGGAAGAGAAAGTCATGGTGAAAGGTCAGATACACTACAGCCACCTCACTCCTTCTTCACCTCCTTTGCCCTCTATAGCATCCTAGTGAGAATGGGGCAAAATGGGTTAGGTAAAAAAACGATTTTAAAAAAAGAAATTACTGTGAAACCTTTGACATAGGTCTGGAAAACTCCTTGAACTGGAAGAAGTGTAGTTTCTTTTTCGGTAATGACTGCATTCATTCTGACTGCTACATTTGTGACACATGGCTCCATCTGGAACTACATGCAGCCACTGTGACATGCATTGATAAAATGCATTGATTAAAGATTGTTCCCAGGAAGTCCTCCAGCACCATCTGGAGAGAGTGAGGAAAATCAGACAGAACTGGCAAAGGCTCAGACGAGCATCTAAACTTTGAAGAGGCTATTGAGCCAAAGAGCATCTCCAAATTTCCGAGGTTCAGTGATAATGATTATAGTTTTTCAACTATTCCATTCCTGTAGCAACAGGAATACTGGCTTATTCTAGAAATGTTATTATTCATATTTTGCAAGTATTTAATCCCTTGCAGGTCTTCTCCTTCTCCAAGCCTGAACTGATGAAGATGGGACTGAATCAGATCAGAGAAACTTAGAACTTTGCTCCAGACTACAACCAATATTGGAACATCAATTTATTTGCAATTTAAAAAATTGAGTTATTTTTACTGCTGCTTTTACATACCCTGTCCATATCGGTGGACTTGGCTAAAGGTGAAAACTACTGAAGAGTGAGCAGTAATGAAACTCCTAGTTAAAGAGGTTTGTAAAAAATTCTTCACCCATATAAAGTTACTTCTGTTTGTAAATGCAGGATTCTGGCACAGAGCAGACAGTAATTATATAACTCATGTAGTGTGTTTGCTGCATCATAAAGCATTTTATAAAGCCAAATAGTAGATTCTAAGAAGGCATGGATGCCTTGGGAAAATGCAGTATCATTTCTGCATTCTCTGATTGCCTGCATTACCAAAGGACATTAGAAACCATTTTATTAGAAGGCATGGCATTAGCTTCACAAAGAACTGATGACACAACTGTTTTTCGAAAGCTCTGTTAGATCTTTAACTTTCTTCAGTTGCTCTGTCAAGGGAGGGTCAAGTTAATAATTTCTTTACAAAGGATGTCTCTAAAGATGCAACATTTCCTTGCTAATTATTATCACTAAGTACAATGGCATACCAAGCATAAGGCTTGGATCAATTTTCTTGTGGCTTTGAACATGCTTTTAGTTTAGTCACTGGGAAACTATGTGCTGTAGTGTAGATGGCAGCTCTGAATGAGACGATTCTCTCATAGAATTAGGCGTAATAATTATTGAGAAATGCCTTGGAACTTCTAGGTAGTAAGTGTTTGCATTTGCCTGGATTTTGCTTGCTTGGGATTTTGAACTAAAACATTATAATTTATTTTTATATACCTGTCCCACAGGTATTCCCAAAAAAGGACTTTCAGGCTAAGAGTCACAAGCAACCTTCACCTAATTTTTGATGAACGTAGGGTGAAGTTTTAATTTTAGATTAAAATGATACCTAAGAAGGCAGAAGGTGAGACAGTTCCATTGCTACGTGACACCATGACACTGATTCCCGTCTCAATGAAGGGCACAGAGAAATCCACCACTTCTGAACGCTCCTCATTAATGGTAAGGGATCCCACAGCCATATAAGCCCGTTTGGTGACAACCTGGAGGAATGAAAGAAAGAGATCACACACAAATCCAAGACTAGACCCTTTTGAGCAGCACAGGCAAGCCCCTTATCACCCTCCTGCCTTTCCACACTGTCTTTTTACTGCCATAATCCCCTTCCCTATATTGTTTCTATTGTCTCTTCTTTTTAATCTTTCATCAGGACACCTTCTTCTTCCAGGAAATCCACAGAAATTAATCTTCCCCTCAAAGCTGGTATGTGTATAAAAAATAAATCCACAGAGGTCTTAGGATAAACACATCATCCTCTGAAAAGACGCCTTATCTCATTTTTCTGTCCTTGCTTTCTCCTCCTTCTAACACTGCAAAGTTTTGTTTTTCTTTATACATCTTATATATACTCTAAGCTTAATCTAAGTTGCAGCCTCTCTGGTGCATGGATATCACCCTCTTTCTTTGACTGTGAAGGCCAAATTTGTGACACCGTAGGGAATAATAATTAGTCAATGAGCAGAAAAGATGGTCACAGACAGGATGTCAAAGCAGATTAATTCACCCTATGTCCAGAAAGGATCCAGGTCAATCATTTCTATACAGTCACTTCTGTCCCTTCCCAGGAAGAAGGCTCAGTAATAAGCCCCAGCCCAGGGATACAGCCCATGCCCTCCTTTTGCTGCTGACCTCTCCAATCATTCCATTCCACGTCCCATTGATCTTTTTCCCATGCTTGCCATTAGTGACCAGGTAGAGGTCATAGGTAAACTTGACAGACTTTGAGATTTTCTTGAGGATGTCAATGCAGAACCCCTTGCAACATTTCTTCATGTAATCCGGTTCCTCATCAGTCTTGTTCCTGAACCATCACAATAATCACGGGTTAAAAGACTGGCAAAAGCTCCCTTAATTCCCCTCTGCCATCAGTATGCTTCCCTCCCACAATATGCCACGGTGAACTTCACTTGTACTGTCTGTGCTTAAGGGTGAGGGGACACACTGCAATGACTCGCACAGCAACGCCAGTCATGAATAGGCACGGGTCAGGCTGAGAAACCCAAATGACTTTTCTGAAGAGGATTATCAAGTTATGCCAGTATTGGCCTCTTTATGTTCTTTTGAGAGGGGAGGGCCCAATATGAAGAAAAAAAGCCCACGGATGCATACTCAGTCACGATGCGTTTTTGACAAGGGACTGTGTTCCTCATGCAGGTGCCACTGAGGGGGTCCACATTCTCCACAATGACGAAAGGTGCCTCTTCGAGGGTCACAATACTCAGATGATCGTCCTCACGTTCCTCAGAGTCAGGATACAGCTCGAAGCGGGGCCATACATAATACTTCATCTGCAACTTTTTTTCTTTCCATTTCCCGACCTGTGGAAACACACACAATGAAAGACAGGCTCCTCGCCACCCTATCCCTCTACATCAACCACACCCCCTCACTGGTCAAGGTAGGAGCACAAGTCTAGGTACTAGTACAGACTAGTACAATCTTGGAGTGCCAGTGCCCACACTCACAGCCTGTGTGAGAAGGAAGCATTTCTAAGGACAAGGCCCTGAGGTAATGAATTCAAAACGGATGGTAGAGGGGAGCAACAAAAATGTTTGGGATATCTCACTTTGCTGATGGTCTCACTCCCTGGGCAAGTGAGTGGATGAGTGTAGGGGGGGAGGGGTACCATCACTATGATCAAACAGACATGATGTCTTTCAGCTTTCTCAGCCAAACCACAACAACAGTGGAGCTTGCCTCCTGAAATGTTGACTTCAACCTGCTAGCCACAATAAAAAGTTTTTTCCTATTAAAAAAGAAATCAAAACAAATACTGAAACAAAATGTCATTTTGAAACAGAGAAATTGAAATACTTCACTTGGAAAAGTCAAAAGAAAACTTTAATTTTTCAGAACGTCATCATTTGTTCTCAGTGAAATTCATCAAGTAGTTTCATTTTAACTGAAATTCTTTTTGCTCAGAAATAACTCCTGCTTCTGGAAAAAGGCTGTCCATTCCTGGTCAAGCCTGAGTTCTCCTGAGGGACAGAGGATACAAGCAATTGAAGAGGGAGATGTTCTGCAGTTTCAGGAGTGTCTTCACAGGAGAACTTAGTCAGAGATGCTTGTTTAACAGCAGTTCTCATTATTCCCTGCTAAGAGCTTACTAAAATATCTGCTCCTGTCTTTTCACAATCACTCAGTTACATACTTTAGCTGGAGACAAAGAATTGCTCCATGTTCCTGACATGTGAAAAGGAAAATCTAGGATCATTTATGATTTTCATTCTCGCTATGTTTCCATAAGGATATATTACAATCTTACTTCTTTTCCTTTTCCACAGTGTGGTATTTCTTAAACAAAGAGAGGTAACATTTTCAGAGGCCAAAAAAGCAGGGTGGGACTCCTTTGCCCTGTAGCTACTGCCACGAATCAGAGTTGCTGTTTTGAAGCTGCTCCAGTCCCTGAAGAGACAATACCTTTAGCACAACTGCTGCCCGTGGTAGGCCGTTCCTTCCAGAAATTCCAGGAAAATAATAATAAAAAAACCCACCATGGGCTATACTTTCAACCTCTCGGAGCCTTGCCTTTGTTCTCCTTTCCCCCCATCACAGTTGACACTAATTAGCACCTTGGTTGGCAGCTTGAGCTGGGAGTACAAGAAACTAACTGGGCTTGAGCACGAACTTCCCCACTCGTTCCTCAAAGAAAGCCCGCCAGGCCAGGGCTAAGGCATGTTGATGGCAGTGTGTGTGGAGAGCGGGGAGGAGAAGCTTACACCACTGCTCTTAGCAGTGTACCTGCTCGGTGGGTAAACAGAAAAGCTTTGCTCCACTGCAATCCAACACCACCTCCCACCACCCCCAAAATTTCACTCATTTATTTATTTAAATGACAGGAAGGGAGGGAGAAGCACTTATTAGAGGCTCATTAAGTGTCAGCGGTTATTCTGTGAAACTCAAAGCCCAGCTGGGGTKTGGCATTTGAAAGCAGCCAGAATTCGCATAAAACACTTGTCACCTTCAAAACAAACAAACAATCGCTTCATCTGGCTATGAAAGAAAAACCCTCTCTGGGGAGCTTGCGGAGGGAGAAGAAAGGCAGAAGGTAGCACCCGGAGACAGCAGCCTGCCCCTATATCGCTCCAGCAGCCTGCCCCTATATCGCTCCGGTGTGGACAGAGCACCCCGGCAAGAGTAGGGCTGTAGTTTCTGTGAGAAGGGGGTGAGGCAGCTATGCGGCTGCTCTGACCCTCTCTGAGGACCTTCACGATCAGCATCTGGCAAAAAAGGCCAAGCAGAACCTGCCTCCAACACTCCCCGTACCCGAGGCTGTTCGAAACAAGAAGCAGAGCACACAGCATTTTTATTCTTTCTTTCGCTCTCTCCCCCTCTCTCTCTCTCTCTTTTTTTTTTCTTTTTCTTTTCTTATTTAGCAAACAGGGAGAGTTTGTTTCAATTTTTAAAAATACTTTGAGCAGGTGAAAGCTGGCTGATTGGRAGCCCCAGCAACTGAGGCCCCTTTTGCCCATAGAAGAGAAGTAGTTTTGGCTAGCACAGCAGTCTGTCCCCAGACTAATTTTTAAGCCTTGATGTAGAGAGTGCATTTCTTAGGGGATAAAGAGCATATATTCATAATAGCCTGCTCAGCCCTCAACTTCCCACYCGTTGACCAAGCAAGTTAATTTACCATCATCTGGGCCACAGATTTCAACAACATATCTTTACCCCACTGGTAACTGAGCTCAAATCCCCCAAAAACATTTCAGCAAAGCCACTAGACAAGCAGAATAACACATGGGGCTCGGTAGGGACTGGTGATTAAAATGCTGTACAGAGCAGCCTAGACTTCAGCTCACTAACATTAACTTAGCATAGAAATAAGCGGTTGATGAAAGAGACATCTTGCAGTATCTCAGCAGCACTTAGATATCACAGTAATAGGCATGATATAAACCCCTAAATGATAAATTAGATCAGATAGGCAAACTCAACTCATAATTACCCAGAAGTTCGCTGGGACAGAAGGCGAGTTTGTGATGCTGTGTGCCAGGCACGTTTCACAGTGCTGTACTACTACATAGCTGACATTATGAAATTAGAGTAACAGTGACAGTCTTGCAACAGCCTCCTGAAGCACCTAGCTGCAAATATGGTATTACATGTCCTGTTTCCCTATTATCCAATAAAATCCTTATAAATTGTCTAAGAAGGAGGAAAAAATAGGATGTAAGTGAATGTACTGGCCTAAATTTTAAATTAACTGTGGAGTGTCTCAAGAACACGTGCAWATTTTACCATTTCATCATTAATTTGAACAATTAGGAATGACAAATAATTACCTATACGCCTGCAGGTATGTACTGATATGAATAAGCAAAATCAGAAAACCTTTGTGAATCAAGGGACAGGGGCAGACTTTGCTAAGCGCTCATACATGCAAGATTCAAACGTGTATGCAAGTACTTGAAGAAGAGGAGGCCTAAGAAACACCTGGGCAAGGACAGTAAAGATGGTGAGAAAAGCCACATGTGCAAAGGGCAGACTCAATGCAAGAGAAAGAAACTAAAAACTGCATTCTGTGCTAGACAATCTGCTATGAGAGGAAAGGAACAATTCACTGTGGGGACAGAGGTTAGTCACAACAGAATTAAATGTCACAGATTTGTCCAGGTAATGATGCCGACTCTTAAAGAATATAACCTGCCAAGCTGTGCAGAGCAGAGTAAGSCACTTTTGAAGTCTCAAGGTACTTGGTATTAACAGCTTGTAAACTGCTGTTACTTAGGTTCTGCTTAGTGCTTGCCTCAGCAAAAAGAGGAAAAATAAACCATTCCAGGCATCCTACATATTGGTCACCCTGCAGCTCCAGGACCCACCAGGTGTTCTCCGATCAGCATTCAGCCACCTGAACTCCCACCAGGAATCCTGGAGGATCACAAAATCAGCAAAAATAAGGATAGAAGGGATCTTTAAAAATCCATTTCTAATTATATTCTCCARTCCCTGAGTATGATCCTGCTTACCAAACCTCCCAGAGCAGGTGTCCTTAGAGCTCAAATCTCATTTAACTACTGAGCTACTTCCCCTTCCTCTGCCTGTACCACATCCAATCTTATAAAGAAAGGAATGCCATTTTGGTTTGAGGGTGGATCTGGAGGTGTTGAGGGAGGGGAACAACTAATTGTTGCTGTAAATTCAAGATATTACTTTGGATAACAAGCTGTTAGGAGGAGGAGAAGTCCAACATGATTGCAAAGAAGAAAGTGAGAGCTATTGTAGAACAAAAAGTCAACCACATATGCTATTGGTTTGCCTAAGTGTATAAGCTATCCAGAACAGACAAAAGGTAAGATTACCTATACACAGGGAAAATAAGTCAGAACCTTCCCAAAGCCTTCCAGCAGGGTGGCAAAGTGCCTTAACCACTGTATAAGGAAAACAGAATAAAAATATCATAGAATCATAGAATCAGTAAGGTTGGAAGGGACCTCTGGAGATCATCTAGTCCAACCTCCCTGCTCAGCAGGGTCACCTAGAGCATGGTAGACAGGGTTGCATCCAGGTAGGCTTTGAATATCTCCAGAGAAGGAGACTCCACAACCTCTCTAGGCAACCTGTGCCAGTGCTCCRTCACTCTCACAGGGAAGAAATTCCYCCTCAYRKTCAGGCGGAACTTCCTGTGCTTCAATTTCTGCCCATTGCCTCTTGTCCTGTCACACAGGACAACTGAAAAGAGTTTGTCCTTGTCCCCTTGACACCCTCCCTTCAGGTACTTATACACATTGACAAGATCCCCCCTCAATCTTCTCTTCTCTAGGCTAAACAGGCCCAGCTCTTGCAGCCATTCCTCATAGGGCAGATGCTCCAGCCCTCTGATCATCTTCTTAGCCCTATATGTTAACGTGCATCTTTAAAGAAAGGTGTTGTATCATATTAGTCCCTGAAACTAATTCTTAACAGAGTTTTTTCTCCCTCCCAAGGGACACTAAGGCTTKTAAGAGCCATTTGTGATAGAGATTTGTCTAACCTGTCCTCACACTGACAGACAGCCCACGGTCTCTGTGGGAAGTCTGTTGCAGTGTTTAACTATGCTTCCCCTTAGAAAAGATTTTTTGCCTGATGTCTAACCTAAATCTTTCTTGCTGCAATTTAAAGCAGGAGAAAGTGTTTYTCCTTATTCTTCCACATGTGCTGTTTTCAGTGTTATCAGGTCCGTCAGATATTTATAACACAGAAGAGCTGATAGTYTTGTTCAGTGGATATCATACATGCTACAATGGCAAAAGCAACCACCTGTTCAAATAGCCAACATCCAGAGAAACCATTTACAGAATCCTTACTGAAATTTGTAGTATGGACAGCACCAAGAACAAGTTAGTCCCATGAATTTCCAAGATTCTCTGTTCCAGCCAGGGCAGAAACTAACCTCTGAGTTTTTCCTAGTATGCTGAAGTAAGATTGCAGGACACAAAAGCATATGGAGAAACCGCTAACTAAATATTAAGAAACAGAGAAACAAACTCCCCTGCACATTTAGCTTTCAAGGACTAGGCAGCATACAAAATCTGAGGTTACATCCTGCGWGAAAATTGAGGGATTCAGATGATTTCTTGTGCAAAATGCTCAAAAGCATAGTCATCTGATTTGGGGTGGAGGTTCAGGAGAAAATCTGGATCTTCAGGCCCTTTTTAAAGAGATTGCAGGAGAATTATGTTTGGGCAGAGCCTTTGATAGTTTTTATCTCATTCAGGTTCCTCCTTCCACCATGCCTTGCACTTCTGTTTTTTTTTTTTTTTTCCTGCCTCTTAAATCTTCTGTTGCTTACTGCCACTCCTGATACATAAGAGATACCAGAAAAGGAATAAAAAGGATTGGGTTTYATTTACGGAATAAAAAAAGACCATTCCAAACTATGCTAGGACTCTGTTTCCCTTATTTCCTAAAAAGAACAGTGTTTCCTCCCTTTTTGCACTCTGTCTTCTGGTAACTGAGGGGCTCATTCATTTGAGTGGTGTAACACTAAGGCAGCAACACGGRGCAGTGATTAGAAATCACCAATTCCCTATTTTGTCAAAGACCTTTTGGACCTGATTGGCAAACACTTTTGCATCTCCACTCTGTGTTGTGTAAAAATAGAGATAATCATATGTCCTTACCTCCAGAATGCACTAGGTAGATAAATAGAGAAAAGATCTTGAGGCTCACAAATAGTGTGGAAATGAGCAGATAAATACACACACACGTACACATACACACACAATTTGACAGAGCTAGATGAGAAAACATTTATGGCATGTAATTGTGAATGGTGCAAATGGGAAAGCTTTCTGCCTTTAATCTTTGCTGTCAGAAAGTTAACTGGGAAAAGTATGTAACTTTTACACCTGCTTTTAAAACATGGAGTTGGGAAAAACAAAATACAGAAAAGTTAAAGGTAGGATGTTGAGCAGCTAGGCAAAAAATACTAATGATATTGGCGATATAGTTGACATCCCCTCTGGGAGAGGCCAGTTTTGTCAGTACAGTTGTTACAGATCCTGAATGAGGACACAGGAAAACCAGAACAACTAGGCAGGACTCAAAAAGAGCTATTGCAAGAATAATAGAAACACCATAGAAATAGCAATTATAACTGGGACACAGCCAGTGGAAGGTATGCGCTGCTCAGGGTACATAAAAGTAGAAGTAAACTGAGGGGTGCTATTGTAATCTTAATGCTACAGTATACTGTAAAGAAATAAAAGAGGGTATGAATAAAATAGAATCATTTGAGATCAAGATAGTTTTTGGAAGACTTGTTACAAGATATTCTTTTGGGATTACACTACAGAGATCTGCTGTAAATCCACAGGCTTGCCTTTCAGTATGCATAAGAGATGTTATTGAAGTTATTAAAGAGAAATTACATCAGGAACTAAGTCATTATGGGAGAATTTAGCTTCCTAGAGATAAGGTGAAGAACAAATGCAAATTTTAACAGCAGCACCCTTATGTCTTTTTTTCTGGACCTGATCGTTGACACATTTCTTCACCCCAAAATTACTGATTAGACAATAGGTCATAGTGTTTTACACTTAGTTTGTGCAAGCAGCAAAGAATCTTACAGAAAAGCTAGTTATCAAAAATAACCTTGGATTGAGTGATTAGGGGAACAGAGAGCTTGCCTTAAAGGAGGAGATTAAACAGCTTGTTTAACCTAGATAAATGAAAGCCAAGAGGGGATATGACTGGTCTCTATAAATAAAGGGGGGACAGATGCACAAGGGAGGAAGAAAAGTTTCTTTTAAACAGAAAAACAATGTTGGAACAGGAACAAGTGGTTCAAAACTAGTTATGAGGAAATTTGCCTTGAAAATAAGGTGGTTTTTAACCATCAAATGAGGGAGGTTTTCAAACAGCTGTCCAAAAAGAGTAGTGAAAGCAACTTAAGTGGGGTCAAGATGACGTATAGCTGGTTTGTATAGGGTTACATAATGTTACTACATACAGCAGAAGGGATAGGACCAGATGACCCTTTCCAGTCCAGTGGCCTTAAGTAAACAAAAGCAAGAGGAGGAAATCCTCTATGGAAAACCTTTTCTCCTTGACTTTTCAGTCTACAGATGTCAAAACACCATCTAAATTGTTATCCCTCTGTCCCCCAGCTCATCCACATGAACACAAAGGCTCTTCTGACTGGTGTCTCCACATATTAGGCACACAGTTTCTTCATTCAGCAGCAAAATCATTTTATCGGCCCAGAGAATAGACCATCCCTCTTAGCCTTTAACCAAGCTGGKGAAGTCAGGAGTCTCATTCTCCCACTGCTGACATCACAGCCATTTCCAAACACTTCATCTCTGTGATGCTGCAAATCTGYTTCCTTAGACAAGCTGGTCTACAGCTAAGTAAGCAAGCAGAGAAGAGATGCCAGAGAGAGCAAAAATCTCCTGTTTACAAACACTTACGGTGATTAATTAGCTACCTCAGCTAACGCAGACAAGAAATGGTTGTGAACACACCACATGCAAAATTAATTAACACAGAAAAAACATTCCTTCCTGAACCTCAAGTTCACCTTCCACAACCACCTGGGGAAGGCTGCTTTCTCCACTGCACCTGCAGAAGCAGGAATTGCTTCTGACGGCCTTTCAATTAAACAAGAAGCATACAGGAGATGGTGCAATTTTCTTCTCTCTATTTTTGAACAGTACCTAGAATATGCTAGAGGGAGGCTCAGCACGGAATAAGGACAGGATGAAGTACCTGCTGTTGCTTTACATTCCATTTCTGCAGTTCTGCAAATAAAAGCACTTTTCAGAAATGCAATACCCATGCTCACTGAGGTCTGGCATTTACATAACTCTTACCATTTTTGCAGAAACATTTCTTTCCTGAACCATTTATATGCTTTCTGCAGTTGCTGAGGTCCTGTACCCTGCCATGATTAGCCTGAGAAGGTTAATGAGATATACTTTGAAAGCTTCTGTCTTCTGCAAAGTGAATGAGCTATGGAGCTCCACCAGCTTCACAGAAAGGCCAGGAATGCCAAGGTGTCTGCCTTGGTAAATCATTCCTTGGAGCTAGAAGGTATCGCTAGAGCATTACAGGCATAAAACCAGCCAGTAACAGCTGATCACTGGCTGATGGCATTGCTCCTGGTGGTTGTGTCAACTTTGTAGCACAGAGCATCATTCATTTAGTCAATGTTGGATCATGCAGGAGTTGTATGATTTACAGGAGAACATATTAACAAAAGATCCTCAATACTTCATGATGTACATGAAAATGGCAACCATGTTTAATGAAAATGCATACTGCAGTCAGCACAAATGTAACTGGTAGTGCTGGCAGAGGGCATAGTTCATGGTAGAATGGACTGTGGACTGGGTGGGCTGGAGGATGTAATTCAGGAAAGCCATAGCCTCTAAGGGGACAAACCAGATGCTTGGATTTTGGAGGAAGAGTTAAAAATATATATATCTTTACAAGCACTGCAGACTTAAAAAAAAATACTAACCCAGCATTGCACAACTGCATTATCCAGCATAAACCACCTCCCATAAACCAGGAACCACAGCACCTAACTCAGGCTCTTGCTTCAATAGCAATTCAATTTTTCATCTGTAGAGCCTCATGCCCTTCTGAAATGAAGCTCCTGGGTGAGGAGAGGGGAGCTTAATTCCATGTTCTTAAAACCAGCAGGTTCAGGCTATTCTGATTCCGCTCTGGGAGATGAATTAGAAAGCTAGGGAGTTTTAGACTGCCCCTGTTGCTTACTCATCTAAAATGAAAGCAGGTTTCATCTTGAGTGTCTCTACTGATTTCCTCCACAGAACTATGGGGCAGGGAAAATGTAGCAGGGATATTCGTAAAACGGCGTGTTTTGTGTGATAAGGTGTTCAGGAGTTACAAAGATTTAAAGAAAGATATATGTATGCATGCATTTTTATGTGTATGTATAAGCATCTAGATACTTTATAAAAGCATTTTGCAGTCTCTAAGAGCACATCCGCATTGTGCAGGTGTGTGCCTGCATCCAGTACGTGTCCGTGCATGTAATGCCCTATCTAATGATTTTTCCCATTGGTTTTTCCTGTTGAGTGCTGGGTTTGGGTTTGCTTTTTGCTGAGCTTTCGTTTCTCTCACTCAAACTATTTCTCCCCCTCACCCGCTGAAACATGCTACACTGATAGAGGAACATGCCAATTCATGCTACAGTCTGAGAGAAAGTATAAAGCTTCAGCTGATGGGTGCAGTAATGAAGTGAACCCTGACATGTTCCTGCGTCCAGTGATACCTACTCTTTACCCAGAACGAATCTCTCTTTCAGGGTCTCTTGGGATCTGAGAGTGAAGGATTTTTTTAAAAAATGCAGATCTACAGGAAAGCCAAAGAAGTCTTCTCATACAGAGAAAAGCTAAATGTTGAAACAGCCATGCTGGCAGGTGTGGGAGAGGATGCAATATGAAGGGGGCGGGGGGAGGGGAGGTTCTCTAAACCTCACTGCAGAGGCACAGACCRGCACAGCCACATGCTCACCCCTCTACATGGAGATGCAGCCTATTCAGCTCCTATCTCTCCAGCTGGAAGGGGAAGAACATGCCTGACTGAAAGAAATATTGCACATTTTGAGAGCAAGATTTCCAATAGACACTTGCAGAGCTGTAGACCCCCCACTTCCTTTCCTCTCCTACCCCCGAGAGCTCTGGGCACGTGATGGAAAATGCCGCTACCCCACTGCACAACCTCTTGTCGAGATCCCAACTCTGTATTTGCTCTGGTATAACCGG
Source organism: Rhea americana (assembly GCF_003343005.1). Taxonomy (NCBI): domain Eukaryota; kingdom Metazoa; phylum Chordata; class Aves; order Rheiformes; family Rheidae; genus Rhea; species Rhea americana. The sequence continues at coordinate 374,312 of NW_028186403.1, forward strand.
TCTCCCAGGGAGGAGTGGGCAAGGACACCCAGCTGGGCTGTGTGTGTGCATGCCCCCTCCAGCCTGGCACATGGCAGGGGACCTCATGCACCACTGTGGGGGTCTTTGCCAAGGATTAACCCATTAATCCACTGCCCCAAGTTGTAACTGGATCTTTAACATGAGTGAAAACAATAGCTCTGTTCTGCACTTTGGTCCCCTAACCCATTCACTTTAGTACACTTCTCTTCACTCAGCTTTTTAAAGGGGCCAGATGGGAAGCAAAACTGGCAGATGGGAAAGGGGCATCCAGGGACACCCTTGCTACTATATGTGTGAGGAAAGGGCTTGGTCTCTGGTATCCTTGCACCTGTTGTTGTCTCCACTCTCTCAGGCCCATCTCTGTGGAGGAGGAGAGGTGAGGAGATAAGCTTACTGCCCTGTTTCTCTCCCTCTATCCTTTTCTTATGTCTTGTTATGCTCCCCAATAAACACAGGCCTCAGGGGGTCAAGGAGGGGGGATCAGGGGCAGCAGACAATGTCTGCCTCATGTGTGTGAGAGGAAGAGGATGGTGGACCTGTGCTCTCATGCAGTGCCCCATCACCTGCACACCCACAGCCATAGACCTCTTCAGCCAACCAGCAGACTCTGTGGGACAGAGGCAGGGGAAAGCCAGCAGGCAAATATGTATTTGTGTACATGTTCCCCACYGCCACAGATCTGTCTTCTCACCACTCCTGCCTCATGTCTTTAGTCTGTGCCATGCTGTCACCTTGCCAGGACTGGTAACRGGAGCAAGATCAGTTCAAAAGATACAGAAACCAGTGAGAATGGAGGTGTAATTCCTGGCATGATCTCCCTGCTGTCTCAGCTCCCACTGACTTGGAGTCACTCCCTGCGAGGTGGGGTGGGGGCGTGTGGAGGAAACTGGGCTGAGAAACAGTCCTTTGGCCACTTAKCTTCTCCAAGCTAAGGCCAGCCATATGGGGCTGGTGTTGGCTGTTTGTCCCCATCTCAATATTGCCCAAATGATACACTTGCCTTGTGTCTGGAAGCGAAGTGCTGGCCCAAACCCAAGCAGTGTCAAATTACTCAGTTCTCTTAGCACTGATGTATGCCAGGAACACCCAATTTTCAAATTTTTTTTTCTGTCATTTTGTGCCTAAACACGTCAGCACAAAAAAGATGTTATGGCATTCCCTTTCTGCAGCCAGAAAGAAGAACAAGAATGACAGAGGCAATCTTGGAGACATAAGATGAAGCTAAGTTTCTCAGCAGGTTGCAAAAGGTCCTTTCTGGCATATATAAGTGGATACTTGGAATGACTTCCTGTGGTCTGGAACTAGCTGGAAGACTTCAAATGTGTATTTAAATCTGTGTGTACTGTATAGTTGCCTCTATTACAGGGGGAGCTGGTAGTAAGCCTGTAATTAGGTTCTGTGACACTTCCCATTACAAAAGTCTTTAGACCAATTCTCTGAGAAAAGCCAACATCTCCATGTTTTGCAACAGGCATTTGAAAGTCAGCAGGAAAAAAATCCTCAGGCTAAGGACATTATTTTTACTTTGACCCATCAAATTTCATTCAGTCTTAACTGCATTATAAACTGTTAAATAATCATCATTTCTTTTCTGTCATTTTCTTGCAGAAATCTTGGCAGAAAGCCCAAATAACATCTGAGCATGRACATTTTAAGAGCTAAGTCCATCCTCCCAGTAATTCAGTGGGGATACCCCCACCAGTACCACAGTCAGTACAAGGATCACCTCGGATTTGRCAGAGCAAGAGAGATTAAGAGACAAAGACAGATTAGACTACCCACATAGGGACAGGTCATCCAAATCCATCTCCATCGTTTAAATGCACCCTACTGTGAAAAGCTCCCTTGCACTCTACCCTCTAGCATGCAGAAGAAAGACAAACTGGTCTGRGCCGTCATGACTGTCTGTGGCATTGGAACAGATTAGTCATGCTAGTCACTGGGCTGAGAAGTCAGAGTCAGTGCTGAAGGCTCAGCATGCAAGAGAATGAACAACACATTTCTACAGAAAAGAATTTGGGTTTTCCATTAAAAAAAAAAGAAAGAAAAAGATATAAATCAAACCACATTGAAAGGACTGTACTTAGGTTGTAATATTGGCAAATAGCAGGTTTACAGTTTCCTTTTCAAACTTACTTTCAACCCACTTGTGTGTGGACATTTTAATTCAAGATTTAATTAATGTGTGCATACAACTTTCTCCATGGGGTCCCTGCCTCAATTCTTGTACTAGAAAGATACTTAAGGGAACAAAACTAAGGTAGTCCAGGAAACAAGACTGGCATTTCCTAGCTTGACTGTGCAACCTGATGAAATCACTGTTAAGTTCTTTTATTTTCTGTATATAGTTGCATATAGAGCTTTATGAATGTGCATAAGCCTTTACAAAATAAATAAACAGGCCAAGAAAGTATCAGTGAAAATGGAGAAGGAGCTACTTGTGAGGTAGTGAAAGAAGCAGATCGTACTGAATTACCAGGCACTGGGAGATGAGGGAGAAATAAAGAAAAAGTGGTGGACAGCAAACCAGTCAACCAATTTACAGACAACATAATACCACTTTATGAAGAGAGAAGCAGCGCTGACCTTGTCGAGAGGTTGAATGGGGAAAAGAAAGTGGAAGCCAGACTGGAAGGGATCATGTAGAGGGGCAGAAGAGAGCAAAGCAGGCAGGTGCCCACGATGCCCTCGGTGCTCAGAAGGTGACAGGAAAGGAAGACACTAATCGCAAATATTGTGCTGAAGGATGGTTTCTCCGGTTACAACAGTATGCTTGTAACAGGCTAAAGGAGAGAGAAGGTTGGTCTTCACGGGAGATGTGGACAGACTCAAGCTGGTTAGTCTGTGTAACCTTAGTCTAGATGCATAAGAGTGGGAGATAAATGGCGCGAGGACACCAGGAGGGCTGGATGCAAGCCAGCTATGGTCCAGATGCTGTCTAGCCATGTTAGCCCAGTAAGGCTAAGCTGAGAACCTAGGCAGCCTGCCAGGCTAACACAGCTGTCCCACACCCCGCCAAGCTGCTGAGTCCCTGTGGCGCTGTTCTGCAAGTGTGGATTTGCTATCATGAGCCTACACAATCRTAGTTAATGCCATGCAGAGTTTTGTGGGGCAAACTTGCCCTAAGCAGCTGCAGCAGCTGTAGCAAGCACAGGTGCTTTCTCCCTAAATGTCTATGACTGAAGGGACCCAAGTGCTGACTCTAATCTTGTCCTATGCTTACTATGTGACCATTTAAGCTTTCCAAAGCTCAGTTTTCCCCTCTATAAAATGATCTTAATAATACAGTGTACATTACAAGGGGGTTGTKAGGTCAATTAAACCATCTAAATAGGGACATAGCAGCTGGGAACAACAATGTAAGTCAACACAGTAAGAAACTGCCTCACTTCATYCACCACAGTAGAAATCATGTAGCTCATGGCTGAACCTAGAACATCTCACGCCTCATGTCAGAGGAATGAAGCTTTGCCRTAGAAGGGTGCCCGTTACTGCAGATCTGCTGTGCACTCCAGCAATCAGAATGGAAATTGCACTGATTAATGACAGAGTAGCAGTACAGCAGGTCAGGCATGTGGATCGACAGCTGTAAAAGGAACAGCAGGGTTTTATATCGTACTCACTAAGAACTAGTCGGGGATCAGGAGATTAACTAAAGCTCGAGGGCGTGTTCTTGGATCCTCTCCAGCTGATTTGGAAGCTGAAGTGGCACAAAGTAACTAGATAGCTGTCCTGCTTGRGTCTCTAAAGATACCCTTCCTGGAAGAAGAAGCACAGGAACCCTCAAACTAGCAGAGCAGTGCTCAGTCCTGGCCTTTCAGGCCTCCAGGAAGCAAGCCATCTCACCTCCCAAGMATGACATGAAACTCAAACAACTGGCTCATGCCTTGTGTGCTTCAGTACCACAGTTCTCTCTCATCGGTTTGAAGCAGCCTCTCTTCCACCCCAGGACCCCCTGCAGTCAGTCTCCACATGCATAGGTGGGGAAGGGAGGACTGCTTCTCCTGTCCTGCATTCCTCTGAGCCATCTCCAGAGATGCTTCCCAGCTGCTGCCGAGAGCTAAGACTCACCGTCTTCATATGCCCCAGTGCAGTGCTGTCCCACACAAGGAAACCGAGAGAGCCTCCAAGGCCTGGGCAGGAGAAACAGCTTTGGAGATGGACCAGCCAAGCAGTAGCGCTCAGCTATGAGAATGGCATTGTGGTCATGGTGGTACAGTGTGGTCAGCCAGGTACAGAATGGCCCGATGGCCAGCCTAAGGCATGTGTAAGTATAGATTTGACTCAGTGCCAACTTTAGCCCAGCTGCTTTTTTGTCATGCCAAGTATATCCAGTAAGCCAGGCCTTACCCTTCTTGTGACAGAACGAATCCTGCTTACAGCTGAACATCTATCACTTCCTGTCTTCTGATTATTTCACTAGGCAACCTTAACATTCYATTAGTGTAAGTCTTTGTGGAGCTAAATAGATACACTATGCACATATACAAATACATATAAATATGTCTCTATCTAGCAGAGAATCYAATTAAGTGAGTATGTTACGCCTTAGCAATTAATGAATTCAACAAGCTAAGCTGCCTATTGCATATGATTAAAATTGAAGCAATATCAACCACAACAAAAAGAACCCAGATTTGCCTATGTGCTATCTACAAAGAGATTGTTAACACCTAAATCATAGAGTAAATTCAAGTATGCTTGCAAACGTCAGAAAATTCATCTTTCCAGTGACGTAAAGCCTGTCCTTCAACTCCTTGTAGCCTAGGAGAAATTCAAACCCAACTGTTCCTGCRTGCAGCTCCTCAAACCATTCCTGCTCTCATATATGTAATTCCACAGCATTTTCTGACTGCTAGGTCTGAAAAAATTCTGGTGTCTTATGGGTTAAAAGAAAACAAAGTCTATGACTGAATGGAACTGACCCTCTAATCACTTGACTGATGCAAAAATTTCTTTTCTCTGTGTGTTCAATTGCCAGTTTGTGTGTATGTGTGTGCGTGCAAGTGTATGTGTGTGTTCAAGTGTATGTGTGTGCATCTGTGTGAGTCTGTATATCTGCCTGTACCTTTGTAGGTTAACCTTTACTTCAGGACAAGTTTTCTCTCATGCAGTTTCTGCCCCTCAGCAATAGACAGTTCTGAGCCCTCAAGGGACCTCTCATTACCTTCTTCTCTCACAATATCTCTCCTCTGCATTCACAAGATGCTCCCCAGTGGTGTGTTCTACAGAAATAAATATTTAAGTAAACCACAGAAGATGCAGAAAAGCAAGCAAGGGACTTGGCTGCAAAATTCAAGGCATAGAGGGAAGTGAGTGGAAGCAATGTGTGGAGGGTCAGGAGAAGAAAAATGCTGATGAGACTTTGAACTGGCATCACAACTGTCCCTGATGCAGCCAGTATGGCAGGCTGGGTTTAACCCTGAGACCAGAGCTAACTGATTTAAGATAGGTCCTCATTAGCRTCTACATGAATCTAAAAACCAAGCATGTACCTTAGTGGAAGGTTAATAGATGAAAGAGCCTTTAATTGCAATACCAAAGACACAGTTAAATAAATAACTGTATTGCTAATGGTAAGTCTTTCTTTTGGSGAGTGTGGGGTGGGGAATGTTCCACTGTTCTCTTAGTTTACTCTCACACTTAAAGGCCTTGCATGTCCCAGAAACAGGCTGGAGGCTCCTTCTGGAGCTGTTCCAGACAGAAGTCAGGCATAAGCCCAAATCTCAGCTGCTCCTCAGCACCGTGAGCTGAGTAACAGGAGGGACAGCTAGCTACCCTTCARACAAACCCTGCAGCCACTCACCCACCTTCATCCATGCTACATAGCTTAGCAAAAGTTTTTATCATATCGACAGTTCCTTTCAAGCTTACTAAGTTGTAGCTCCTATACCCATGCAGAATTATTTGTTTCTACACCCATAGCACTATAGATTTCACAAKTCTCTCTGGTGATATCAAAGAACAAAGCCTGAGTCGTTTCTAGACTACTTGAGAAACATTGGTTTGAAAGCGGGTACTATAGGGAAAAGAGTGTAAAATTGCCACTAACTGCCTTAAAAATGCTACCCATGTTAGAKGGCTTTGAGGGGTAATAACAATATAGATATCATTGATTACTCTCCCCTTAAAGATGGTTCACCTTACAATGGCACGATGTGGTCTGGCAGCCCCAGTGTTGCTGGATGACCTAGAAAATCATACACTATTTGTATTTTCTGACATGTTAAAAAGCAGTTAAAAAAACACTCATAGRATCCAGTCTAGAGCAGTTTCCTGAGTAATTGCAGGAGTACTGGCATACACATAGMCTGCACTGGGCACCAGCAGTTTTCAGTCATCACCTGAATGGTCAGAGAGCAGGCCATTTTCTGCTCACTGGCATGCAGCTATTGAAGGCTGATACTTCAGAAGGATTTGGAGATCTTTCCTTCAAGAGTCTGTCCCAGATTTTTTGTTTTCCCAGAAAAGGTTGTGGAAGGTCCCTTTTTAGGTTCACTAGTTTTATTTTCTCCTCTTGTTCAAAGATTCTGACTGCTATTTGACTTGTGGTATAAGGCAAACTGCCAATCAGAGCTTTGGGTACAAAGTGAATACAGCCAGCCAAAGCCATTACTTCACTCTGTTTCAGCTATTTCTGCAGGTTTTCTTCTGCTTCAGCAGTGTGTTTTTATTACCATTTTCCCCTGCTTAATGCTAGCGTCCTTTGGGGAAGGGAGACACTTTGGGGAAAAAGCTCCTTACTGATAAGAGGAAAATAATGTACCCACTCTGTCTAAGGGTAGAAGGTTAACATGCATCGAAAAAACAGCCATTGCACATATGCAAACTAGTGTGCTCTGCAGAAAAGAAAGAGAGGCTTCTTATATGATCTCCCCACAGTAAGCATAAAGAAATATACCTCCTCCTATAGAGAAGCTTCTTGCATTATAAGGAAAAGTACCTCTTCTCTCAGAAATTAGAACATTAAGAAGAGCCAGCAGTGACCACTACAGCAGTTGATGAAGGTCCCCTGTTGGTGTGATTTTTACCACTAAATATGTGCGACCAGCCCATTTCTTCCATCTATTTCCACTTCTCTGTAAGCAGAACAGAAAATGAAAACATCCTTCCCACAAATAGTCATCCAGATGTCAAAGCAAAACTGCATTTGTGCAGCAACCCTTGGGATTTTCACCCCACACAACTGTCACAGCTGATGATTCCACAAAGTGGCTGCTGAATTGTAAGGCTCCTTGCAGTTTGTTTTCTCTATGGCATCAAGCCCTCTCTACCCATCACCTTCTCCCTGTCTGTGATTACTATACTGCTGCCTGTCAGCACTGCAGTAAATATGTGTATATTTTCAGATCTCTCATTTCTCACTTTACAGAAAACTCTTTCTTAAAAATCTTTCCCATCAGAGCAGACAGCAAAACAGAGAACTAAGAGGAATTTTTGACAGACTCACCTTCTCCCTTCACTATGCATGAAATTATCTGCATCTCRCTAAGGACCTTTCTCTGCATCCTGCAGCAAACAAGGATGCTGCTACACTTCTGCAACCATGACGTAACAAAACTGTTGTCACGGTCGGCAAAAGGCGTCATCAGACGGTTGACAGCATATCTCCAGAAACAGAAGCCTGATGAGCTACAGTAAGCAATGCAGCGGGACTGAGTGAAGGAGAGCTCTGTGCCCTAACTCCTCTGCATAAGAAAGACCCCACCGCAGTACTGGACAGCCTGGCTTTGGGGAGGGATATATAACGGCATTCCTGACCCTACTCTGTCATCAGAGATGCAAGTCTGAGGTACAGCTGGGAATATGACCCAGGTCTGTTGACCTTCCCAGACTATCACAACGCTACTCTCTCCCTTAGTGTAACATCTTTTCACTTTGGCTTTGACAAATGCCTCCTAATTCCCTTTCCCCTTTCTTTCAATCTTCCTTTGCCTCCCTTTTCAGCTGCATCCAGTGCCTCATGTTCAAGCTGTTTGACACTTCTAATTCCTCARTCAGCATGAAGATCTTGCTCCACCTTCTCAAATACTTTTTCAAAGAGACCCATGTAATTTTCTTCGAGTTTGGCCTGCTTCCTGAGCTAAGTCCCACAAATACCAGTGAAGTCATTTCATTGCTATCCTTCATATCCCACCTTAAGTCTCTCTTTTGCTCAGATGACTGCAGATGCTTGACAACAGTTAGGCTGTTGATGTGCTAAACCTACAGTCCATAACACCTATAAATACTGACCCAGTTTCCCCATGTATTCCCCTAGCAAATCAGTGCAAAAGTGCTCACTGCCATCAGCAAATAAAATATGCCATTTTTTTCACAGACTCTCTCAGAAGCTAAGTGTGCATAGTAAGAAAACCTTGCCTATTTACTATTTTTCTTCACCTGCCTGTTTTCCCTCTGCACTAATTCTCTCATCTGTCTACATGACCATGGTTTCTCAATCAATACTGACACAGTAAGTGTTCAGTGGCTATGGCTATTGTATGATCTGTATTGACCACTCATTAATGATGGCTTTTCAAAAAGTATGGTAATACAAATAATCAAAATAACGGTAGGCTGTTTCTGCATGGTTCATGCATCATACTAACCAAGGTCACATTGTTGCAAGGGTAAGAATGACAGTTGTATTGCAACATAAGTGCTGTTCATTACAGTCTTTCTCTCTAATTACCCCTCCAATATCACCTGTTTCCTAAACTGGTAATTAGAATAGCTGTACAACAGCTGCCACATCTCATTTCAAGGAGATACGGCTGCATTTCAGCAGAGGGCAAAGTAATCTTTATGAACAGAGCTCATTCACAGAGAGTTCAGGGACCCTCCACGCTAAGATGCAGGGTGAAAATGGGAGGTTTGCAGTGTCACAGATTCACCTGTGCCTGACCACTCTAAGACCATAGAGAWGTGGAAAGTCTGTTCTGGGCTTACATGCCATTTACATATATTTAATGGCAAATAAAGAAATGGCAGAAACTGAAGAAATGGATTTTTGCTCTCTTCCGTTTGTACTTCAAAAGCCTCTCCCATTGTCCCTCCTTTCCCCATCCCAGCACAAAACACACACTTTAAAACACTAGCTGCTCTCTCTGAGCATTTGACAGACTCTGATTAAACTCTCAGATAATAACCTTGCAAGGCAGAGCCAAACTTGCAGCAGTACACGGTGTTCTCGTCATTGGCTCCCAAAAATAGTTCCTTGCCAATAAGAGTCAATTGGTTCAGGCTTTGCCAACCTGCAGTTCTACAGTTCCCCACATCTCAGGGGCTGATGACACCACTTCTCTCCAGGGGAAGAGCTGTAAGGTCCTAAACACAGCCAAGGGTTGTATAATGGTTGCTGAAGATGCCTCAGGTTTGTAACACTAACGTAAACCAGGCTTACACAGACAATCTGTGTCTCCATTCTCTGGAATAAGGGAGATCAGGGAGTTCTGGCTTGTAGATGCTGTGAGACAGCTTTTGTGAGCTCTAGTCTAGAACATCTTCCATAGCCTCGTAAGATCTGGAGGCAGCAATCATCCTGGGATGGATCTCCTAGCTTTATCTCAACAACACCTGCTGCTAGGAGGACTCAGCACAACTGGCTGAAAAGGGGGAGCAGAGTGTGGGGAACACACAGTTTAAGGGAGCCTGTGATTGCAGACAGACAGATCTGATGGTACTGGGAAGGAAAACAATAGGGAGAAGAACAGAAGAAGATCCTAGGACACAAAGAAACAGAGGAGGGGGCTCATAGCATGCAAGGACAGAGCGCAGCACTGTCAATAAGCCAAACCAGGCCTAAGAATGTGTCATTTTCAGGACAGAAACCACTTCCATATGCCCTCATACTTCTCATTTTGATATCTACATTCCAAAAATTTACTGCTGACGTCAAGCAGTGAACCTACTCTGAAGTCAATGGAACTGCAGTCACTAATGCCAGAGGTCAATTTGGCTCCCAAAGGACTTTTCTATGTAATGATTTAGGTAATGACCCTTCAAAGCTTATGTTGCAGCTATAGCGTATAGCAGGAGAAAAGGGTCAAGAAAAGGGCTGCAGCAGACTAGCCATCTGTCATATTCAACTCTAGAGCTCAGCTAGGCCAGGATGGCATAAAACAAGAGCAAGAAATACTGGAAGTTAATGAGCCCTCCTAATTTTACCCTGGTCTAACCATACAAAACAGTACAGATGTGTTAATATAGGCGCCTTCATGCAAACTGCATCCCAGAATATTTTGCAGAGTTAAATACAAGACAGCAAATGGCATGCAGCATAAAGAATAGCTGGTGCACTAAGCAATCAAGAGGAAGTGCAAATGGCCATATAATTTTGTCTTTTAAAAGCAACTGCATAAAAGCTCATTCATCCATAAAAATGCTGCGTTTCTTTTTTCTGCCTTCCTAGGAACTTTCTTGCCTGCCCCCTTTATCACCAACCACAGACTTCAGATATTCTCAAAAGGGTGAGAACAGCACCTGTCCTCCCATGCCCCAATATTGCCCCAGTATTTAGTATTTCAAGGTTGTTTCATATAGCTCCTAAGTTCTGTCAGACAAGGCTAGTCAAAGAGTTCCTAGGGCCTTGGATGCATAATATATTTTTAAAGTACTGCACACCACAGAGGGCCATAAATATACCCAACAAAAAACATGATTTTAAGTCATTATGTGATGAATACATTAGGAATTTGAAAATTAGAAATGAATGGGGTATGGTTTCAGGAATACAAGGATATATTTGTTTCCTGGTTGCTTTGAGAAGGTAGATGCTACATCTCTGATGTCCAGATGAAATCTAGCCATCAGATTAAACACCCTGAGATTCAGTCTTCAAACTCTTCTCACTCATGATGTCTATGAGAATTGCCAGCCCAGATTACAACAGCTAGTCAGACAGCAAGTCACAAGTATGATTCATTATGCTGTTATACAGGTGTTCGACTGCCCTTTTGCCCTCAAGATCTCCAACTCTCTTCCTACCTATTTTAGCTTATTTACTCCTGGCATGCAACTCCTCTTTTAAATATGTTGAGACACTAACTCTAGAAGGCTTTTTGCAGTGCCTAATACTGTACACCCATAATAATAACATGAAAGATGAGAAATCTGTGATCTGGCAGTGCAAGGGAATTACAATAGTTCAGATGGAAGAGGACAGAACACACATACAAGTTGTCCAGGAGAGTAGAAGTTGGGGCAGTGTCACAGACAGACCAGCTACATCAGAGAGAACATAAGAGTGGTGGCAGATAGATAGAAAGACAGACAAATAAGTACATGCAGAAGATGCAGATGAAAGAAAAATGCTAGGTCAATCACGAGACCAATCAGAAGCAAAGATGAGATTAAAGAAAGAATTATAAGAGATGATATGATGCCTTTGACCCTCTGCTAGGGTTATAAATGCTGTGCAGGAGATGGCCTGCCCTCACCAACCTTGTGCTCTCACCCTGAGGACCTCTGCAAGTCCGCAGCTCATATTCCAAGTTTCTCTAATGATTCTCAGGTCAGAGCAGCTCTTGGCTGGAGTTCACCCTTCTTGTTCCAAGTGGGAGAAATTCCACATCAGCCTTACTCATCTGCCCCTTTCCCACCTACTTTGCTCTGACAGTCTTCAATGTCATTTTGCTGACTATAGTCCAAAAGAACTATTTAAGCAGACAGGAACCATGTGGACTTCCAACCGCACAAACCATGTCGAAGAAATGCTTCTTCCATCAGGGACAGGGTAAGAGTCCTGATATTGTAGCACATTAGCTACAATGCTGCAAACAGAGAAGTTCAGAGATTCACAGAGTTCATTGTCTGGTGTTCARTCTCTCACCCTTTCTCCCCTCTCCTCTCAACTTAAAACTAAACAAACCCCATTTGTTCAATTATTGCATGTAGGTCATATTTTCTGCACCCCTCACTATTCTCACTGGTTCCCCCAGACTCTTTCCACACCTTTCCTGAAGTGATATTCACAAAACTGCGCCAAGTTTTTTGGCCTTACTATCACTCAGAGATTACATCATACACCTTGCAGGCTAAACTCCTATTTATATACCCAAGTACAGCACTTGCCTCTTTCTCAAAAACATACACTTATGTTCAGCTTGTGATCCTCTTTTAGCCCCCTAGTCCTTTTCTGTAGAACTGTTATCTAGCTGATCTTTCTCTGCACTATACTTATGTATGTTATTTTAATTATTCCTACAAAAGCATAATAGCTTGCATTTGTCTCTATTGAATTATATCCCACTTTTTCAGACTATCTCCAATTTGTCAAGATCATTATGAATCCTAACCTTGTTTTCCAACATATTCATAGTCCCCCCTAGTTTAATGTCATCTTCAAATTTGATATGCAAATTCTCTATCCTTTACCAAGGCTATTAAAAAAAAAAAAAAAAAAAAAAAACACTGAACTGAACTGAGTACAGGACAGACCCTCGCAGAACCTCACTCAATGCTCCCTTCCTTTTTGATGTTCTTATCAGTTTTGCATGCATTTATTATTAGCTTTCCTCAGGACCTTGTTTCTCTAGATTGCTAACAAAATGCAATGAGAGAATTAAAAAGCTTACTGGAGTCAAAGTAGATGACACTTTCAGCTTCACCTCTGTTCACAATGCCTATTACTCTGTCATAGAAGGATGTTAGAAGGTCTGACATGACTTGCTCTTGACAAATCCTGATGGACTTTTACATATCTCCTTGTTATTGCCCAGGTGCTGACAGGAGCTTTGGTTAATAATTCATTTCGTATTTTTTCTGAAAATTAGGGTTAAGGTATTATGGTTCCATAAATCTACAGTTCCCAAGATACTTCTCCTTTCATTCCTCATGACCTTTTCTTTAGACAGGCATTCATGTTTCTCCAGTACATTGGCAGATACTAGCTGGGCCAGCTTTACAGGTACAGATCCAGCGCAGTTTGTTCATAGGACATCTTTTCATAAATTTCCTCTGGAAAAAGGGGCAGATTGTATACGAACTGTGTTGCCACAAAAGAGGACAGGAGGTGGTTACCTTGTCTTGGGAAACATGCACCCTTGCCCTTGAGCAAGTCTGTCATGCTAACAGCAGACTAAAGATTGGTATTAACATGTGGCAAGCTCCTGTCCTACAGTCCTGACTGGCAGTACATCCTGCTGTTTCAACCTCTAAGAGCAATAGACAGTTCAGCACCTTAGCCTCCACCTGCTTCATCCAGGACTATTTTAGTTCTTCCTCCCACTCTACACTTACAATATTATCAAAATGTATCTGTCCTGCCCAGCAGCACCCCCAGCTACTCCATCCTGCCCACCTCATCAAGCCTATTTGCTCAGTGACTGAAGTTAAGGTGATGGCCTGCAGCTTCTCTGACGCAACAGTTCTCACCCGTTCCTCCTCCTCCTTCTCCAGCTCCTCTGAGACATTTAAACCCTGACTTCCCACTCTTTCTTTCTCCTGCAGCACAGCTGTTTCAGTGCATCTTCCACACCAATGTAGAGCAGCCAAACCCAGGCACATAATGCACTGTGCAATGTCTCAAGGTGGTATTCTGTGACTTGGAAAACTGGGAGATGACCTGAGGTCTGCTGCCCTTGTTTCACTTGTAACAGAGGGTAGGCTGGACAGCAGTAGGCAGGAAGCAGTTTGCAGAGCAGTGGAGGAAAAAGGAGGCTGAACTGCACCCTGATCTGCCAAGTGGAAGTTAACAGTCTTGTACTGGAAGCAGGCTCAGGCTCTAGACTGGAAGAAGTCAAGCAGCTGAGACCTTTGGAGGAAGGAAATTTCTCTAAAACTACTGAGAGAACAATTATCTGATATCCTGGGGAACTGGTGTTGTTCCAAGCATGAGCTCTGATGGGCCAAATAGCATTTTCATGTTCTAAATGCCACGTGCACTCTTCAGTGCAGACAAAGACCCAAGTGCTCATCAATTATTAAGCCTGCTTGAAAAGGCATTTAGGAGAGTGCACAAGAGGCCAGTTTGCAGATCCATCTCAGTCCCAGCTGGACTGCTCTTAGAAACCTAGCCAGTGAGAAGAGAAGAAAAKAGAAAGAAAGAAGTTCAATGGACTATGAAACATCCTAGACATCTTCTCTGTCTGGTCCTACTTAAGGGAAGAGACAGCTCTTACCCCTAATCAGCTGCCAAGTTTCAAACTCTCACCTATTAATACGTCTCTTCACACTGATCTGCAACCATAGATTGTGTCCTGAACAGGATAAACCCATGCACTCACTGCTCCTCAAGCTATCATGTATGATCGCCATAGTCTGTATTTTATCTTCATCATTGCTTTGGACTCCCATTAAACTCTCCAAAAAGCCACATGTCCAAGCACAGCTCTCTCAGGAGATCCATAGTTGATGCACATTCAAAATCAGAAAATGAGAATGAATCTCAAGGAACAGCTGCGACATTCACTCGTAATTGCTCAAAACTTTTCCATTTGTGAACTACATTTTTTCCAAAGTGAAAAGTCACTTATTCCACTGAAAAAGCATGAAGCTAAAATTTAACCCACTGTAGTTATGCAAACACTGAAAAGTACTTCTTTTTATTAAAAAAGAGTTGATACTCTTCTTCACAACAAAAAAAATCTTGAAAAACGACTAGCAAGGTTGAATTCTAAGGGCTTTTTTGTTTGAGCTTGTTATAATTTTGAGCTTCTAAATTAACCTTGGGTTAAACGCATGCCAAAGTRAGAGTATTTCCAATCACCATGCTGAACTGAAGACACAGCTTCCCAAAAGACAAAGTATTCTAAACAATAAGCTTCTCACAGAATACGTTRTGCAGACAAGTTTTGTCTGCCCTCTAGCTACCTCACTGAAGTGAAAATCTCCAGAAAACACTGGAGAAACAGGTCTACATTCCCAGCTAGTTCCAATAAGTACCTTTTCACAGCCAGGCTAAAGCTTTGTTTACATTTGATGCATCACGTGCAGCAGTCAGCAAGAGCCAGAGGCAGGCTACAGTCTAGCATGGGTAGTGAGAAGTGTCAAGCAGGACGCAGGACTACTGCATCAGACTCTCACATCTGGTATTTTGTCTGCCTGAGATCTTTGGCCATTGAGCACCCCAGAGAGCAGTCAGAGACAAGACAGTAAACAGGATGGAAAAGAACATCCCCCCAAAACTGAAAACTTGGGCTTAATATTTAGCCCAATGATCACCCCCAAGCCRTAACATTTACAGGGAGGCTAGCCCATGATGCTGCCCATACAGTGATGCTTGAGCCATTCTTCCAGTAAATCTGCTTCTTCGATTGTCCTGGCCTAGGGGAAATTCTGAAGAACAGAGTTTTCAGCACAAAATTCTGCCAGTACAGTGGTTGTCTCTAGCACAAAGTTATCTTTCTTTTCCTGAGTCCCAGGGCACCATATACCTAAAATATTCTAGGGACAACGCTTCTTCCTCTAAGTGCAAATTGCTGGACACTTAAATAGCTCCACCATCATTTTTAAGTGTTCTTTGCATTTGTGGAAGGCTAGAATGACATCCTGGAGATCAAACTCACTCTGCTCTCCAGAGAGTATTAGGCAAAGGCTGTCCTACCTTGTTACTGAGAAAAATGGGACAATACATCTTAAATCACCCTGAAGTCTCCCACATCATTCACTGCCAACATGAAAACACAGTGAATCGGGAACCCGCTGTGGAGATGCTACATTCATAGCCATGGACAGAAAAGCCTGTAGCATAGAGTAGTGCTTTCCTAGCAGCTGCAGAAAAAAAGCCGTTATTTCTCATCATCAGTGAAAGCCCTCTGGGTTGTGTTCACCATGAAGTTAAATGGCAGAGGACTTGGACTGAAGGAGATATTTTGAATGTGATATATTCTTTCAAGTAGTTATCTTTGTCACTTCTTTCTCATGCCATAGTTTAATTTCCACTGCTGTTTCTCTGAGTGTCTCTTTTCTCAGCAGCCAGGAAAGCTGACTTCTTGGCCTAGYGTCAGGAAGAAGCTAGGGAAATTGTCACACAAGGATAGCTCCACTTCACCTCCCTTATCTTCTCGTAAGGGTTTGTGCACAGGTTAGTGATGATGGAAGAGGAAGTTGGTCTGTGGTACATGAGCTGAAGGCAGTGCAACCTATTACAGACTGCAGGARTACTACCTAGTGCAGTCCAGCACCACTTTTGCAGAGGCAGCTGCACCTGACAGTGCTCAGTGTTAAATACTGCTGCAACACATGTAATAAGCAAAGGACTCTTGCCCAAGGCCACAGGCTAGAAGACCGGTGATATTCATTATGCCTTCAGGAAAGAGAATTACAAAATGTCAAGACTTTGCTTTTCTCAAATGCATTAATTTTGAGRGGAATGGGAGTAAGGAGGGAATTTTCATTCTTGAACAATAAATCTTGAAATGATTTATCCCAGAAATAGGTCCCACTGTAAAACTTATTGTCAAAGATTGGGGATAGAAACCAAAGTCAGTAAAACTCRGTCCCTTCAGGTGAATTTAGGAAAGAGCTTATCAAAGAAAGATTTGGTGAACTGCATCAGAACAATTTAGGGATTTCCTCTGAATATAGCAAACTGCTAGAGCCAAGGGACATCCTTGTGAACTTTGGCCCAAACTGTTCTTCCATTAAACAGAACTATAGCAATGAATACAGGGCCTCAAGTATCTCCGGATGACCATGATGTAATGGGAAAGAAAGTGTTGTCCTCACATCCTGAAATATCCCCTTTCAATGACAAGGTTTGACAAAAATAGCCTGGGTGGATCAATCCATTCACAAGCCAGACAGTTCAGTCAGCTGTGGTTTTGCTGCTGCACTAGCAGAACAGAGGAAACGACCTCATGCACTGCTGCAGCATAGGGGTATGAGGAACTCCATAAACTGCTCCTCACTCACCAGGAAAGYCCCATTCCCTGGATTTTCCTGGCAGAAGCTCTCCGCAGCCCATCAATGTTCCTGCTAGGGAAATTAGAAGCATTTCCCTAACACAGAAAAAGGACACTATGTTCTCATTCTTTCTTCTAAGATGACTAACAAAGGAATCAATAAATCCCTCAACTTTGTTCTGTCACTTTGTACACTCCAAATATCACAGTTTCCTAAATTCCTGCATCCCCTCCACTAAAATTGTGCATYCTCTGTTCACTGCCATTACTCTCAATCCTTTGTGGCATTTCTGGTGTTCAGTGTGTGTAAGAGAGAGCTCCTGAGAGGATCCTTTCTCCAGAAGAGAAGCCAGAGAAGGATAAATAATTTATCAGCCAACAAGGAGGCTCCAAGCACCACAGAAGTAAGATTTGTCAAACCTCGTAAGATCATTGATTTTATTTATCCTCCATTTCAAACTGTGTATTATTTCAATCTCTCCAAGTGCAATAGCAATAAAATTGAAAAACACCCATGAACACACTTGCAATTAACACGAGGTCAGAAAATGACATTAGAGACCTCCATAATCCATAAAGAAGAAATATGCCCATTACCTCCTTATACAACCTTTCTCCTCAGGAACAGCTTAAGCAAACAGGCAGGCTGTGAAACTTGTCTAAAAGATCAACAACCTTGGTCTTCATTTTATCAAGGACATGGAAAAAGCAAACAGCAGCATCCAGCATCTTGTGCTAAGATCACACAACTGGTAAGCTACATGTACAAATTTACAGATTTTTAGCTCAATTAACCTACCTGATTTCAATCCAAGCTGATGCATAAAGCTACAAAATACTTATGATGAGAAGCCATAGATGGCTCTGGAGCAAATTTAGCATCTTCAGCTGCACCCAGCAACACAAAAGAAGGTAGGCCCACCATTGAAAAAGAGATGCATTGTATGCTCAGTGCATGAGCATTATTCATTGAAATTCATATGATTTAGGCATAGGCTCTGTACAATGCTCTATGGAACCCCAGKAGCATCAGAGGTAATGACCTGAGCAGCAAGAGTGTAAAACATGTAAAGTGTGCTACTGCATGTTGGCACATCCGAAACAAAATCAGATGAGAAACCTTGGTAACAGGAGATCAGTCATCCAGGCTCCTTTCAAGGGTCGAACTGGAACACTATCCAGTGCTTTTCTGAGTCTCTGTGGCCTCTTTCAGTCAAGCTTCAGCCTCCAAAACTACTGCTGGGATACCCTTTGCACTCACATGGAGATCTTGTCCCCCAAAATTGAGAGAGCACTTGGGTAGATAAGCAAATACCTCAAACTATCCTGTCAGTAAAAGGAACAGAATGGVGGTATTTAAAGAAGGCATGCATGTGATTCAGCAGCTGAATCTTGGTTATCAACCTTCTTAGCTTCACTATTCTCAAGCTTGGATAGAAACAGATGAAGAAAATCAGAGGTCTTCAGATCTGCTTCCAAACAGATATCTCAGCAATCACCTTTCCCTGCAAGGAAGCCCTCTGGCAGGCAGGCTGATAAAAAGAAGGATCATCTACTTTAAAAGATAACTCCTCGCAAATATCCTAGAGTTGCTCACAGGAGGCTGGTAATGTACCTCCTCCTCTTTCTATAAAGGTAAGGGGAATGTCAGAGAATCCTTACAGTTTTTCCAATGCTATCAGTATTATGCTGCTGGTAGATAGTTGACTGACTGCGTGGCAGGATACAGTTCACTGCTCTGCAAAGTGCTTCCAGAAATGAATGACCAGAAATGAATGAATAACCTTCTTTTAGTCTCTTCCACAAAATATGAATCTGTAATCAAGGGTGCAATCAATCTGCTTTCAACACAGATCCCAGGAGAGTTACTTGTTTTAACGCTTTCCATTCCAATCCCTTCTCCTTTTCCCTGAGCTGTCTTCATGTTCTGGCTTTGCTGAGCTTTGCACCACAATCCTGTCTGGCACTATTGGAAGGCACGATGTTGGGACAGCATGAAAAGATTTCCCAGGTCTGCACAGTTCACATAAAGAGCCAGGCAAAAACTGCATTGACAGTCCACTAGGGAACAAAGTTGCTGCTTAAGTCCCCAAAAAGAGGGAATTTGGGACAGGAAGTGCAGTAGCAATTTTGCAGCATCAGTATAACTCAGAGTAGTCGGGTTGCAGCAGTAGAGCAAATTCTGGAGTAAAAGAAATTGAGAGCAAGAAGGTGCAGGGCAGAGGGGAAAAAGCACAGGCTTTGAAAGACACTCCCTAGAAACCGGTGTTTAGGTGGCCTGTGAAAGAAACTTTTCAAACACAGAGCACCTCTTCTCAGCTTTAATTTTTAGAACCCATCTAGCAAAGATGAGATGCTGTATAGAATTGTTTCATTAATTCTTACACTTTGCTTCAACCATTTCTGGTGTTCTTCCTGCCACCATTCCCCTGCCAATCATAAGATCTCATYGGGAAAGAGGTTGCAGCTTCAGATTTGTCCAAGAACTTGACCTTGACCTAGAACTGCTATTCACCCCTAGCTGTTTCCTCAGAAATCAAGGTTCAGTTATTCCCATCAGTGTCCACACAGCTTTGCATTAAGCATTGCAGAAGCTTCTGGAGCAGAGAGAAATGGTAATTTCCTCTAAAGGAGGTGCATTGGCTAAGAGTACATTCTTTTTTTAATACCAGAATCATCTGATTCATGTTTCTGGCTTCCTGAAACATACAGAAATATCCATTTGATTATAAATAAGAGGAGGCCCCTGAGATTATTTCTCCTTTCACTGAAAATTTCAAAATATTACCCCAAAATTTGAGGAAAAAAATAATGTGCCCCTCCAAAGGGGCACCAAAGGCCTATCCTTAAGTGCACTGTAACACATCAGCATCAACAGCTCTTCAGATAAGCTCACTGAGACAAGTCCCGATGAGCATGATAGAGGAGTGAGTCTTAGCCAGTGTTTGTTCTAGGATAACAGTCACGCTTTCATAATATGAATAACTTCATTGTATCCTCTTTGATGTATCTCCCTAAATGAAATGCTACTAAGAGCTTGCCTGCAGGGGACAATTTACCAGCAGAAGCTGTACCAATTGACGAGTCCTCAGATTGAAGTCTCTTGCTGACCTTCCATCATCCCTTTAGGAAACCTCTATTGCCTTTTACTTCACCTCTGCACAGCTGTAATTGTCTTGTAGACAGCAACTGGGACGGGACATGGCTGACAACTAATGCCCCCTAAACTCTTGCACAATGCTCCCTGTTGTGTTAGGCATAAATGGGAGGGGTTTAGYTGCAGGGAGTTGCCGGGTGCCTTGCGTGGGAGGAGGCCAGGAACTGCCCTGTGCTGGTCACGGCCAGGACCAGCCATCTACAAAACAGATAAAAACAATCCACCACATCAAAATTGCAACTGGTTAGAGAAGCACGTCGTGCCACTGCAAACATATCTAAGAAAGGGCAGTAGGGAGGAGATGCAGGAGGGGACGTATGAAGGCACACATGAGGAGACACGACAGGGAAGATGTGTAGGGACCTGAAAAAGAGACAGAAGAGGTACACCTTGAGAGACCGCAGCCTGTGAGTGACCCATGCCAGCACAGGGACTTCCCCAAGGGACTGCAGTCCTTGAGGGATCTGTGCTGTAGCAKGAATAACTCTGAGGGACTGCAGCGCATGGTGGACCCACACTAGGGCAGGGAGGAAAGGCATTTCCCTAACTGTTCATTCAGTTGTTTGTGTCTTCTTAGTTTCTCAATACTTGAATCAGTAATTAAAAGTTTATGTCAACTGTCAATGAATTACATGAAGTAAAATTCCCCGAGCCAAGGGGAACTGCAACACTCATTCTGCCCTCTGTGGTTCTCCATGGGGCACTACACAGCCCAGTTCACCAATTGGTCTCTGAGGGCTTCTCCCAGCCTGTTCTGACCTCTGCAAGGTTTCTCCTACTTGGCCTTCAAGCCTCTTTCCAAGTTCCCCCTCTACTGTCCTCTCTGCACAGTCCATAGGGAACATGCTCATCTCAAAGGGCAGCACACAGCCCACCATTGCAGTTGGTTCTGCACTATTGGCAAGAGTCTTGACTTTGGACACACAGCATATGCAGACCCTTTGGGATGCAGTGCCAATACAGCAGCACTTCTGAAGCAGAGAGGAAACCTTGGAGTGATCCAGAATTGTCCTCATCTGAGTCTTCTAAGGTTAATTTCTGCAGATTCCCTCTCTGGTCCGTTTTTTGGACCCCTTTAGAGCAATGGTCTGACTTAGCCCTTCTACTGGAGAAGCCAGTCTCACCGCTGATTACAGGTCCAAYCTTATGAGTCTCCCCTCCCTTTCACCTATGGTTCCAAGCTCTGAGTCTGCTCAGCAGAAGTGGGGTCAACCAGTACCCTAGCTGTGCGTGAGGTTTTATGCTAAGCACCGGCCTATACACAAGATAACCTGGCACACCACTGAAGTTTCCTTTCGTCCCAGTGCAACCCAGCAGGTCAATTAGTCCTTCCCCATCATCCCATTCAGGCTGTATCTTCAATGAGAGAGCTGCAGAAGCCCTCCACAGAGCTTTTTCTGTCCTCTGGGACCAGGCTCAGAGGACTTACCTTCCTCAGTTTCCCTCATAATTGGTCACATCCTCCTCCTCCCACACCCAATGCACAGTAAAGGGAGATGTCCCCCATTTGATAAGTCTTGCTTTCTGAAGAAGGATTCATGCCTACCAGATACCTCTTCCACCATTCAAGGGTCTTCTGATTTTGGATCCTAATCAAAATCACGAGAAACTTTTTTCTCCCTGCCCCATCCATGCCCTTTGTCTGAATTATTTATTTAGCTTTCTGAAGCATTAGTTGATGAACTGTATAGGAAACATGACAGAAAAAATTAAATTGTATTGTTAGGTACCTATAAATACCTCAAGTCATTTTTTCAAAGTACAGCAATTTCAAATCTCTCCTAATACTTTATTTTGAAGCCAGATGTTGACCATGTCAGCTGTGTGCTAAGAATGCATTTTCATTAGTTGCTTTTCTTGAAGTCTGCAATGTGATGGTGGTGGTGGAGGGGGAAGTTCCTGGAAAATTCCACCCACATAAGCACTGGGTGGATTGTGCAGAGCCCAGCCATGCTCATCAGAGCACTGAAGGGCTTCTCAGCCCTCTTGCAGTTTTGCGGCATAAATTGGGACCCTATTTCAAGCAGAAAGTGAGGGAACTTCTACACTCCCATTCATAGGAGGGCAGACAGTATGGATGGGGTAAGAGTATATCTGGGAAAGGTAAGATTTCTCCTGGTAGTGGTGTGCTGTTAGCCCTATCAAGCAATGCAGAAACTGAAATGGACCAACAAAAATAAAAAATGCAGATGTATCTCCAGTCAGCTCCTGTTTACCACCCTCACATTTAGTCTGTCCAGTCCCCTCTTCAACAGTCCCAGTAACCAGGCTCTTACAGTGTTCCTTAGACAACTCTTTCTCAACTTCTAAAAGAATCCAATGATACCTGATAGTCAGTCTAAATGCACTCTTCTTTATTTTGTGTTGTCCCATTACTCTTTAATTATTCTCACTTGGATTGTCCTGAAGAAGTCTTTCCTTTCCTTTATCGATTATACCCTTCAAACACTTGCATAAAATTACCATATATTTTATCTAGCAAAAATATAAACTTGGAAAAATCTATCTTCAGCTACCAGGCAAGGGTCCAGGAATACATAGGTTACCTGGAGAAGGTGTTTTTTAACTAAAGTTCAAGTAACATTGCACAGTAAACCCTGGGAATACTTCAGAGTGGTTATTTGAGACAGGGGACTCCTTAATGGAGAGAGTCCTTAGTGCAGATTTCACTAGCCTGTACTCTTTTAAACTTCATTTGTAAGACAGTATCTATCTCCATTAGTCCCAGGCTGGAGCAAGGCATCTAGGCAATGAACAGGAAAATATACACACATAGGATTTATTCTGGGACCAAACAGAGCACGAATGAGAAAAACTGTTCAAATACAGACACATAACCCACTACAGGTCTATTCCTCAGTTGCCTAGAAAGCTGAGATCTCAAATAGCAACTATCTATACAAAAAGGAACACAGTGTTGAGCTTTAGCAACCTACAGAAAATTGCTGATCTATGGACAGAAGCTCAGGGAAAACAGTTGTCCACAGGTAACCCCTGTCAGAGGCAGAGAAGCTACAGAAATGAGATGCTGCCATAATCCCAGTAGTCTTTACAAAGCAAACATAATTAAATGCAGCGATACAAAGAACTCTGGCCTTAGTGAAAATGAGCACACATCTAAGAAGGAAAATAAATAACTCCAACTTCTAAGAAAGAACAAAAAAGAATAAAAAAAGAAAAAAAGAAAAGGCCTGAAAGCAGTGACCTGAACCATCCTATTAAGAGATCAGCATCTGTAAAACACCTCAGATGATCCTTAGAGCAAACGGTTAAAGAGCTAATTTCAGACAGCAGATTGAAAAAAAGGGACTCTTTCTATTATTCCCATTCTCCCACCTTGGCCTGGGAGACTGTCATACGACACTGCTTAGACACATCCCTGGTACACCCAGGTTTATCAGTGATTTTAGCAGCAAACACTGTTCCCTCTAAGTAACCACAGGAGAAATACTAAGTTAGATTTACTGGGAGGGTAAAAGGATCTGCAGCCCCTATTAGCGCTGCCTGCAGCAATGTGTGCCCCATGCTAAGCAGGGGAGAAAGGAAGCTGACCCACTGCACACTTCTTCCTTCCTCCTAAGTGCTCCCTTGCCTGCTACAGCACTGGCCAAGATGGTGTTCCGCTTAAGCTGCACAAAAAATTGATTTTTCAAAGCAATGTCTGAACAATACAGAATAAAAAAGAAATAAAGGTATTGGTTCAGTCTAAACCCAGGTTTGTTTGCTTTTGTGTTTTTCACTAATCAAAATGTTCTATTCAACATACAAAAAAAATCTTGTTATCATTCACTATTAATTAAACTGATAGAAATTTCAATCCAGAAAAACATCTGCAAAGACACTCAAAGTAGTCAATGGTGCAGGAATTGCATCTTACAAAAATCATAGTCTGAATGTTAGACCTCTTTCATGAGAGGTGAGAGAGACCTCAGTTTTTAACCTGTGTCCAGAATCAGGAGAGGGGATTTGAATGCATTTCTTCCTTAACCTAGAAGTGTGTCCTTACTTTTCGCTAATGAGGCTCCAAAGGGTGAGGAGAGATAGTACCATTTCCTCCCCCACTTCAACTCTACAAATGGTACCTGAATACTTCGGTGAGTCTACACGAAAACACTAAAATGTCAAATTTCATTTATGACAATAAAAATTCAAAAATAAATCCTTTATATCTAACCAAAATTAATKAATATTTTCATTGATCCAAAACTGTGTTTTTTTCAGCGAATCACTTGTTCCTCTCACTATATTTCTAAAGCTCAGCCATCATCTTTTGGAAGGAGAAGGACAAAGGCTTTATCACTCCAAGTTTTAATGTTCCATGTCTCTTTCCTCCAAAATAGACTTTGGGGACAAAACTGACCAAAATCCATTAAAAAATTTCTCCTCTCCTTCAAGCAAAGGCTTCTCTTTCTTATCCTCGGCTGCTATGCAGTGCTGTTTGGCATGATTAAAGAGCCAAAACTCATAGCTCACAACTGGCTGAATGTTACTCACAGTGAAAAGTTGCCTATATGTTAATTTTGTAAAGTACTTAGGATCCTTCTTGAAAAAAGGAACAATAGAAATGTAAGTCATTATCACATACAGTCACTGAGGAAATAAACCTAAGGGAAACAAAATCAAAAGCTAAACAGGAACAAGAAAAAGGCTGTCAAACAATCTTCCAGACTTGGTATGGCAAGAGGAATTGCAGAATACAACAAGCCTAGCAGAAGGAAAGTAAACAGGCCTGGCAAAGCCCTAACTCAGCAGAAGACAGTATAACCCCCCCCCCTTTCCCCTCCTCCAGCACATTTTAGATATAAATCGAGGTCAGAAAACACCAGACCCCTTCACAAAGAAGAAAARCCAGAGTAGTGACAGCAACTCAGACACCACTGGAAGGCAACGGAAGAGTGAGTCCTGGGATCTAACGTTACCGAAGGCAGTCTGAAAAAAATTACAGACTTGGGGAAAACACAGCTCAAGCAGAGGGAAAACAAATGACACTGAGCATACTGTATGCTCAAATCGATGACACTGAATGCATGCTAGAGTTCATGAACAGCACAAGTAACTCAAGCACACAGTAGCTTCAGTGATAATCACGGTTTTAACACTGAGATACCTTTGGAGAGCAGTAGCAAAATTAACACACAACAGTCCACTGGAGAAAATACTGTCTGAGTCAAGTAAAAATACTGCCAAGACACAGGGTAACATGAAGCCAGGTTAACTAAGCACAATCAGGACTCAGACCCAGAGCAACGAGCATGTGGGAGCTGAGTACAGAAACAGCAGGCAGAACCAACATCAAAGGAGAGAAACCAAGCCAAAGACACAGTGAACAAGCTACTCCTTACTGAATAAAAGTCTGAGCATTCATACGAGCATTTCAAATGCATCCAGAAGCAAACCTGGCCAAAAGACTTCTCCAGAAAAAGTAAACAGCAGGCAGCAGAGCCCTAACAAAAAATGGAAGAAGGAAGAAGAAAGATAAACAAAAACAAAAGGGAAAAAGAAACAAAAAGTTGGAACCCTTTGAATATGCAATGGAGGACACAGCAGCCTCTCCCTTCTTTCATATCCAATGTAAAGAAAACAAAAAGCTCTTGTTAATAATATTTGTCAAATTAAAAATAGAAAAAGTAAAGAATTCACAGGCCAAGCAAAGATGGCGACATGAGATGCGTTCTCAAGCAAATGCAACTGAACAGACGAAAATCCCCCCTCAGGCACCAGGGGCACTTTCATTCTCTACAAGTCTCCTTAAGCAGAAGCTACAGTACTGCTTTCTCCAAACTGAGCTTAGTTGGTTGCTTTCTCTCTGCCCTCATCTTTTTATACATGTCAGATCTGAAAACCCCCTAAGTTCTTGTGCTTTTTTTTTTTTTTTTTTTTTTGCATATTCTGATCAAAGGCCAAAATCAATAGGAAATAAGTTGGGCA
Organism: Rhea americana; assembly: GCF_003343005.1. NCBI lineage: Eukaryota > Metazoa > Chordata > Aves > Rheiformes > Rheidae > Rhea > Rhea americana. Next base: position 400,244 of record NW_028186403.1, read on the forward strand.
ATTTATTTGCTTTCTAGCTGCTATTAGCCCCCTTCCATGATTTCTAGTATGTGGCTAGGGACAAAGCAGGGGAAGCTGAAGTACGCTGTGCTGTGTATCAATCCCCACATTGTAGCTTTAGGGCACATAACCTGCTGGTGTCGTTCCTGGGTGGAGTAGAGCTGGGCCAATTACTGTTGTGCTGACAAATACTCAGCTCACTGATAAATGGCATTTTTCAGAGAAATCAGTCTTAGGTTCAGACTGATATTAGGGAATAGTTTTGCCCTAAAGAGAGTGGAATAAAGGGGAGTGGATTTTTAAAACGTCAGCATATTTCACTTAGATTTCTTCTCAATGAAATGCCATGCTTAAAAATGCCAATGCACAAAATGAAAACTTTARAAATTTTCATTTCTATATGACACTTTTCTTTTAAATTTGACTTTTATTTAAAAAGAGTTTTAAAATATACTTTGATAACCTGAAAATAAAATATTTCATTTTGGGGTCAAAAAATATGTTGTGTTGGCACACAAATATTRAAATATTAATGTTTTCATAGCAGCTATGTTTCTCTGTTTCAGTTCTAAGTAAGTCAATCTTCCTAAGTCAATCAACAATTTTGTTGAGGATGTCATGGACTGATCAAGGATCATGGTATGGATCATTAATACTGTGTTGCAAGAGGAATGTTCAATTACTGCACCTTTGCTTGAAAACTCATCTTCCCACAGGAGCTTGCCTGTTCTCTGAATTAGGAAATGGTATTATTGTCCACATTCTGGGACAGTACTTTTCCATGGTCACTGAAATCTGCCTGGGACTTTATGGATGCAGGTACACAGGGCCATCTCACATAGGCCAGTGGAAAGCAGGACTGTTTTGGACTAGAAGCAGTGTGGCTTTGGCACTAGTATGCCAGCCCTGTGCAGAGAGGAGGTGCTGCACTGCAAGCTATAGCCTTACCTTAGGTATTTTGGCTCTCCGTAAAATTGGGACTGTTGCCTCAGACATTAAGAAGTACAGAAACTTCCAGCAGTACTGAGTATTTTGAGCTGTTGCACCTTCTCAGAAGCAGCTCTCAAAACACTCAAAAGCACCTTTACTGCTTTTTCCTATCAATCCTTCACACTCTTGATGAAGCTCCCATCGGCCTGCACAAAGCTGCTTCAGTTTCTCCCTTATAACTCTCTGCTGCCTATCAAACCCTTCACAAGTTAGGCAGTTGGTGTGTAGAGCCTGCTGCCTACCATGCTGACTAATGTTGTCTGATTGTTCCCTTGTACTCCCCCGTTGGTCCATCTGTACCCATCTGCTGCCTTTTGTCTTCTAATTAAAGTGTAACTGCTTTGAGGAGGAGCCACCTTTCCTGGTTAGCRTTTACACAGCTCCCCACAGAGTGGAGTCCCAGGTCCACAGCTGAGTGCTAGGCACTGCAACAACACAGGAGGTAACAGCATAGCTTTGCACAACTGTCAATGGAGAACTGTGACCTCCTGTGACATGTGGCACAGGCAGGTTGGCTGATAGAAAGCTCCAGAATAGTGTGCATCCAGAACACAACAAAGGCAAAATAACAAACCACAAATAACAAAGGCTTGTTCAGAGGCTGGACAGTGTTTCTGCATAAGTAGACTTGGCATAGTCCTCAGTGTTGCCGTGTCCAAGGTTGGCAATCCCAATCAAGCTCAGATAGCAACAACCACCTCCATCAGCTACACCAAACCAGAAATGGTAGAAGGCACTCGAACTACAGATTTGCTTAATAAACATCTTCAGATTTTCCAATATCTGATTTACATTAGAGGACAAGGTCTCTCCAAGAAGTTGTCRTTTTTACAATGTAAGAATTCCCTCTGGTAGCCAAGGAACAGAGCCTCGTGAAAAAGAGCCAGAATATTTTTCTGCAGGCTCATGAATCATACAAATAAACTCCAAAATTCAAGCAAACAAAGTCAAGAACCCCTTAGTAAGAGGCAAAGAGCACAAACAGCTTACACTGATATAATATACAGTGGTTATGAGGCGACACCCAGCTAGTGTCCTCTTTGGTCAAAGAGATGGACTGGCTCATTACTGCAGGGTGCAGAAATCTAATCTAATGGTCTGATAGGATCAGTTAGCAAAGATACCATTTGATCAGAATGTCCACAAGATTTACATAGGAGGCTTTTCAGAAGAAAATTGTTCCATTTATCATCTGATAAGGAAAAGCTTTGTATTACACTTGCAGCTGCTCTTCTCCTTAGGAGTCAGTGCAAGATAAACATGGTCATAATTAGGCATAAATCCAAACAGTTATATCCTTGGCAATTGTAAGAAGCTAGATCAAATTCTGAGACTGGGGGCAGTACAGGTGCACAAATAAAGCCATCTGGTTGTCTGACTGAATCAGGGTCATCAACAGAGCCATCAGATGTGACCTAATTCAGSTATCTAAGGGACATTCACTTGGAAGTAGGATACCCATAAAATAYGTATCCCTTGATATAGATCTGCAGTCTAAAAAGCTAGGAACTGAGCAAATCACAGTCTCTTAGACAAATGTCCAGAAAGGRCACCCCACAAATAAGAGGCGAAATAAATATACAGGCTCTAATTCTAATTTCAGCTATATGCTCTTAAATCCAGAGCAGTCCATCTGCAAAGTTACATCTTTCTGAAAACTGGTTCTATGGGAACCAAATCAGTCCCTAAATCTGAGTAGGTTTAAACAAATTCCTGTGCCATTTCTCCTCAGGGACAATGAGTCATAAATCCCCATGTAMACAGGGAAATTAGCAAAGCAAGAGTGATTGGCAAAAACAATGCAGTCTGGTCTCACCAAAAAAAGGAGTTGGTGGGATAAAAAATATTTCCTCCATGAACTCCCTGGATACGCTGTCAAGATGCCAAAACTCTGTAGACAGAGCAGAACCTGACCAAAGGAAATAAATTCCACTCCAGGGAGGAAATGCACCTGTGTGGCTTAGGTAGGCACAAGACAGTACAAGGAAGAAACTGCCTTAAACGATCTAGTCATCTTTCCAAAGGCAGGGGAGGGCCTTCAGAGAAGATAATTCAATCTGTGCAGTTGTGGTTTCACCTCACAACCCTATATTCTTGTTTCTCTCTTATTTTTAAACAGCCTTCTTCAGAAAATGAAGTAAATAAATAAATTGAAATCCTTCTTGCTGCTGGAGAACATAAAAGCAGCATGATTCACATCAGTTCTTCATGGAGGTGCCAGTGCTATATAGATCCTTACTAAAAGCCAAGAATGCTGATCAGATTTTCAGTCTTCTTCTCACCCTCCCCATTATTTCTGCTACTGGGACACTGAAGCACACATGGAAATGACAGTGAGTGCTTCTTATGATGCACAGAAAGTCTTGGAACCAGGGCTATATGTCTTCTTCCTCAACAGAGAGGACACTACTCCCTTTCAGTGTATGACCCACAAAGAGATGCTCCTAAACAGCACTGTCTGGAAGCAGCACTGACTTCTGGTCCTGTAGAAGTTCACCAGTATTCATAGCCTATCTGCACTCATGTTTCACTTTGATAACAATTAGACAGCTCCCTGCATATTTAACTGAAATCTTGCTGCTTGAAATTAGGTAAGATTTCTTCCTTCTCACTGTGGACATGGAGAGCAACTGACCATATTGCCATTTTTTAGCAATGATTTATGTGTCCAAAGACTTATCTTGTTCTCCTTCTTCTTCTAGATAGAACAAACCTTATTTTTTCATTTTTCTTTTCTAAATCCTTCTTTCCTTTCCATAGTCCTAGGTAGGAAATAGTCACACAAGCTCACTAATTCTGAAACTGACTTTACATTCACTATGATCCAGACTGAACACACCTCTGGAAAGCCCATGCAGCAGGTAGTAGTGGGACCATTTTTCATCTTATTACAAAGTTAGGACATTCTAGAAGTTTGCAGTCTCTAAGACTGCTGATGGTAGGTCACAGCAAATGGCCCCATTCTCAGGGAGCACCAAAATGCGCAATGGTGTAGGAGACTAAGAGCAGCTTGTCCATGAATTTCTAATCACAGCCACACCACTGTCTGGATGTAGCAGAATGGATGCTACTAATTGATTGCAAGAGGAAGGGGAGGTAGTAGACAGGAGGAGCTGAGAGCTAATGACTGCTGTGCCCTGTCTCTGTAGAGAAAGTAGATGTGAGAGAGAGAGAGGGCAGCATGAGTTGGCTTTCATAAGAGGATCACAGATCCAGAAATTAGTCTCTATCATGTGTGGGGTTGTGGGACAGCAAAGGAGAAAGTCAAWCAGTAAATTAAAGAGAAATTCTGGGGGAGAACTCTTCCCACTCAAAACATCCTGACCTACAGACACAAAATTTAGTGCAGTACCTAGCCTCTGGTGCACCTTGTAAGACCTTGCAACTCATTCCTGCATTGAGATAGGGCCCTTTACAGGGATGTAAGGGTGGGTCTCCTTTATCACTTCTATCTGTATGCCTATTCCARTACAAGCATAGTACAGCAGGTGCAGCTAGACACGCAAAAACACTTCTAGGTGGTTCTGRCTGATGAAGTAAGAGCTCTACTAACCAGATAATTAGAAGGTAGTGTGGGAAAGCACATAGACTTCTGCCTCTAAAGAATAATCAAACAGAGAAATGAATGAAATGCAGAATGTTTGCTTATCACAAGAGGAAKCATTACTCCTGGCTACAATAGCAGGAGAGCTCAGGATGCAACTATGTTCCAAAAAAAATGGTTGCTATACTTGTTTTTGTGTGTGTGTGTGTGGTTGCCAGACCTGTGAGGTCTATTTGAAGGACATAGGAGGAGATTTATCATTATGAGGGTCTGGGGACAGCTGTAGCTTTTCTGGAGAAAGAATTACTGTTCTGAAATAACTGTTGAGTTTTTGAAGATATTTYTTCTGAAATTGGGATGAAAAATCAAAATCTCAAAAAACTGCASACTTGGAATGCTGAAATGGTTCAAGCACTGCCTGCATCTTTGCTGTTTGTTTATTTGAAAATCTATACATGTTATATACCTATATATATACTTCAYGAGATGTACTCCTCACAATCTATTTGACTTCTTTCAAGAATCAACTTCACTAACCTGCAYAGAGCAGCAAACTGTTCACTAAATCCAGAGGAGACTAATAAAAATGATCAGAAGACTAGAAAACATGACCTACCAGGAGAGACTGAACAAAYTCTTGTTTAATCTACAGCAGAGATGACTGGGAGACAACATGGTAGTAGCCTTCCCCCTTCAAAAGGAAAGACAAAAAAAGGAAGAGAATAAACAATTCTCTATGTCCACTAGAGAGATGACAAGTAGTAATGGGCTTAAACTGCAGCGAGAGAAATCTAGGTTAGACATTAGAAAAACTTTCTAGAGTAAGGAGAAAGAAGCGATGGAAGAGCTTGCCTTGGGATTTCATGGAGTTTCTAGACTCAAAAGACTTTCAGAATAGGTGAGGCAAACATCTRTCAGGAATAATTTTAGTCTAGTTCATCCCTTCCATGGGCAGAGGGAGGGACTAAATGACCTCCGGATGTTCTTTCCAGGTACAGCACCTACGATTCTATGATTAGTGTTAGAAGTGTGCAGTGATRAGATTGAGCTATAGTGAATGCACAYAGGTGGACTGAATCAGTGTTTCCAATGCAGCCTTTCATCTTCTATTGCCTGAGTGTTTGACTGGAAACTCTCCTACTCTTTGTGCAGTTTCTTCTATATATTATTTAGAAGTTGCTAGGACAAAACTCCTTGCTAATTTAACAAAAATTAGTGAGAGTTTAGCTGATTTTACATTGCRAAGAAATGCACTGAAAAATGTCTTTGGATTGTGCTAATACGATAAGTTGTGGTTTGTATTGTTGCATTGTCCAGGAGCTGCTGCTAAGGGCCAGCACTCCATTTGCCYGACTTCATGGAACAAAAAGATGATCTTAGCCACCAAGTGCTCCGTTTCACCCTTAGATTTTAATGTCTTCAACTGAATGAAGAAGATGATTAAGAACAAGGCTATGGGGTTCCAGTTATGAAGGGTATTTGTCTATGATCAGTGCATGCAGGGAATGACTTCTGTGTTTTCCAGGAAGAACTTTCCAATACAACATTCAACCAGCTCAGAGTTTGATTGTAATAGCATGATCTTCGCACGGAGCAAGACTCACTCTTCAAGGTAAAACATTTGTGCTCATTGAAGGCTGCAGGCTTTTCATASCTCTGATGAGTTATGTAATTCATCATGATCTCATTTCAATCCAGCCCCAGCTCATAAGAAATGAAGAGCTATTCTGGCTTAATGGATGCCAATGGTCCTCACGGACAGTAAAACTCAGGCAAGTCTCAGTTCCAATTCTCATATCTCAAACTCACCAGCACCCCTTCTACTAATAGTTTGGCTCAATTGARAAACCACAGATATTCTCATGGAGACTGAACAACTCCTCCTACCATTAACAGAAGTCCCCATGCTCTCACTGAGGGTGAGACAGGATAATGCATGTGGGAAGTTGGGTAAAAATGGGACTGCATTTGGCTGAGTCTCCCCAGAGCCTAAAATTCGTTCCAGTAAGAAATTCTCTACAGTCTACTACGTTAATAATCTCTAGCAGGATCCATGCTGCTACTGCCTCTTTTTCTTGTTCTGAAAACAGAATTTTCCTCTGTAAGAACAAGTTTGGTGCCAGCTGAGAACAAATTCTCCTGGACTTTGCCTCATAGACTTGATGAGCAAAGCTTGACATCAGGTCTTTTCAGTATGAGCCTTGCCTGATCACCCTTGAAGCTGACTACATGATATGTAACTAGCCTGCCTCCAAACACATCCAAGAACTGTCCTCACATGCTTATGCTATGCCATATGTTTCTCATGTTCCTGTCCCCCGGGACYTCTGCTGCCTCTCCGCTCTGCTCCTCTCTGCTGCTCTTGTCTGGTCTGCGTAATGCCAAGATCACGAGAGAGCTGTGTCTTCCTCAAGCCCAAGCACAAGCCAAGGCCTTTCACCATCTCACCAAACTCCTGCAATGACTGGGAAAACTTGGTGCCTGAAAAGCACTAGTGCAACCTTTCTTCTGCCTCCAAAACCTGTTCCTCTAGGCCTCTTCTGAATGCGCTTGTCCTGAGAGCTTTCTATTTCCTACTCATTTCCCCATGAATTTCTTCCTAGCTTTAGACACAGAGGCCACTTGCAAGCCCACAAAGGGGACAAGCAGTCAAGGACAGGAAGCTTTCTGTGACAGGTGAGGCAAGGGGGCACTTTCTAGGTCATACATGTGATCACATCCAAGCCAAGTTCTGCTCCATGCCTATTGAGTACTCTGCAGAATTCCTTCATGCTTTTGCTCTGATTTCTCACCCCATCACTTTTTCATCTCTTATTTTCTTAGCCTTCAAATTACCACCTCTATTCAGCTGATTCAAAGCCTTTGGGAATGCCTGTCTGAGCATGGACCCTTGGCATTTATGTGGGAGGTTCTTTGTACTAATACTGAAATCCACACCATTTCTAAGCTAGTTTTTTGGGTTACATGCAAACTATCCAGAAATACGCAAATTTGCATCTTTGAGCAAATTGATATGATCTCACATACACATCCTACTTAATGCATCATCCTATTGCAAATGACAGTGGTCAGAGATATTAAGCACAGTTAACACTGGCATTTTGCAAAATGTAGCTGTAGCTCAATCACAGTCATTAAGCACTCAGAATTTACTGCCTCCAAGCCATATAGAGAAATATTTTCCTTCTCTGCCACTGAAACTTCCATCACAGAGAAGGACTCTTCTCTGAAAGGCAGAAAAATTTATGTTCAGAGGTGACAGAAGGGGAAGTTGATGAATTTTTTTATGTATGCTAATGAAAGAATGTAATGGTGTCCTTTATGGAAAAGACAGCAGCCTGGGTATTGGAGATACCAGTGGCCCAAAATGCAGGGAAGTTCTGATCAGCCTTTTATCAAAGTAGAGAAGGGTGTAGGGCAGAGAATTTGAGTGGAGCCTTCCTCCATCCTCCTCCTCCCTGAGGCAGTTTGAGAATTACCAAACATGTCCTACCCTCTCCCATTTCCTCTCCTTGGTCAGAAGGATGATGACCAGCTTGGGATGCATCTGATATCCGTCCTCACTGAATGATAGATTCCTGCCTTCAAAGGTGACATTAATCAGGTACCTGCAAGAGAGAGAAAAGAGARAGGAGAATGTTAATGCTTGGGAGTTAAACCGAAACAAGGGCCTGTCTCCCTCTCTTCAGTTTAAGCCAGGAATGGTACCAACAAATATTATTCAGCTGGGGACAGTAAAGGAAAATCTAAGAGGAAGCGGGTGTTAGAAGCAGTACAATTATTCAAGGAATTGGGAGGATAAGGCAAAGCCTGGGCAATACCCTCTGTTTTGTGACTGGGATAGGGAAGCAATATACCACTCTGGCTCTTCCTGAATTCATGATAGTACACATAAGAGTCATGTGTGTATACACGTGCTTGCAGTCCTTGTTTTCCCCTTACGTCAAAGGGCAGAGGGATCCATAGCAATTAGCCGTGTAAACATGCTCCACACTCTATATTTTGTTCATTCTCCAAAGGAGATTTCACATTTCATTTGAGGACAACTATGGCCTACAGTTACAGAAGTGAAGATGGAGCCCTCTCACACATCCAGACTATGATGAGGGAAGCTGCAGAGTAGAGAAAGCAGTAGCACACCTACGAGAAGCTCCATACCTATTAGAGACAGCATGCCTTACGGGGCCCAAAGCAATTCTCTGAAACATCTTAAGAATAAGGATAGTGGATGTTGAGATAGCCCAGTTAAAGTCCTTTTCCCTAGGGATAGAGTCATGCCTTATATCCWGCAAGATCAAACTAAGGGTGATCAGCCCTGCAAATCCCTGCAGCCAACACTAATGATTGTCTTTGTCGGGAAAGGCTCCGTCACTTCTGTGCGAGGCACCCTCCTTTGGGCCATCTCATGTCAGTTACACAAATGGACTATTAAACAGACCGGGCTTCAATCTCGTTTATCCTAAGGCCTCCTCACTCAGCTCTGGCAGTGAGAAAGACCTTTAAGTGGACCAAGATTATAACTACACCCATTTCAAGGCCTTTCTGTATTGTTAGAGCATGTTAAAGTGGTGTTGCTGTAAATGAGAATCAGGTCTACCGCTTTCTTAACTGTCAGAAYGTCCAGAACGACGCTGTGGGAAAGAGGAGGAAGCAAATAGACATTTCACAGTTCAGTGACTTATAAGACATCTCCGTGGCATTCTGACAGTTTCTCCTGTTCATATATTTCACTTCAGTTCACAATCCTGTTGTGTGGAGTAGAATTTGCCTTTATACACCTGCTCTAGCACCAGTAGCATCACATCACTGTGAGAGTCAGAGGTGACCAAGTTGTCTGCAGGGCTAGCTCCGAGAGTCTGGCCTCCCATATTTTGCCCAGTTCTTTTATAAATTACACAAGGAACATTTCCATTATAGACATGAGAGGATCTTCCACTGTATTACARCACAACACCAGGAACCATTTCTATGTATTCAACTCCATTTTGTCCCTTCTGAACTTGATTTGAACCTATGTCAAGAATAAAAATAAYCTACATCCAAATTTTTGTGCTTTCAGGGTGTTCACACTGTCCCAATATTCGCACACAGAGAACTCTCTACAAATTTAAGTAAAGCATTGGTAACAGGCAAACTTTCTTGTAAAAAAAGTAGCTCAAAATTTTAGCTTYTTCCTTTTCCCAAACTCTATTTTCCTAGCTCCATCAACTGACCAAAATCATTCAGTAATCCCCCCATTACCATCACAATTAGCAGTTATGTTTACTTCTAAAGGAAGTTCCATATTCACTCCTTCTTGTGACCTTCAGGGAATGCACTGAGTGTAGGAAACACAGGCTTGAGAGAGCCCAGTGCAAAACATTGCAACAAGCTGATTTTCAAAGGTTGATTATTTGGTATTTTCCAAAATCCCAACCCATTCAGCACTCAAGCACTGAGGGAACCCCAGTCATCAGACATTTGGAAAATCTTAGTCGCATTAATTGTTTGTAGAGGTGTAAAACACACTAAGTCAGGTCCACACATGCTCTTTTCCTWGCATTCCCTTCCCGGCTGTTTGCACTGTACTGGTTCTGCAGAATATCAGGTGAAAAATGTACTGCAGTACGTGTAGTYGATCAGGCCCACGTACAGCCTCATCACTCTGCTCTGGTGGTGGGGAAGACTTCAAGCAGACCAAGATTACAGCTATACCCACTTCATGACCTCCCTGTACTGGCCACCAGAACAAAGAAAAAGTAAGACTCCAAGAAGATGAGGATGCCATTAGCCTGATGGGAGATGCAGCTTTATATGTTAGTATTCAGAAAGTAGTGCCAGCATCTAATTAAATAAACAGCAATATTAGACAGTTCTCATCCCTCTTCCCCCTCCCATCCAAAGATGATGCCATTGTGGGAATCTCCCTTGTATAGGCTGACAAGGAGAGTTCACAGAAATCAGCAAGAGATATAACACAACAGGGTATAATTTCTGTTTGTTTTCCACCAAAAAGATTAACCACTAATAATAATCAAGGAGAGATCATCAGTGACTCGATCCTTGGAGCTGCCTTGAAATTTACATTTAAAGCAGCACTAAAATCCCTCATCTCACACCTTAATGACAGAAATTACCCTCCAAATTTGGCACAATAACTCTTCAGAGGGTTTTCATTCTAACCCATTAGCAAGATGTTTACCGAAGTTCGCAGTACAGAAAAGCATCTCCTGTTTGCCCTGCTTTCTTCATTTTCCTGCAGTTTGCCCAAGCCAGTTGCTACACTGGGATGGAGGGCATGAGTGAGACCAGAGGAGCTGCTGAACTTCCTCTAATCTCCCTCTCTAACTCATCCTGGAGATCCCTAGGAGGTAGGCTGGGCAGTAGAAGGACCTGGGATAGATGCTGGTGGAAAGATGGGCCTCTAAGGACTTTGGGGGGGAGACACACGAACAAGGAACCATCACGGTCACAATAGGTTTTGACAATTCCAGCAGGGATGTAAGAAGGAGCAAGGCAGGACAGAGACAAGCTGTGACATGGGGAAGCCTGAATGTCAAAATGTCAGGACTTGAAGACTCCATGCAGGCCCAGCCAGCAATATGTTGCAGGTGGCTATGAACTTCATCACAAACTCAGCAAGGGCCATCCTCTTCAGTAGCAGCACTGCCTAAGTACACCAGCACAAGCATCAAGACCAGAAGGCTTTGCTTCCTCCATGCAATGTACACACACACCAGTTTCCAGATGGGGAACAAGAGAGTCTGGGAGAGAGGCTGGCGTGTCTGCACTGAGTCACTGGGTGGGACACAAAAAAAGAGACACAACACAAGGGAAACTTGGCTGTGTAGGTGAGATTATGCAAGATGAAACCCTGCCTGTCAGACAGTGAGGGCTTAATCCATGATTTCCTGGGTGTTTTAAACTCCATGATGAAGAGAAAGAGAGAGAGAAGGGGCAGGCAAATTAACTTAATTTGCTAGAATCACCTTTTAGCAAAGAACTTTGCTTATATGCTCATTTCTGGAGGAGCTCACTGCAAGCATAGAAGGGTCCAACCCTTCCCCAGTCCAGTGGAAACATAGCAGCTACAGTGCCCGAATTCAGCTGCACAGAAGCAAGACACACACAACACTGCGGAGAGAGGCTGGCAAGGTGAGCCCTGCTGTACGGATGAGCAGGCAGGAACAAAGAAATAAGGGACATGTCCTTGAGCACAAAGCAAGTCATTGGAAGAGCCAGTAACAAGACTCAGGGGGATGTGATTCCCCATCCCGTGCTCTGACCACTAGGTAATACCACCTGTCCTAAATTTGAGACTGTGAGCCCTGCAAGCTAATGGAGAGTGTTTCCAAGGCTGGTTTGTATAGGAAATAGAGCATTAAAACCACATCAAATGGCAAATTTAGGACCAGCAGAGTGACTATGACATTTTAAATGGTTTCAGATAGTGATGGGAAAAGCCTGGAGAAGAAAATGTGGCAGGTTGAGGGGATTTGGTGGGAGACAGGGAGGGAGTTAACCAAATTTTTCTCAATCTCAGAGACAACACTGAAGTGGATGAGCTTGAAATCAACACTAACCACTTCTACTTCTGTCTCCAGTTTCTCAGTGAGAATCAGTTCCTCTTGAAGCTATTGACTAGGTAGGTGAATTTGGACAACGCCCTGGTTCAGCCCGTAGCCCTCCCTCCCTAGCGCACGTGCACATACACACACACACACACACTCCCCCATGCACTGCCAGTGCTTGTTATGCTGAGATGCAACAAGCAGTCTGTCTGAAACAGCATGGCGATCCTAATATCAACCACTTTCCTGAGTAAGACCAACCATATAAATAAAACAGCCTCTCCAGTGTCAGCGTCGGGGAATCATCTCAGCAGTCCAGCATACAAGTGAAGAATAAAAGGAGGACGAGAGTGTAGGTGGAGGGCAGGAAGGGAAAAGCCAAGGGATACCTCTGACAGAGAGAATTTGCAGGGTAAAGGGCAGATGGAGTTTTATGTGGAATAAGGGAAGGTAACACAGGCTATCATCAAGCTCTTCATAAACTCACCGTAAAGTGAAATAATGAGGCTAGTTTGGCAGCGTAAGAAAGCAATGTGGTGAAGGCAGTGCAAGGCCTTTGCCTCCTAAGATCTGCCTGTTAAAATAGCCTTTTTTTCCCCCCTACAGACGGCATCAAATAGCTATTGGCCAGAGTTACTGGGGATAGGAGTGGCTGCCTGCCAAGGCCATCTTCGTGCCCAGGGAAAACCAAAGACTAGAGTTTCTGGCATGCTGGTGCCAGAAGCCACAGGTCCAAACCATGTACGTTATCCAGGCCCCAGCAACACCTTGCTTGGCATGGGTAGATGCAAACAGCCTTGGCAGGGTGCATTATTCCTGCCTGCCACAGTGCCTGGGAGCCCCAGCCTGGCTTCTGCCTGCACAAGGCCTGATAGGTAGTAAAGTGGGTGGGTTTAAAGGATAAGCAAAAGGGAGTTTAGTACTAGAGTATTTATCTGCAAAGAGGAATTCTGACCTTCATATGGCAAATGATGCATAAATAAAGGATTAACCAGTGCTAACTATGCTGTTAATAGCTTCTGCTCTCATTGAAAGACTGAAATAGCGTGGAAATTTTTTAATGGGAAAACTGCAGCCGATCCTGTCAACTTCTGATTTAAACCTTCATTCCCGCAAACCCTTGGGAAGCTTAAAATAATACGGGTGTTATTTCTGCATACCTTTGCTTGGCATTTCAGTGGCTACCTGTGCCTCAGAGTACAACCAATAAATCCACATCAGCCATCTAGACCCAGCTGCAAGTACATGAGATCTCTCAAGATAAGGCAGTCCCCAGGGAATACCGAATCCAATTGCTCGTGCTTTTCCTGGGCCTCAGATAAAACTCCTCCATCCTTTGTACTGACCTGGACTGAGCTATCACTCCTCCTTTCAGAGACTCTCCCATCACTTATCCCCCCTGTGCTCAGCCAGCCTACTGTGCTGCCTCCCACTGCTGCGGTGCCCATGGCTTGTTAAGTTGTGAAATGCAGGCACAGCTGGCTGCATTTGTGGAACATCTGGCCATTGTCATGTACAATTTACAGCAAAAGAATTGCATGCAAAAGCATGAGTGCAACTGATTTAACATAATATGGGGCATAGACTCTGCTCTTTCCGATGTCATGAGGTAGAAAAAAAAAACAAAAAAGAAAAGAAAGAAACAGCCATTAACTAGAAAAAAATACTTAAAGGATCAGCATCTGATTCTTCCTTATTTACTCCTTTTTCTCTCAGTGTTAATACTGAATTTGAGGAGATGTGCTGCAAGAAAGTAAGTGTAAAAAAGAGAACAATCACATTTCAAATTGTGCAGGCATCCTGCACCAGAAAATYTGTCCACGCTACATACTTTTGATACTATTGGGAAACCATCTGATCAGCAGGCTTTAGAGGAACACCCAAAATTCAAAATTATTTTCTTTGTGCAAAGAGTTTAGGAGAGCATCTAGATTAGGAAAGTTCTTTCATATCCCTCGGGCTACAAGATTACAGAGATATAAGAGATTAATTCAGTTTATCCCTGCTRTCCACATCTTTTTAAAACACAGGAGGGCGGATCCTGGGCCAGAATAAATCAGTGATATTCAGCTGATGTCAATGGAGTGATACTATCTGGTCAGCTGAGCTTCTGACCTCTCACCCTTAGGAGTTTGAGTTTTCCTCATGTTTTATTCTGACCCGTGAAACATCCATTTCTGGTGGGAGAGAGATTTTTACTGATCTCTCTTTGTTGTTTCTCCATCTTACTCTACAAAGATGTTTTGAAAACAATGTACTTGCGTGCTAAGATTTCCCAGCAACTGCTCCCATATGCTATAGAAGGATGATTTTTTCCCCATCACTCCCACTTTCAAATATTTTAGAAATAGTTCTTTCATTTTATTTCACATTTCCTCCATTTATGTACCATGGACATGTCACTTCAGAAAGATTCTGAGCTGACAGTCCCTGGAGACTGAGGATGTATTTATCCTTAGAGTATAGGGAGCCAGAGCAATGGCTGGCCACTTTTCTACATATATTGCTTGATCCTAATGAGAGAGGACCATTCCTGAGAATGAGAAGTTCACTTCCGACAGCCTTTACAGTCTGTAAACTCTCTCTTGAAAATGCTAAGAGGAGTCAAGTGCAGTAGCACAGGGTTTTGCAGCATGGACAATTATCCATCAGGAAGCAGACGGAGGCAGGGCTTGTTGTACAGGGTCACTGAATTACCCCCGCAGAGAACATGAGGTTGACTCCAAACTAGGACAGAAATTATATTCATGACACCTGGGTGAAAGGCTGCTTGTCTCACTGCTTCCCAGAGCTTCAGAGTTTCCATGATAACTTTTCCTTTCTGTGTAGCTAAAACTATCTAGGACCTAATTTCCCATTCTTTTTTGTCCTATGTAGTCATTACCTTTGATTGAAAGAGAGGTTGTCATTCAGTTCAAGTGCCATTTTACATTCTCTTTGCCAGGGTGCTGCTCATAGTATCAAGGCTGGACTGTGAGAGCTAGGTCACTCATAGGAAAAATAGATATAGGTTAGGATGAGGTGACCTCTTTATGGAGAAAAGGGCCGGACAAGTCTTCATTTCTCCCCTGTCTCTGCTGTGTCTGTTCCAGTAATATCTTGAAAACTCAGCCAAAGCCTAACATTTCTCTTATACACATCCTGATTGGCCTATTTTCACAAATGTCAGAGCCAGGAAAAATTGTTTATCAATGGGAAAGTGGGCTAAAAACTGCAAAAATATTTTCCTTACTGAGAACAGCAGCACGTCAAAAAAAGGGATATTACTGGCGATTTAGTCTGACCAGGTCTCGAGAAGGAGCAATAGGAACATAGAGCTCCCATTCTCCTAATCACAAGAGATAGCAAATAAAATTTCTGTATCAGAATATTCCATTTTCAAACCAAAATATTAAATTTTCAACACTTCTTTAAAAATTGTTAATTTTGCTGGGAAAATTACAGTTCCAGCTGGCTAGACAATAGACCTCTAAACCTTCAATGAAGTCTTCTGGCTTCATTGGAAAAAGAACTGAAACAAGGAAAAGCGTATTCAGAGAAAATTCTAATTAAAGCAGAAAACATCTATAAATGTCRTAAGAAATCAGTCTATTCTCAGGAAGCTTTTTCATCCATAAATCTTAGGTAAAAACAAATATACTTCTGAACTGACTCACCAAACCTTTAAGTAATAGAAAATACCTAATAGAGAATAGCTTTAAGGTCAAAATTGTTACAGTGACTGGATAAAATACACACTAAACCTTTAGTCTAAAGGTGGATTAAGCCACAAACTTTAACTGAGGTAATAAATCCCTGCYGCTTTTTAAAGTATTATTTTTGATTTCCACAGTCTTCCATCCTTCGTTATTCATCAGGAACAGATATTATATCACTTTTCTCCTAAGTAAAACTGGTCTCCAAGGTATTTCTGTCCCATCTGAAAGGACTAAAAGCTGGCTGTGGTAGATTTACATGAGGCAGTAAAAGCACAGAAAATTACATTTGTCAGAAAACAGCAACAGGCCATAATTATGTCTTGGCATCCACTGAACAGGTCACTGGTGGAAGCCATGCTGCTATGAACAGGCAAACACCGAAAGGTTAAGAGATGTCATTCAGATCTGTTTATCTGTCTTAGGGCATAGTCACACAAACATTGATAGGACAAACAGTCACAGAACAGAAGTCAAACAAGTCTCTTTACAGTAATTCTTCACCTAGGATGATGTTTTTTGAGCTTTCTCAATTTGCAGATCCTTAAAAATATTCCGGTAGAATGATAGGCTCCATACAGTGAATTTAATCCTACTGATGACAATCTTATTAATCATTTTTGTAATTCTTTAAAAATCTCCTGTGGACCTACATGGCTATGGATGACAGCTTAAAACAATTGGCCAACTGCAGATGCATGTGAAGAGACCTTCGGTCTTCTGAACATTCCTGGTATTCTGGGAGTTAAAGATAAGAATATCTCAATATTTATCCAGAGCTCATTCTAGTTTCTGTCCTGGGAGYCAAGATCAGAAACTGGGTGAGCACACCAATTTCCCTCTAGAGTTTTGCAGGCTTTCTTGCTTCCAGACAGACCACTCAAATCTGGCAGGAGACTTCCTGTCACTACTGCCAGAGACCAAGCACCACTAAAGCAGCTGAAGAGACTGAAATAAATCCCTTTGTTTTCTCTAAAACAGCRGAATAACTTAACTTTTTCAACCCATCAAAAAAACTGCAAGTAACTTTGGGGTTATTCAATGTTTATAAAGTGTTGAAAGCATTCAAGGTATTTGCAAGAACAAAAAATTTGCAGTATTTGCAAAAATGAGTCACTGCCTGTAAGAACACTTGATCTGAAGTGTGTGGCTGGATTTTCATGGGTCTGAAGTAGTTGAGCCAAGATGGCACCCTATTAGTTTCTTCCCATCCGTATCGCATGTCCAATGGAGAATCGATTAAAACAAACAAATAATCACTTCTGTCAGTAATTATATGGGGGTTCAAATTCTGCTGTTCCTCCTTTGTCAGAGGAGCCAATTCTCTCTACTCACTCCCTCTCCCTCCTCTCTCTTTCTCTCCCTCCGTGGGTTGATGTTTCCATGGAAACATGTTCTTTAGTGCCACTGAAATTATATTGCATTTAAAGCATTAACCCTTCCTTGGGCTGAGGAAGGTCTCAGAACAATTACGATTCTTTCTTTTACCCCTCCCCTTTAAACTTCCTTGCGATTTTTTTTCTTGCAACTTTAGGAAAACCTCATTCTTCTTAAGAAGACTTCATAGCTAGGATTTGTATAACAAAGGGTGCAGGATGCATCAGCAGTGGGGCAGAGTCTAATTTAAGATTTCTATTTTTTTATTTATTTTTACACAAAGCCATTAATGTATTTCTCTCCACACAACATGCAAACAAGAAAAATGCTACAATAGCAAAGAAAGCCAAGAGTGAGACACAACGAGAAGCAAGCAAGTCCCAAGCTGACACACAGGAAGAATACATCTTCAATAAATATCAGAGCAGAAGCACTAAACCCCCTTGTAACGCCATGCCAAGCAGCAGTTTCTGCACTGCAAAGTGTCATAGTCTCAGGTCTCACCACTCCTTCTTGAGCCACTTCTTTTCTTCATAATCATGTCTGTAATTAGTCACTCGTGTCTTTACTTGCAGTTAGCACTCCAACCACTATTGTAATGTTCAGTGCAATCAGTACCCTCATCACTACCAGCACTCAAACTGCCATCTCTGCTGTCCTTTCTGTTGGCCCTCTAATGCTACCTGTCACCTTCACCAGCACTTCCAGCACAGCCACTGCCAGGGAACTATGGTCTTCATTGTATCCAGCCAAAGCACACACACACAACCACTAGCATTTTGTGTGCACTCATGGTGGGCAAGGAAGGCTTTGAAAATCAGTGACTCCTCATCCAGTTGCTCCCTGGATGATCCTAGATTAGTTTACGCTGCATCACCTTTCCTGGCCATCCATTTCCTTCTGTCTTCCTGGAGACTAAAAATCAGTCTGCCAATCCTCACTCCCTAGCCTCTGCTTACCCCCACCCCAATCACAGCCATAACCTCTCTGTGCCCTTCCCCTGATGTTATCTGTACTGCAAATACTGTGACGATCCAAAAGGGAAATAAATACGAAGAATCTCTTTTCAGTCTGGGTTCCTATACTAATACACTCCTCCTTTCTGCCCCATCGCATGGTCCAACAGCTTCCAATCCATTTATGTTACCTCTGCCTGCACAGCTACAGAGTCCATATTCCCCTGCACCATCTATTTTGGGTTTCCCAATGCATGCTGAATGCCTCAAGCATATCTCACCACTCTCAACTCTAGCACCACAAGTCAGGGTGCAAAGCCTCCTGCTTTGAGCTGGGTGCGTATGTAGTGTTGTGAGGATGAAGTAGTGTGGGAGGAAGATGCTATTCTGAAAGGAATGATAAATATGGATAATAAACTCAACCAAAGTCTTTTCTGCCTGTCTCTAGTGGGTTCCCAATATGGGTGATAGAAATATCATGGGTACATTTTGAACACGGCTGGGAACACTGCCAAAGTCCTACTCAGAGTTCACACATTTACATCATTTATATCACATCCGACTTGTGCTTTGTATTATTAACTTTGTAGAGTGTTTTGGGATGCAGTTTGTAGGATGTAGTTTTCCACATGCAGACTATGTGAAACAAAGGTACATTCTCTCTCTAGCTTCCTCTTGCTATAAGACAGACTAATGTCTGGGGCTATGCAAGCTATTGATAAGCACAGGAGGTCTACTGTGTCTGCTAATACAGTCTGTGCACTCTCAGGTTCTCAAGCAGTGCTCTGGAAAATATTTTAGGATCCATCTCTGGGGCCCAAAAGATGCAAAAAGAAGAAATATTTGCCTTCAGGTCACCAGTCCAGATTGGTAGACTGAAGATTTTTTCTCTGCCATTGGATGTCCAAGAACCTCTATGGAATGTTCAGATGGGGTCCTTGGGGTGACAGGCACTGTGACTACTCGGACCTCTTCTGCAGCAGTTTTTTTTTTTTTTTTTAAGATAAATGTAAAAGATATATGTAGGAGACCAGCTCCCCAAAAAGTGTGACTGAAGAAATCCTGTTTGCTAGAACAGAATAAAGGCATATTGACAAGGATAGTTGTAGAGGGGCCAGCATTGCTGATAGATCAAGCCTTTGGCTTTCTGCAGGACGGACCACAGCCTGTGGCAGCTGAAAATCCATCACCTTCCAGGAATTCATGCAAGAGAAGAGAATTACCCAGCATGGTGACTTTATGACTTTCTAAATCAATAATTTTTCCAACAGTGTGAAAATACTCCAGGTTATACTTCATCACCTACTCCAGGTGCGCCATTTAGGCTCTGTGACTATTGTACCATCAGAAGCCAGGAAAGCAGCAAATGACTCAGATATTGCCTGATACACACAATGGGGAGACATAACTGCAATGCATAGGTTACACGCCTGAAGTACAGTCACAGAACGTAGTTGTCTGCCGTCTTCAAAAAAAAAAAAAAAAAAAAAAAAGACTCGCATCCTTATTGTTTCCTGAACAAGGAAAGAGAGAGACAGAGTCTAATAACTCTTTGCAGCTGCTTCACCAGTAAAGTAAATGTGCCCATTTACTCTGGAGCTGCACTTGATCCTGAATTACTTCTCTGCTTTTTTTCCTGGAAAAGGTCAGTTTAAAGAAGCCTCAGGCATGATGCTAATATTGCCTCCAACAGAAGACTCTCAAAAGGTCTGAAATAAGTATAAGGTCCATATATGGGATTTCTTCCCCTGCTCCCTTCTGAACAGTCAGAGGAGGAAATATCTCAAGAATATTCCTTTCCTCAAGAGATTTCTAGGACTCTTCAGACCTAGAAATATTTTGAATAAGATATTCCAACATGTATCTGGGATTCCCAAGCCACAATGCCCACTGATGGAAGCCTGAACACAGCATAGATGGAAACGGTAAGCATGCTGTGAGTGAAACCAGTACATTCCCATGGAGAGCGCAGCAGAGGGTCAACTCCCCAGATCACGGCTACCTTCAATTCAACCAACTCTACTACTCAGGGCAGCAAAGCTAGAGGAGCGTACTATCTTTTATCAAAGATATATAGCCAGGTAATTTCAATTTCAGCAGAAACCTGCACTTCCCTGATTTTACTTTTATTGGTGCCTAAGTAAAACTAAAATTCAGCCTGCAAATCTCACACAGAAGTCCTGACAGAGTGTGGACATACCCTGAAAGGTTGGGATATACCATGAGTGCCAGATGGGGTGATGTGGGCTGTAGTTCTGGTCTCATTCAGAACRGTACCTTAGGCTGCATCATTTCCATAGCTCTTGCTGTGCACATATTGTGGGAGCGTATGAGTTGTCTGCACCCTTTTCTACTGGCAACACTCACTATGATCATTTTGGAAAAAGTAACCTCCAGAGGAGGCATCTTTCAGAAATCTCTCACTCCCACTTTGATTGCAACATGACTTCAGAGCTGAAACATCATAGCTTCAGGCTCCCAGCTCTAAATAATATGGCCCCTTGAAAAGAAAAAAAGAATTTGTAATATCCTGTGTCACATAAACACTTCTTAGAGCAGAGAGGTAACCCATACCTGATTGGGGCATTCATCATGCTGGAATTCCCCTTCGCAGCATCCTACCATCCTCCTTCTCGGAGGACTTCAGAGTACAAGACAGAGAAAATTCCCTCATGCCCTCCAAGGACCAGGTTTCAAAGAGGCAGATGGAGCCTCCCCCACCCACACATTAAGCTGAAAATCAAACTTTTAACCCCCCTCCCCCAAAAAAAGAAAGAAAAAAAGGTGGGGGGGGAGGAGGGAGGATATCTCTGAAATTCTATATGGATTATAACTTTTCCATGGCAACAGGCTTCAGATGCAGGAGGTACAGGGTGGGGGGCCAAGAGCGCAGTGAAGGGAGCTCACAGCACTGGGTGCCATTGCCATGAGAACCCTGTGGCATCACAGCCAATAGCCAGGATGCCCAAAACAGCCCCAGAGGGAGGCCACCAGAGAGGCCAGAGGTGCTGGGGACCCAGTTGGCCACTGGCAAGGAGAAGAAGCCCCAGCAGCCATGTTCCTCCTTCCCTGGCACCCATGGCCCAAGAGTGCCACCCTGCCTCACAGTGCCCTCACCTCTGCCAGGCTCAGCTGAATTGGACAGAGCTGCAGATTGGGAGGAAATTCAGACCTGCAAACAAAAAAAGCAGGGAGCATGTGGGAAGCAACAAGGCAAAGAGAGATAATTTTCTGATAGCCTTTCCACCTTCTGAAGTTGCTTTCCACCTTTCTGGATCTGTTTSGACCACACAAATGTATTTGTTTTCACACCACAGATGGCTGTAAAAAGAGATGTCACTCCTAATCACTGAAATTGAGATGGAAATGTTACTTCCCTGCAGACGTAGCTGCTGAGGCAAGAAAGAGGGCTTGTGTCTGGCTAAAAGTTGCCTGGTCCCTGTTTGCACAGGACCATATCCCTTGCAATTGATCTGCCCCACACAGTACAGCAAACGTCCCAACATATCTCTAAGACATGACAGATGGCACCATGTTGTAGCCAAGTAAAAAATTAGAGGAGTTTCTGCTAATGGAAATTAAGCATACTATGAAATGAGTTAATACCTCATTCTTACCTGCTTCTGAACACTTGGAGGGCAAGAAATTGGAGAAATAAATGATTAGCYGTTCACACCCTTTGCATACCATGTTTCAACAGAAGCCTTTTACTGCCATAAGAAATTGTTAAAGCTAGGTTTGGGAACAAGAACTTAAAAAGAGCTGGCAACTTCTATGAACCCTTGCTAGTATTTATAGTTGTACTCCTAGGATGATAAGGGATGGATGAGTCGTTTCAGGCTGCAGACGGCTGCAGACGGCAGGAAGGAATTGACTCCTACTCCAACCACACAACTGGCTAAGCAAATTGTGGAGGAAGGTTCCCTTCTCCTGAAGCATCTGTTATCACCCATCTGATTGCACAATGAATCAGTAGTATAAGGACAGGCCACTGTGAGGGTGGGGAAAGAGGGAGAGAAAGATTGCAAATTAGACAGTTATAAAGCAAGCAGATGCCAGTTTCCACTTTGTCAGAGAAAAGGACATGGACTAGACTAAAGGAAAGGGTCTGGCTTTCATACTTTTAAGTAAGCGTTTATATTACTGCTGATGGTATAGCAAAGGTGAAGTAGCTTGATTTAAATGCAACAATAACTTGGTATTCCTGCATATCTTTGAGAGCAAAGTATATGTAGCTCTGCACTCTACATATACTGGAATCATTCATCTCCCTAAATCATCTGCACTGATGCGGATGAGAAACGAGGCAGCCAGCCTGTACTGGCAATGCTACAGAACTATTCAACAGAAGCAAGATCCTCACTCTTACACACTATGAGCAGAGAGACCAACCATAGCTCTGCTAGTCCACCAAGTGATTTATCTGTGCTGCTTTGCTTGTTCCTGAGAATGGAAACCAAGCCCAGACAATCTAACTACTTCTAACCCATCCTCACCAGTGGTCATGTTAGCTGAGATAAAGGGAACGAGCACAGATGATGGCAGTATTTCCTCCATTTTTCCTGGTGAGGAAGGAGCAGATTCCCTACAACTGACTGACTCTTCTGAACTCCGTGATTTCCCAAGTGTCTAATACAAAGTTACCAATATGATGCCTTCATGAACTCAGTATCAGCCTTAAAATTAGTAATATGGGACTAAGCTCCTACCTGTACTATGGATTGGAGCTGGAAACCAGCCTGTGCTTTGGAGGAGGAAAGAGAAAATGATGCTAATGATCCATTTTGGACTTAAATAATGAACCTGTGGATATGGAGAAGAGTCAGTATGGGATTCAGTTTTTTTATATGGACGTCATAAAGAAGTCAACCCCAAATATTTGCTCCTTGGCCTCATCACCATAATTACTCTTCAGGGAATCTGAGAGAGTCCTTGCAGCCCTCTGTGGGGACTGGGAAAGCCTCAGACAGCACGTCCCACATATGGGACRCACATGTTAAAATGGGCTTCTACTTCTGAGCTCAGCAGGGGCTGCCATGCAGCRCACTCACATCAGCTTCTGTTCACTAAGATCGGACACCAGCGTTTTATTGGTCAGAGACAATACCAAAGAGGAGCTTTTCTCTGGGAGCTGGATGCCTATGAGCTACTTTGTGCATGGCACTGAACTTTTCTTATCYATGTGTCTCATGTATCTGTGTCCCCCTTCACAGAAATTGAGACAGTATTAAATACGGACCCATATCACTTACAGGCACTCTGCTGGCCCATCTGTGAAATTGTTCTCTGCCTCTCAAAGGCATGTGTAAGAAACGGTCTCTTCCCCTCCTCCTCATCTTCTGTTGACAGATCAGGTCTGTCAGCTTGTCAGCTCTCATTGGGCACTRTTTGACATAAGTCCACATCGGGGCAGTGAAAATCTGTTTGCAGTCAGCTCTTCCAATAGCTCCTGCTGGAGAGGGGAGGCTGACCCACTCCAAAAAATGCTGCCTCTGCTGACTACAAAAAGGCCATGGATGATAGTGGTGTCAGAAAACAGCATGAGCCAGTGTGACAACTTTACAGGTTTGTTTAGGGTCTGTTGGACAGGAGTAGGGGGGAAGTCTGAGGCCCAGGAAGGGGACCTCATGGCTCCTGGATCCCTGAAACTCTCTGTGGCTTGCCACACACAGACACTGCCACCAAGACCAGTAGTCAGTGACTAAGAGGAAGATATACAGCAAAGGTTGTACTGGGATGCAGCTCAGTGGCATGGGCCCTGGAATACTGTTTTGAGCATCGCTGGCCTCTCAAGTTGAAAATGTCATCTGTCAATCCCAGGCTCACTCCATCTGGAGCAGCTCTGACAGGTGTAGCTGAGAAGGGACATCAGAGGCTAGCTATGCCTGCAGTGCCTCCAAAGGATAGTACAGTACCAAAGGATGTTACATCAAGTAGTCAGTCACTCAAAATACGGTTTCTTGACTCTGCTTTTTTAACATCTAAAAAAATTATACTGCCTGATATCCCTGAAAATCCTTCTCAGAATCTTTATAGAAAGCCAGAATCCAAGACATACTAACTTTCACAATATCATAGGAGGAAAATATTAGATGATTAGAAATATTTACTTTGTAATCACAATCTCCATCTCTCCACTTCCCTTCACTTTGTTCTGACATGAGAAAAAATCATGCCAGAATACCTGGATCTCTAAGAAGAAACTGAAAWGCTGTAATGGGAGCTGTTCTCCAGCATGGACAGTTCAGAGACTGAGAAGACTGATTCCAGCCCAAAGAGGTTCCCAAAAGGAACTATTTTGGTACTGATATTGGTGGGGAAGGAAGGAACTGTGCTGAAAAATTCACCTACAGGTCCAGTTCCAGCTGCAATTCCACTTCCCTCACCTAGCAAGCACTCATTCCCAAAGGCAAATGTTTTGACCTCATTTGGCATTGTAACCCTTGATTGGCAAAACACTTCTGTAGATGAGCTTCTCAAATTGCAGTTTTGTACTCTCCTACTAGGTGAGGTTTGTTTAGGCCCTGAAAGGATAAACATTTGATTGGATTTCTGTGCCTAGAAGACAATATTCCAGATACTATTCAGTTCCACCATACTACTTGCTGTAAGATGAGGAAAAAAAAAAAAAAAAAAAAAA
>NW_028186403.1:425000-542605 GCF_003343005.1 Rhea americana
CCAAAATGTCACTGGAGCAAACAAAATTTTTAGAGTCAGAGAGAAACATAGGTGGGAAGGGATCTCCAGAGGTCATCTGTTACAATCCTCCATTCAAAGAAGGGCCAACTTAGATCATTTTTTCACATCTGCTTTCTGATGAAATAAACAACTGAATTACAATCATTAATTTACTTCTCACCTATTGTTTCATATCACAGGCATCCATTCTTACACAGCTGCACAAACACACACATTGAGTCTTTTATCCTCACCCTGAGGTCAAACAATAAATGTGAATAGGTTCTATGGAGCTTTCCAATTTCTCTAACAAATAGAAAAATATAAACAARCAAACAAACAAAAACACTAAACCTCCCTGCAGTCAGGTATGGAGAGTAAAGAGTAGGAAGGGAGCTGGAYGAAGAAAAGAAATAGTGAATGGCAAAAAATATTGCTTGTGGAAAGCGGAGGATGAAGAGATGGAGAACTGTGGCAAGACGACACTTTGAATCCTGTTTAACAAGACTAACATTAAAAAGCATTGGAAATCTCACAAGCAAGGTTTAGCTTTTGTGAGCATTCTAGCTCAGCACTTCAGAGCCAACAGGTATTAACAGTTCAGCTAAGCAGCTATGTTTTGGATACTGAAGAGAACCTCCTTGCTTTTGGAGGCCCACCTATGTAGCCTCAGTAGGTGCCCATTTGGGTCTCTGAGCATAGCACCTGCCAATATTGATCCTGCGTATAGGCAGAGGGACCCATGGTAGAAAGGACAMAAGCGCAAGCTGAAGGGTGAGAGAAAGCTGACAACGAAATAGGACAGGGAGTTGCAGTTCCCTTCTTCACATGAGGGCACACAGCAGAAAATGAAGAGGGATAAGAGTCCTAGTGTGATCAGTGAGCATATGGCCAAGCTGCATTTTTCAGTCTGTTTTCCACCTTGCAGCCCTGCCCTGTGCACCAGTTTCATCATTATCCACGACAATGGTGACAGAGGAATCCCACCCTGGAACAGATCTATCACAGCATCAGTGACYCTCTCTCATCACTGCCAAAATTGACTTCTTCCTGTCTTTGCAGGATTGATGCATGAGCCTTTATTGCTCCTGTGCAGTCCAGCATCAAGRCCGGGGCTAGTCCTGTTCAGAGAATGGCCTAATCCTTTCTGGCGTCTAAGCTATTTGCCATAATATTTCCTTAAAGCAGCAATCTCCATATTTGAAATAGTCATTGTATTTTTAAATCWTTTCTCTTTTCCCTTTAAATCTTTAAATTTCTTTAAATCTTTTCTCTTTTATGAATTTTACATTTGCTGTATCTTAACCTCAGAAAGTATTATTTGTTCTTTGACTATTGAAGAAGACATGCAAGGGTCAGGCAAAGAAGTCAGGAAATTAATACTGAGTTGGAAAAAACATAGACAACATCTCTCCAAGATAAAGATGGGGCTGGCAGAAGGACTCAGAAATATATGTAAAGAAGCACAAGGCCTTGAGAGCACCCTGCAAAACACAACAGCACTAGCAGGAGATGAGTGGGAGAAAGGATGCAGCACTTGATGCATCCCCAGCTCTAGGCCACTTGAGGGGAAGAAATTTCCCCACTGCACCCACTATGATCCTGAGCTAGGGATGGCAAATGTACAGTCTTGCCCTTTCCTTCCAAAACCATGGCCCCCCTGCTCACAAGTTTATGAAGTCCCTTTTGACTTTATTAACACCTGGTGCCTTCACATTTCCTGGGATAATAAACTCCAAAAATTCCCTGTTATCCACTGTGGAAAGAACTACTTTCTTTCACCTGTTTTCAACAAATCTCCTACTGGTTTCAAAGACTGTCCGATTTTATATAAAAGTAAAATAATTCTCCCATCTTGTTCTCTGTGCGCTTCCTGATGATGCCCAATAATTTGTTGATTTTGGCTGCCAGTGTATAATGAGCCAAAAMTTTCAGAGATTTGCTGGCAGTGACTTCAATATCTTTTCCCTGAGTTGTAACAGCTGGTTCAGAGGTCAGCAGGGTGTAGGCATGGTTTAGATTATTTTTCCTTAGATACATTACATTTGTCTGTGTTGAAGCTCTTTGCCACCTTTTTGCCCAGTCACTGACTGTTGTGAGGTTCTTCTAGAGTTATTCAATATCTGCRTGGCAGCTGACTACCTAAAGGAGTTTACTATAATCACAGACCTGAAGAGTTTGCTCTTCCTTCCTTTCTTCCTTCTTCCCAGTCACTGATGATAATGTTGAATGTGAGGAGCTGTTCTAGGGGAGCTAYGGGCCCTCATGCACAGACCCGGGGTACCCCAGCTCTGACTAGTTCACTGCGGTTAGGCAGCACGCCTGAACAGCCAGCTTGCTATTTCAGAAGAGCACTTTAGGCAAGAGTAAGCCCTGCAGCGAAGGACTCAGCACTCACTTGGGATTAAAAACAGAGCACTTCTTATTAAGGAGGCTGATGTAAAACTCAGAGCAGCGAGGCGGGTGGGGGGGGGGGAGGATGCATGACGGGAAGACATGTGATATCCATTCAGTAAAAGAAAAGCAGCTGCTACAGAATGTACAAGGTTAATATCAGCTGCTTTTCCTACCCTAGAGCTTCTTGGTGGTAGGAAGTTGTCTGGGGTGTTTTCTTCACACACAAACACATACACTATCATTCACAGCCTCCCACAGCTGGAGAGAGGAGCAGATATCCAAATCATAGACAAATGAGAAGAGCTCTGCAGGGAGGAGTGCTTGACTTACAGCTGGACTGATAGTAAACCAGAAATCACTGCCACCTGCAGCTCCAAAGCTGGGAACAGCTTTCCAGCCCCAGAGCAAGCATGCAACCAGTCACTGCGAAGTGGAGAGGACCCACAGTCCCCGAGGAAATACACGCATAGAGAGAACCTACATCCTCCCCTACATCTATCTCCCCTCTCCCCTTCCTACTTTCCCACCTTCTTTCAGCACTAGAGTCTCTCTCCCACTACGACAACTCCTATGTTTCAAGAGACTCAGACCAGCACAGTCTCAAGCTCCCATGCTCCAGCACAGCAGCAGCATCCAAGGCAAGGGCTGAAAGGGGAGCCCTCTTCTGATGAGCACAGCAGCTAATTCATAGCCTCCACCCCTGTGTAGCTCCCAGCACGGTGGCAACTAGACCTTTGGTTTAGCCTGCCCAGTCAAAGCTGTCTCCACTGCTTTCTCATTGGTGTATACCCTGGTTTTCTTGTACTTCTCATCATAAGTTGGCCCTGCTCTACCTTACYCTCTCTGCAAGGCAGAATGTAGCCCCTTTGCACAGTGTTATATGGCCCAGCATCCAAGATCACTGCTAACCACATTTGAAAAAGAGAATCAATAGGGGTAACAAGAAAGTTTATTTTATCTTCAAATGACAGCGAGGAAGAGCTAACTAAGACAAAACAGCAAAGGTGACAGAGTGAGAGAGATGGACACCAAGAAAGATGGTGGGAAAATGTATTTTTTTATTAGCCAGATGTAAATGGATTTGTTGCCTTGCAGCAATTTACAATAGCTCCACAGGACATTAGGATGCTGCAGTGTCCCAGAGAGCTGAAAAAGTAGATTCAGTGCTCACTATTGCTGCTTGAGAGTCCTGCTAGGTTCACAGCCCTATCAAATTACTGACCTCAGTACCTTCTTCACACCATGACCAGAGGAACAGAAGAAATTTGGTTCACTGACCACTCTCCTCCTCCTGTGCTGACTCAGCCACGTGCATAACAAACTAATAATTCAGTTATGCATATTCACCACCCTCTCATTCCAGCCCACGTGCTCACCCACTTGTTGCCAGAATAGGCACCCCCTCCATTGCCAGAGTCGGTCAGGCATGTTTCTTCTCCCACTCATACAATCCCACTCAGCTTCATCCACATCCCTGATTGTGTCTCCCTTTAACAATTATCTCAAGCTCTGGGATGGAACACTGCAAATTTGCATCTCAGCTYTCCCTCTAACCACACATTCGTTATATCACAGCATGTGACACTGCCACAGAACATGCCTTGAGTTGTTACGAAATTTTACCTCTTGCAGATCCTTACTTATTTACAGTTACTTGCTGTGCTGGTTTCTAGATGGGCCTCAGGGATGGGAAAGAGGGAGGAGGATATYAGCAAGCTATTAAGTGTGGTACCTGGTTAAAAACAGAATGGCTACCACTATCTGCATCATTATTTTTCACTTGAGGGATGACAAGGACAAGAAGAAGGGCTTCTTCAAATACATCAGTAGCAAAAGGACGACTGGGGAAAATGTGGGCCTGTTGCTGAATGAGGTGGGTGCTCTAGTGACAAAGGATACAGGGAAGGYAGARTTRCTGAAYRYCTTCTTTGCTTCAGTCTTYACTGCTAAGGTCAGCCCTCAGGAATCCCAGAYCTCGGAGACATGAGAGAAAGTCTGGAGAACAGCAGACTTTTCCTTGGTCGAGGAGGATCAGGTTAGAGATAGTTTAGGCAAACCATGGGCCCCAAAGGGATGCACCCATGAGTGCTGAGGGAGCTGGCAGATGTAGTTGCCAGGCTGCTCTCCATCATCTTTGAAAGGTTATGGATAACAGGAGAGGTGGCTGAGGAYTGGAAGAAAGCCGATGTCACTCCAGTCTTCAGGAAGGGCAAGGAGGAGGACCCCGGAATCTACAGACCAGCCAGTCTCACCTCCATCCCTGGAAAGGTGATGGAAAAGCTCATTCTGGATGTCATCTCTAAGCAGATGGAGGAAAAGAAGGTGATCAGGAGTAGTCAATATGGATTCACCAAGGGGAAATCCTGCTTAACCAACCTGATAGCCTTCTATGATGGCATGACTAGCTGAGAAGGTGAGGCGAGAGCAGTGGACATTGTGTACCTTGATTTCAGCAAGGCTTCTGACAATGATTCCCATAACATCCTCATAGGTAAGCTCTGGAAGTGCAGGTTAGACGAGTGAACAGTGAGGTGGTTTGAGAACTGGCTGAAAACGCAGAGCTCAGAGGCTTGACGTCAGCGGCACTGAGTCTAGTTGGAGGCCTTTAGCTAGTGGCRTCCCCCAGGGCTCAGGACTGGGGCCAGTCTTGTTCAGCTTCTTCATCAATGACCTGGATGAGGGGACAGARTGCCTCCTCAGCAAGTCTGCTGATGCTACCAGGCTGGGAGGAGTGGCTGACACACCAGAGGGCTGTGCTGCCWTTCAGAGAGACCTGAACAGGCTGGAGAGCTGGGCGAAAAGGAACCTCATGAGGTGCAACAASRGCAAGGGCTGAGTCCTGCACCTAGGGAAAAATAACCCTAGGCACCAGTACAGGCTGGGGGTTGACCTTCTGGAAAACAGCTCTGCAGAGAAGGACATGGGAGTGCTGCTGGATGACAAGTTGACCATGAGCCAGCAATGTGCCCTTGTGACCAGGAAGGCCAATGGTCTCCTGGAGTGCATTAGGAAGAGTGTTGCCAGCAGGTCAGGGGAGGTGATCCTGCCCCTCTCCTCAGCCCTGGTGGAGTCTCATCTCAAGTACTGTGTCCAGTTCTGGGCTCCCCAGTACAAGAGAGACATGGAGCTGCTGGAGAGAGACCAGTGTAGGGCTRTGAAGATAATTAGAGGACTGGAGCATCTYTCTTATGAGGAACGGCTGCAAGAGCTGGTCTTGTTTAGCCTGGGGAAGAGAAGACTGAGAGAGGATCTTATCAGTGTCTACAAATATCTTAAGGGAAGATGTCAAGAGGATGAGGCCAAACTCTTTTCAGTGGTGCCAAGTGACWGGACAAGAGGCAACAGGCACAAACTGAAATGCAGTACGTTCCACTGGAGTATGAGGAAAACCTTTTTTACTGTGAGAGTGACAGACACTGGAACAGGTTGCCCTGAGAGGTTGTGGAGTCTCCCTCTCTGAAGATATTCAAAACCCACCTGGACACAATCCTGTGCATGGGGATTGGACTAGATATCTCCAGAGGTCCCTTCCAACCTCAACCATTCTGTAACTGAGTGAAGACCATGTGATGGACCCACTTAGGACTCCAGTCCTGGCTATTTTCTATGCCCACATGGTACTATATGACACACTACAAATCTGGTCTCAGCTGCTAACAGATCATTTCCAAAGGCTAGTGCTCAAACACTAGTTACCAGTTTAAGAGGTATGAGATAAAAAGTGGCTTCAGATACTATTCAGAGCTCAAGAGCAGGAAATATTCTTGTGCAAGCAGAGCCATTTACAGTTCATATCTAGTCATTATTCACAGACCTTCTGTTGCACATCCTTTGCTCTCTCTACTGCCTTCCTCAAGTCATTCATCAAGATCATCCTCTTCMCCCTTCCAAAGAGCCCAGTAGCTAAACCTAGAATGCAGGGAACCTCAAGTCTGAAATAGCTGCCTACGAGCAGACAAGGATTTCAATCAAGGTCTTCCAGGCAAGGTCTCCTAAATTTGAGGTCATCGTATATTCTGATATAGTTTCAATCTCTTCCTCTGAACTAATTTCATATCACATCATAGAAAATTCTTAAATACTCCTCGGAACAGCGCCTGCAGCCTGGGTCCCAAATATGCAAGGAGAGGACCACGAAAGTGAGGTACAGTCCCAGCCTCAGTCKGGCTAGGAATAGATGTAGCCATACTGATAATGGAATATGTGTGCAACTCTACAGCAGTTACTCCTTGACATGACAGTTTCTCCCCAAGTCCTGTAAACTTTTTATGTGCATAATACCATTAAGTGGGACCAAATCAATCTTTGCTGCTCCAGGGTCTTCCATCCCGCTCCACTGGGATGTATCCCAGGCCACTCAGGAATGTAAGCAGATAAAGACTGTTCAGCCTCTTTTCYCTGGACACTGGTTCATGACTGTCATGCTGAGAAACTAGGCACCAGAACTATATTCTTTCACTTACRTCTGCTCACTGATTTCCYCTCACCACTGCTAAAATCACAGAGYCCGATCTTATCTCAGCTGTGCAGATGTAAACCTGCAGTGACTTCACTTAGTTTGCTGCCATTCTTCTGCGGCACTCGATCKTCCACATTTAGACACTCTAGTGTTCTGAATTTATACCATGATAATCAGGGCTAGAGCTTGACTCTGTCTCCACTAAGGAAGGGCTGCTGTAAAAGTGTGCAGGTAACTGTATGTCACAGGCCAAGTAGATTCCATATCCCTAAGGGATCCCACCTGAGAAAGAAGCTATGCTTCTAATTTATCTGATTGTGATAGTTAAATGTTCATGCCACTCTAGTACACACATCTTAATTAATCCAATGATTGTTCCCATATTCTCCCAGATTAGGATACCCTCTCCTAGAAAACATTAGCTTATTAACCCAGTCGCTCCTTCTGAAGAAGTCCCAGAACAGAACATTGCCTACCCACTAAATACCAAGGTATTCATAATGTTCTGATTTACCAAGAGGCATCGTAAAATATCTCAGAAGCATTTGAGCGGCAGAATAACACAGAGACACAGAAGCATCATTATAACCAGACAAACCTTTCAATCCATTTAGCAAAGTGCCTGAAGGTTGCCTTCTCAGAAAGGGAAAAGAGAAGTAAATACAGCATACTGAAATTGAGTACATACAGTGCCACAGGGATCAACCCTCTTGTATATCATTTGAGATGATGATATTTTTCCTTTCTTCTTTTTTCTTCTATCGATACTCATGCATGAAGGCATTATCATGGCCTTGGAGATTTGTATTTAGTCCCGAAGAAAGTACAAAGAGGGCAGCAGCTGAGGAAGTTCTGTCCACAGGTCCTGCCTTTTCTGTGCTGAAAGCCAGCCAGAAAGGACCACTTACATGCTGTGGGAAAGCAGTTTACAAATCAGTCCTGGTCAAGGCCTTGCACCTTCCACTATGGACAACATGCTGGATCTGAGAGGGCAACTTGCTCAAGAGAGAGACCATGTAAGCTCTAAACAAAGCTGATACCACGCTGTCTCACAAGTCCAACCATGTCACTGTTAGCGAGCAGGTATATTTTGTCAATGATAATGGGGTTTAAGGCTGCTTTGCCCATTCCCCAGACCCACAGGGCTTCTGTTTCTGAAATTGCCTCTCTGAGCAGAAAATATCTATCTAGGAGTCCACAAAAGTTATACTTCCCAGTGGGCTTTCTATGAGAAGCAGAAGCTGCCTGTCCAGTTGAAGGAAATCGACGATCTCTGTCATCACACTGACCCCAAATTAGTGCCTTCTTCCAGTCTGCCACTCCCTGTAACTCACAGTCATAGTGCTCAGTTTAAGTCCGTAATCTCACTATCCTGTTGCATTCCTAGAGATTTTATAAAATACATGAGAAAAAAATAACTCCGTCATTGTTTCCTTCTTGTCAAGGTTTCTCATGTGTGGGGATGATTCATGAACTGCGTGAGTTAGAGCTTTTTGGTGAAGGCAGGTCTGCAAAATACAGCCCTGTAGCCGAACACCCATGGCTGAAGCAACGAGGGAGGGAGAGGAGGAGGAAAAAGAGAAAGACGGCCTGTGAAGGATTGGATTTTTTCCATTCTTTTGCTTATTTGTTCTAACCGCTTGGCTGGTTGGTTTTAGCTGCACGCTGCGGACTGGCACTGATTTTCTTTCATTGTATGACACGCATTTTTGAATGAGTATTAAAGGTGTTGAAAGCCTGGGGTAGACACTTTTTTAAGAAGCTTTGGTTTTAATAAAACTTAATAAAGCTTAAATAAAACAAATTGTTTCTCTACTCACCAACTGAGACTCCAAGTTTGAGCCCTTATGTACAAGGACATGTTCAGGCAGTGAGCAGATGTCTCTTGACCTGCTGGAAATGCCTCAGGAAGCCCACAGACACAGGTGAAATCTGCATGGCTGGGGCTGATAKCATCATCTCTTCAGGCTGCCCTCTGCTTCCTGTCCTAAAGCCTCCTTCCAGTTTCCTCTAGCTATGCCAAACTTTTTCTGTTTAAGTAGAAATTTTCCCTACTGGATGTTTACTCTGGCTTTATATTTGAGGAAAATGGAAGTAAAAGTAAGAAGCTGTTTTACCTGTGTTAAGAAGAAACAGTGACCTTCTTAAAAAGCTTCAGCTAGATCTCTGCTTTCAAGGGACTTGAATTTTGACGAGAGAGGAAAGAAAAGATTCCTTTTATGTCACACACTGATTTTTGCCATACTTGTGAAAACCTAGACAGGTGGTAAACATTTGGAAAAACTGCAATTTACACTTGTTCAACAGAGACTTAATAGAGCTTTCCAGTGAAAAACTGTCTAAGATTATCTCCTGACTAGGCCTTCTCCAAGCTAAAGGACTTTCTCCACAAATGAACTCAGGGCAGGATGACAAAGCAAGAGAAGGATGACTCTATCAGCTGGGTTTTCAGTCTTCTTTGTTCCAGTCTCCTCCCAGGATACAGATCGCTGGGAGAGGAAGCTGACTTATTCAAAAGTAGAGGGCAAGAGCCAGATAGGGGATCAGGACATACTGATTCAGCGCACTGGGAGAAAAAAAAATGTGACTGAAATACTGTAGGAAAGAAGAAAACTAGGAGGTGCAACACAGGGTGGTGACACCTAGACTGTTTGGGCAAACAGTCTGGGACATGCTGGGGCAGAGGACAGGGAAAGACAGATGTGTCAGAATATGAGATAAGTGAGAATGGATGAAAACGGGAGGCACAAAGTCCAGAAATAGGGCTAGGATTTTTCTGGAGATAAGGACTGCAGTTTAGATGAAAAGCCTGTGAGGTAGGCCCTAGGTTTCCTAGGTAACACCCAGTCCAGCACAAGGAGCCAGAAGGGCAGAAGAGAGAAGACGAGTTGGAGGAGACAAGACAGAAGAGGTCAGCAATGGAGAGAAACGGCGGAAAAGTCTGTGGCCACTGAACTATGCTCTCTACCAGCTCCTGGCCTGCAATCGCAGATTCCTAACTCCTCTATTTCTCTAAGACCAACACAGAACTGAAACCTGCTAGTTATGTATCTTAACCCTTTCAAGCATTGACAAATGCACAGGATGGCATTCTCCAATGCTACTGAAGCCAGTTACTGTTGGCTCAAAGAGTAGCTGTCTGTGTAGGGTCTGCAAGCACCCAGTCTGTCTGCTGATGTATATGAGTATCAATATGATACTCACATGATGGAATTTCTGGGGATTTCTTTCACATTTTTGAAAAATGTAGGAAACTGTAGGCACATGCACAACAGAATCTACATTAAAAAGATTATTCATAATAAAAAGTCAAGCACTCAAAAATGCGGAAATGTCAGAATAAGTTACTCAAGCTATCTGAATGCAGTCCATTTATATAACAACCATGAATCAGTTCTGAATGATATAATTAGCTACTATTTTTCCTACAGGACCCCTTTCTCATTCAGAGTACCAGATGGATTAAAAGGGGATTCAAACTTAGGTGTTTGCAAAAGTGGGCAGTAATCAAGAGATAGGCATAAAATGGCTGAAATAAATAGGACAATCACTTGGTTTGAAAGCTGCACTGGAAAGATGGATTTCATCCCTGCCTCTGCAACCAGGCACATGGTGATGTCTCTTAAATCATATTCTTTGTAAGTGGTCACTAAAGCCATGCTCCTCAATTTTTGGATTCTTAGCAAAAGCTGGACAAACCATTTACCTCCCTTTTTGGCCTGGTGGCAATTCCAAACAATAAGCACTATTTTGAGGAAAACTGAAACCCTGTTTTTTGGCAAATCAATAAGTATGAGGTTTTGACTTTGTTGAAATAAAACATATAGTTCAGCCATAATAGTTCAGCCCACTCTCTTTTGATTCTGAACTTCAAACAATTTTTTTCAAATAAAGGAAAGAGCTATATTGAAATAATAACTAATTGTAATGAGAAATTGCTTCATCTAAAATATACAGAAAAAACAATTTAAATTAAAATAAAAAAGGAAACATTTTGGAGGCTATTTTGTTTTTCTCCTGGGTAATAGATGATTTCTGCAAAACAAACAATTAAACAGTATACAAACAAACATCCCATATACTTGCATGTCACCAAATCTTCAATTTCACATTAAAAAAATATTTCAGTCAAGAATGTTGCCCAGTTCAAGTTAAGATGCTGAGGGTAATTTGAGGAATTACTGAGCCGAAATCAAAGAGAAATTTGCTTTGAACACAGAAAGCATTCTGTAATGATCAGTATTTCGAATAACGAGATTCTAGGTGTCTCAGATGGGCCATGAAAAATTAATAGACGCTTCTGACCTTAATCTTGCTGCACTTCAGCTCTCCGCCTATACAATGGGTTTACATTAAGCAGCTTGTACCCTCTCATTTCACAGGAATAGGGTGAAAATCCATGAGCTTCGTGACGTACTGAGATGCTACAATAAGGTTTGCCACAGATAACACCTTGCGACGGAGAATTCTCTCTTTTTAGTAGCCTGTGAAAGCAGGCACAATATCAAGTTTAAGGCTATACATTAAACAACAGAAGAAAACAAAATATTGAATCACTGCTCAGTCAGGAAACATCATACATCCTGCACACGGAAGCAGGCGGGGGTCTGTGTTAAATGACAGTATGCAGTTCTGAAATTGTTGCTCTATAATGTAGGGACACGGAAGTGCCAAGCTAAGATTGCACCCTTTAATTCTGGCATTTTCTTCCCTTCGAAGTGCTTGCCTTTGCAACTTAAACAATATTCGGCTGACACAGTTGCATGTGCATAATATCTAAAAGGCTCTTGGCTCAAGGGCCTTGGACTTCATAGAACATTGCAGCAGTCCCCCTGAGTTTTCTTCCCCAGCTTTTTTGCTTCCAGCTTATTCTAGTTTTGCAGCACTGTATTAGAGCCAGTAACAGTATGAGATCAATGTCTTTTCCTGCCTCCCTTCTTTACCACGTGCCCTTCCTCAGACCTGGTTTCTCACCTCCAGCCACTCACCTTTCAGCTTTAGCTCCCGCATGGTGATTTTCATTGCACCACTGTTAACTATTTGCATGGTCATTCATGATCACAGGACTCCAAGCACAGACAGAGGTAAGAAATGAAGCAGCAAATAGCTGGAGATTCCCTAGTCAGAACAGCACTGCAGTAATATGAGCATCGCCTTTCCGCATCTCCCCCTGTTCTGGTTCATGCTGCAGAGATCCTTATCTCCACCATCTGCCCCTTTGTTACCCACTGCCCAGTAACTACACCAAYAGAAGGCAGAAGGAAAATCCTTCATTCATCACATCTGTCTCTAGCTGCAGTATTCACTCTCTTTCCAAATTCAAATCCTCTAATGTCTTCACTGCTACCCAGCTTCTGTGGTCTCAGGGTCTTTACTATATCTTTTTACCCCAGCASAGGCTGAATCATCCCTTACTTTTCACCTGAAGAGGACAAAATCTCTGGCTACTTCTTCTTGGATAAAAATCCCTTCAGAGAACTTCTGCAATGATTTTGTTCTTTMTAATTCATCCAAGGAGCAACATGTGCCCAGAACCTCATGCAAGGATGCATGCAACATATTCACACCAACTGAAACAAAACTATCATCTAATTCTCAGGATCAAAAAGCTCCAGAGACACCAGTACCTCTTCTGTATTTAGCCACCTCCAAATTTGTCTCCAGATGATAACATTGGAAGAGAAGAGTTTTTTATGACCAAATACTTCTTCAGACTTACTCTGGTGGTGCCATTTGCACATGCTGATGCTGATTCACAAAGAAAAGATAATTAGAGAAAGACATTTCCAAGCCTTTAGTTGTCTCTGAGGCTCCCTGAAAGGTCTGCTTAGCTCTCAGTCTCAACCTCCTTGCCTCTAGCAGAACATTCTCATTGTCTCACTCCCCCATACTTTTGTCCTTTCCCACTAAGTTCATGCCATACTGCCAGCTGAGGCAACATAGGCAGCCCTAAGACCCTATTCCTTAGCACTGGTTAGAAGTTTCCCAACAGTATGATTCTTGGCCGTAACTGGGCTGATATTTCAAGACGGAAATGATTAGGGCTGATGCACGAAAAGGAACAAAAATAATCTGGAAATTGCCCCAAAAAAGAGCTAGTTCCAAAACAAGAAGAGTTCAGGGCTTCTTTTTAATTTTGATTTTTTTTTATTTCTAGTAAGAATACTTTTCAAAAGTTGAAATGATCAAAACAATACAGAAAGACCAATCCAGTCCGAAACAGATATGTGGACAATTCTCTTCTCCCTAGGATCATCACACAGTCAGAGCAAAATTTCTCCTTCACTTACATCCTTTGTCCTGTTCTGTTGTCCTCCTTCTTGTTCCTTATTTCCTCTCTCCCTTCCTCCCTCCTCTTCTGGCTCCCTCCTCTTTGGCTCTCCCTGGTGAACAGTGAGCTGCAAGAAGCATTCCTGGGCTAGAAATTAACATATTAATGAAGACAGAGCCTTGAAGAAGGGTTGAGAGATGGGGAGAAACACAGATACGAGGCAGGCAGAAAAAAAATAACAAAGTGAAGATATAATGAAGAAGAGAAACAGAAAGCATAAAGGGATAAAAATTGCCTTTCTCAGGAACTTGTGCTACTTCAAACACTTCCATGGGAAAAAGAGATGAAAGCGAGGAAAGAATAGAGGTGGAGAAAATGGGGTGGTTCTTCTCTTTTAAAACAAGATTTAATTTTTCTGTAAAAGAAAATCACCTATTAAAAGAAGGGTGAAAAAGATGGAGGATGGGAGCAAGGGAGGGACACATGGGAGTAACAGAGGCATACAAAGGAGAAATGTCTGATAACAAGGACAGCGGGCTCATCCCTGGCTGTTTGCAATTCACCATGAGTACAGAGGCATGGATATGTAAGTGTACAAACTTAGGGCTTAGCTCTGTGGATTATTGCATCCCCCACAACCCTTCTATTCTTCCCTTCCTCAATATACTTCTGCAAGCCTGCCCCAAAATTATATTGAAAAGGGGGGAAAATGTCAATTAGCAAAGACTACTGTTGGTCTGGCAGGCACACAAGATTCCCACTCACAACCCCTCTCAGTGCTTTCTCAGGCAAACAGTAGGAAACCCATTAGGATCAGTGGGCTGAGGAGGAAGTCACAAAATTGCCAGTGAGTTCAAAAATCTAAGTACTTGTTCAATCGTTTGTTCCTTACTTGACTACCCACCAACAACATCCTTGGTTAGATGCACTGCAGAAGTATATATTTTAAATTCATTCTAGCACCCGCTGCCACTCCTATGCCTGCTAACAAGGCAAGAGGCAAAAAAAAAAAAAGAAAAAAAAGAAAGAAAAAAGAAAAAAGAAAAAAGAAAAAAAAGAAAGAAAAAAGAAAAGAAAGAATGGGAGGAAACAGCATCTTTAGTGAGGAAATATTGCAAAACCAAGACGCTGAAGGGCTTGACTGGGAAAGCAAGCTTTTTGGCACAGGTCTTCATCAGTAATGGTGTGAGATGCTACCTGAGAGCCTCTCATATAAGCCAGACTTCCCTCAGTTTATCATCATCTTTCATAGTCCCACCAGCAAGTGCAACCACAGAACTGTTTCCACTGATTCCTAGTGGTGCCTCCCCATTCCTTGGACACCTCCCACACCCAAATAAATGTGCACCTCTCCCTTATTCCTTCTCCCAGTCTGTCATAGGTACTAGAAAATGGCCTCCCAAGCACCTCATTAGGCAATGCTTTACTTAGAGCAACCATGCTACCTGGAGTGCTGAGGGCTCACTGCCTCCTGCAGCACCTACCTTCAGGCCTAAAGGTTACGTGAATATTGTACCTATGCTTGTTTATGTCCTTTATTAGTCCCACAGCTGCTTTCCTCTAGATCACAGTACTTTCTTTACTGATGAGGGAAGAAGGACCGAGGACCATCTCTCACTCAGCCACCTCCGAATGAGATCCTTACATGCCTCCACACAATGTTTTTTTTCTAAGGCTTTCAAAAGCTTCCAGGATGAGCTTCTATCATACAGTAAATTTATATGGCTTCTTTCCCTTGACTCCTCCTCAGGCAATAACAAAAGGGCACAGGAATTCACTGGTCTAGTATTCCCTACTGTCCAGCTTTAACAGAATAGGTATAGCTTAGGGCACATTTATGCATCTCTCTGGCTTTCAGTGCTGCTGCTCTAATTTGTGGCAACTGAAAAGGTAAACTACAGACCATACAGAAAAATAAAGGTCAGTGCCACCCACGGCTCATGCACTTGAGGAAGCAGCTGCATGCCAGTTCAGAAGAGACTGGGAATAGCCTGTTCCCTTCACAATGAAGGCTGTAAGATCAGGCCCAATAACACATCATTTCCCCAAGTGCTCCTCCTTCTGCATCACATCCTCACGCTGCTTCTCTGTCTTCCCCTGCCAGTGCCTTTCTCCAGGTAAAATGCTTCCACTCTGATGTCTATGATGAATGGGTCAGAATTGGTGCAGTTGAGTGCAGAGATACAGGATCCCTGCTCTGGGTTTTGTGAAGGTCCAGAAGTGGATGGGAAAAAGGAAGGCAATGGGCCACCTGGATCACAGCGTAAACCAGCCTGATTGCAAATGGAAAATGGTGCATACCTCTCACACAGGTGCTTGAGCTGCTCCTCCACTCTGAGTGCTAAACCTACCTCCTGAATGACTAAACACACTGTGTACTGGCTTTTATGGTACTTGCAGTGCCACCCACTGTTGACAGTGCTATGCTCTTCTCGTTCTCTTCCCTCGCTCTGCCAAACTTTCTTGTTAACCAATTTCACGGAACTATAATGAACTATCCCAAATCAATTTCACAGCATTGCTAAGCTTGCACCTTCATCAATTCAAACTTGAGCTTTCCATGAAAAAATGCTTGGAGAAATAAATACAAATCAGTAATTGGTTTTAAACAAACTTCTCGCTCTAGCCAGTCAAACTGGAGCCTTTCCCAGAACTAACATCCTTCCATAGCAACCAGAGAAACTATGAGTTGGCACCTTCTCTGGGGTACTTGTTTCATCTCACCAGTAGTCTCACATTGGCAAAAGGCAAGACCTCCTCCTTCTCACAGCTAAGTTAATACCAAAATAGATCTGCAAGTAGAGCCTCCTCCCAAACCCAAGCCATCTCAGCATCATGCCTGCAAGGAAAGAAAAGGAAAAGGAAGCTGAGAAGAGGAAGAGGACAGCAGCAGCAGCAGAGAACAGCAAAACATGCAAAACCCTGAAGACTGGTTCTGCTGCCTCTGCTGAAACAGGGCAAGCCAAGGGGCTGGAGAGTTCAACATTACATGCTCTCTCCAGCTATTTGACAAGGATACATATAACGCATACTAAAGAGCAGTTGCTATCTTCAGATATATTCAGAGGTTGTAGGTGTCTACATTTCACACCTCGAAGTCTGCACAGTACCTTGGAGAGCATCTCTTCATGGTTTTAGCAGCAGCAGTACCCTTCTGAGTTCTCATTATACCACGTTAGCACTTAGATGCAGAAGAGCAGAATTGGCATCTTCAAGAATGGGGTGGAAAACATTTCTTGCAGTAGTCTGTGCTTGAGCTACCTCCTGTCATTCAAAGAGCCCATGTCCCATTATTTTTAAAGGGGAAGAGAGTTATGAAAAACACATCCTTTTTTGTGGGATCATCTTGTATTTTATARCATCTATTACCCACGTGGCTTCCCAGAGCTTCATTACATTCAAGCACTTTGCTCTCCACTTGGTTCTAGTTATCACTGCCTGTGTTTAGTGGCAGGGTCATAGCAATCTTTCTGGATTTCTCTCTCTGCCCAGGGCTGAGTTTCCAGGAAAATAATCAGCGTAGAATCTGGATACATCTGYCCAAAGCATGTCATCACCTTGTGATAAAGGAGGTGTCTCAAAGCAMATATCATCTGCTGGGGAAATCTGCATGCTGGAAAAGTTTCCAGCCTCCTTCCTGAAGCCACTTCTGGAACTGCAGCTGGCTGCTCTGCACAGGCACACAMGAAGCATGTATGGCATTGCCACTAATCTCATGTGCTTATTAAAACAGCCCTAACGTCCTGGCCAAAATCCACCTCTAGCAATTATATTCTGCCAGCTGARATTTCTATTGCAGCTCCAGCAAGAYGTGGTGTTCATCTCTGCTTTGTACTGTGTGCTGTTAAACAGTCACACTATTTCACCCCTGAGATGGCTGAGCTTTAGTGGTGAATTAAGCCATGCCTTTCTACTTCGTGAAGTGCTTTGGAATTGCAGATAAAAGATACTACAGCCTGTCATAAATAAATGTAAGATGCTGACACTGCTTCTGAAGGTAGCCATCTTGCTGAAAATGATTTCATTTGTGACACTAATAATACAGTGAAGAACACTGGGTGTTCTGACACTGAAAACTCATTTCCATCTCGTTTTAATACTGCTTCAAAAATATAGGAAAAAAAGTGTCAAATCAGCATTTGTGTGTTTTTAACCTCCATCAGGCCACAGAGATACACTAGGTTTCAGTTTAATGCGGCAGCCCTCTTCCATGCTGACCACACCATCAGTGGGTGAACTTTTCATCCAGTTAGCTGCCACCTCTCCAGCTCCTCACAAAGACCAACCTTATGTTCATCTAGACTGTTTTTGAAGCATTTTTCGTGGTACGTTACTTCAGAGAAAAGCTTTAATCCCTTTACAATCTTTATTCAATCAAGACAGGTGTGGAGATCTGTTAAATGTAATACAGCAAGCTCAGAAATCTCTCCACAGGAGCAGAAAAAAACTTTCTTTGTACATAAACGGCTGGCAGCATTCAGTCTGACTGACCATCTCAAGGGCACTATGGATAGATTTTCATATTCATTTTATATTAAGGTGCTTAAAGGCTTGAATAGAGATATTTTTACTTAAATCAGGAAAGAATACACTGCAGGAATGATAGGGTAAGGTAGTATTCTGAACAAGGTGACAGGTCTCTGCCATTTTCAGTTTCCATTTCACTATTTCATTCACATTTAAATATTCTAAATATCAACAATTCTAGATCATCTTTCATTCAAATATTTCATGAAATTTAGCATATAGTGAGTGTAAGCAAAAAAGTCAGATGAGGCTAGGTTTGAGTTATTTGTCCACATCAACAAAAAGCACACTGTTGAATAACTGTTTGAAAGTAGAAAAAAATGCATTTATTTCACACACTCTCATAACTCAAAATTGGATGAATAGGGCTTTTTGCTCAGATTTCCCAAAATGTTCAGCTTTGACCTGAGAATGAAAATAAATTTTGAAATATGAAACAAAATATTTTAATATATAGCTATTCAAAAATAGGCCAATAGACAGGGATATGAATTACACACAGAGGTCTGGGTACCTCACAATTAACAGGTGTTTGAAGCCACAGTTCTGTTTCATGCATTAGAGATATGAGTATTCAGCTGTCCCCCAGATATGCAGATCCCCATTTTCCCAAAATTTGGATGCAAGACTCAAGTACATCCTTAAAGCAATGTTTCTGAGCAGGATTTTATCAGCAGCATCTAGTCAATAGTACTCTAAGCCTCAATTCAGCAAAACACTTAACTACAAGCTTAGCTTGAAATGTGCACAATGATTTCTTAGACTAAGCACATACAGCAAAGACCACTTCACCCATCTCTGAATTGCAGGTGCTTTTAGAGTGGAATAGGCCAGCTGTTTTACAGGGTTTAAGAACATTGCACAATGGTATAGGACTGAATGTGGAAAAGAATATCACATCTAAAGTTAAAACTCCAGGGATGGTTTTAAGACAGCAGAACGTAACAAAGGACACACTACAGTTAATGTCTTGATTCTTTGCCAGAAAAGGCCACCTGTTCTTTT
This sequence comes from Rhea americana, assembly GCF_003343005.1. Taxonomy (NCBI): domain Eukaryota; kingdom Metazoa; phylum Chordata; class Aves; order Rheiformes; family Rheidae; genus Rhea; species Rhea americana. Next base: position 443,660 of record NW_028186403.1, read on the forward strand.
TTTCTTTCCTTTATTCATGTATTTTTGTATCTTCCGTTTAGATCATGAACGCTGTCCCAGCTCCCCCACACATCCCAGGGACAGAGTCGCTAGGCGGCGTCCTGGGCTGGTGCCTTACTAAACCACGTTTTGAACCGAAATTGCATCAAAGGGAAAAGAGAGCTGCTCCAGAGCTGCACAGGGAGTCATAGCAACGCAGCTGTTCCTATTTTTAAGAACTTGAAAGATAGTAAGAACATTAAGTCTGAGGAGAAAAAAAAAAATCTTTCTATCCAAAAAAAAGTATGCATGCATTGTTCCTTACAAAATCTAGTGTTGAAACTGCAAACAGTTAACCACTGATTTACAGGGTGCAAGTTCAGAAAATACCCACAGCTCCAACAAGTCAACCCCCGAAGGAAGGAGGCTATTTCCCATCCTCCYTCTGCTTTGCTGCTAAAGCATAGGTTGTCAAATTCCCTGAGATACAATTGCAGTGCTGTGGGCTATAAAGTATTTTGTAACCAGAGGAAGATGTAGCTCCAGCTAACACTAACCATAGCCAAAGCTTGGATTGTGGTTTCCCACTGCGTCCTTGAGCTCCACCACAGAGGAAGGAGTTTGGTTCACTTTTCATGAACAGTAGGGAGGGAGCCTGAGTGCACTAGTTAAAGCATACTGTCACCAGCAAGTGACATTGACATGATATTAGCACTAACTAGACTTGGCTGTGGAACAAGTGTCTCAGAGGGCTGGGAGCAGAACATGGACATTCTTCCATCTCAAAAATGWTGCACGTTTTTGGTGCACACCAAAATTCAATCTCATCTGGTAGATTTTGCTAATCTTTATGAAATGGCTYTATCCTCTAATCAAGAGAAAGCCATTGCCTAAAACCACCACTTCACATTCCATCCTATTTTAACCACACAGAGAATCAAAAATGTGCCCACAGAACAAGTGTCTCCTCTCTGCATCAGAGAAAGCCTGACCCTGCAAGACCAAAGCATCCTGTGGCAAATGCTGAAGAATAAGGCAGCCAGCCTTTCTGCTATCTTCTTTCCCCATCAAACATTTCCTTTCACAAGCCAGGGGTCTTCAGTGTCCTACCAGTGTGCTGAGTTGGAATTTAGACCCCTCCCTGGATGAAAGTTGTGCTTTCCACTGCCTTAACCCAAGCACTGGGTTCAGGGGCTGGACAAAGTAAGGAGGACAGATAGATACAGAACTTGCCATGCTGTGTCAGGCACCACCAGCAGCCCAATCTAATCAGAGAGGTTAGGTCAAGAGGCATTACAAAGGTGCCCTCAGGATCCCCCATACCTTCAAGTGCACTCCAGGAGGGAAGGGATCAGAGACAGAGAAGGTGAATGAAAGAAAATCAGCACTGCCCTGGGACATGGCAAGCAGATCTGTTCCCCACTCTACCATCCACTGGGCTGTACCTGCTCACTGCATTAGAGGGGAGAGGAGTAACCAATACCTCCAGGGTGACTAACACAGCACCTTTCTCCAGAACTGAACAAACATGGCAGGGAGAACTAAATACAGTTACATGCATCAGGATAAATAAAATGCAAAGGGAGATGTAGAACAGAAAAAAAAAGAAACTGATGGCAGTATGCAAGCCACAGAGAATAAGGTGATGTAGAACAAGGGTCACAGGGAGGCAGAGAGACCCTGAGTGACACAGGAGGCATGGCCAGCCCCAGCCTCCAGCTGCCACTGGAGCAGTGGCAGGAACAAGCAGATTTCAGCATCAAGGATCTCTAATCTGTCAGCCGTGCTCACTCCACAGGTTGCCAGCTAGCACCAACTTGACAGCAGCTGGACACACCAACCAGCAGGAACACAACAAGCTGCTAACAAGGCACCAGTCTAAAGGATTGAAAAGGTCAAAAGTTACATTTGCTCCCTCATTCTCCAAGTCTCTGAAAAGAGCAATTTCTGTATTCACAGGAAAACACTGTTTTTATCTTCTCTCCCTTCCTCCCAGGAGTTAAGAGACAACTCCAAATGTGGCACCTTCCACCACTGGAATAGCACTGGATTTAAGGGCTGGAGCATGGCTTCCTGGATGCCTGGCAAACAGCTAGATGTGGCCTCCCAAAAGTCAGTGAGACCTCAGTGCTGTTCAGAGCTCATGTTTGTTAGTAAGAGATTCACTCTCCAGTCTTATCAACAGAAAAAGGAGCATCTGTGTCACCCTTTCACCATTGCTGCTTTAAATTCGCTTCCAGAGCCTTGTTAAAGGTGTGTAAATCATTTAACTATATGACAGTACAGAACAGCTCCATGACTAAGAGTAAATGACACATGACTATCTTTGTGTCCAACATGGCAGACAATAGCTACTTGGACAGGCTACTTCGGAGAATTATAGGAATGCAGTCATGCATGTAGAGATGTGGCGAGGAAGGCTAAGGCCTAGCTGGAATCGAGTCTGGCAAGGGATGTTAAGGACAACAGGAAGGGCTTCTTCAAATACATCAGTAGCAAGAGGAGGACTAGGGAAAATGTGGGCCCACTACTGAATGGGGCRGGGGCCCAGGTGACAAAGGATACAGAGAAGGCAGAATTGCTGAACACCTTCTTTGCTTCAGTCTTCACTGCTAAGGGCAGCCCTCAAGAATCCCAGAGCCTGGTGACAAGAGAGAAAGTATGGAGAAGGGAAGACTTTCCTTTGGTTGAGGAGGATAGAATTAGAGACCTTCTAGGCAAGCTTGACATCCACAAATCCATGGGCCCAGATGGGATGCACCCATGAGTGCTGAGGGAGCTGGCAGATGTTGTTGCCAAGTCACTCTCCATCATTTTTGAAAAGTCATGGAGAACTGGAGAGGTGCCTGAGGACTGGAAGAAAGCCAGTGTCACTCCAGTCTTCAAARAGGGYAAGGAGGASGACCCAGGCAACTATAGGCYRGTCAGYCTCACCTCCATCCCTGGAAAGGTGGTGGAACAGCTCATTCTGAATGTCATCTCCAGACATATGGAGGAAAAGAAGGTGATCAGGAGTAGCCAGCATGGATTCACCAAGGGGAAATCCCGTTTAACCAATCTGATAGCCTTCCCTGATGGAATGACTGGCTGGGTAGATGAGGGGAGAGCAGTGGTTGTTGTGTAGCTTGACTTCAGCAAGGCTTCTGACACTGTCTCCCATAACATACTCCTAGATAAACTCAGGAAGTGTGGGTTAGACGAGGGGACAGTGAGGTGAATTGAGAACTGGCTGAAAACGCAGAGCTCAGAGGCTTGTCATCAGCGGCACTGAGTCTAGTTGGAGGCCCGTGGCAAGTGACGTCCCCCAGGGCTCAGGACTGGGTCCCATCCTGTTCAACTTCTTCATCARTGACCTGATGAGGGGACAGAGTGCCTCTTCAGCAAGTGTGCTGGTGCTACCAAGCTGGGAGGAGTGGCTGACACACCAGAGGGCTGTGCTGCCCTTCAGAGAGACCTGAACAGGCTGGAGAGGTGGGYGRARAGSAACCTCATGAGGTGCAACAACAGCAAGGGCTGAGTCCTGCACCTAGGGAAAAATAACCCTAGGCACAAATAAAAGCTGGGGGCTGACCTTCTGGAGAGCAGCTCTGYAGAGAAGGACMTGGGAGTGCTGCTGGATGACAAGTTGACCATGAGCCAGCAATGTGCCCTTGTGACCAAGAAAGCCAAAGGTATCCTGGGGTACATTAGGAAGAGTGTTGCCAGCAGGTCGAGGGAGGTGATCGTGCCCCTCTCCTCAGCCCTGGGGAGGCCTCACCTCCAGTACTGTGTYCAGTTCTGGGCTCCCCAGTACAAGAGAGACATGGAGCTGCTGGAGAGAGTCCAGCGTAGGGCTACAAAGATGATTAGAGGGCTGGAGCATCTGCCCTATGAGGAATGGCTGCAAGAGCTGGGCCTGTTTAGCCTGGGGAAGAGAAGCCTGAGGGGGGATCTTACCAGTGTGTATAAGTACCTGAAGGGAGGGTGTCAAGGGGATGGGGACAAACTCTTCTCAGTTGTCCCGTGTGACAGGACAAGAGGCAATGGGCAGAAATTGAAGCACAGGAAGTTCCACCTGAACATGAGGGGGAATTTCTTCACTGTGCAAGTGACAGAGCACTGGCACAGGTTGCCCAGAGAGGTTGTGGAGTCTCCTTCTCCAAAGATCTTCAAAGCCCGCTTGGATGCAACCCTGTCTGCCATGCTCTAGGTGACCCTGCTCGAGCAGGGAGGTTGGACTAGATGATGTCCTGAGGTCCCTTCCAACCTTACTGATTCTATGATAGCTACCATTGCTTGAAAGGAGAAGACAGGAGGACAGGTTGAGAGAGGCCCTGGAAATGCAGAAGACTGCAGAGGGGCACTGCTATCAGAACTGATCCTGGAAAAGCAGGTTATGCGCATAATGCTGCTCCTGGCTAGCAGTGTGGCACAAGGCCCTGAAGGGGACAAGAGCACAGCACACTTTCACAGAAACATATGTACCCTAGTACATATGTCTTGAGTGTCATCCAGGGGAGCAGTATATTCATACAACCATACAATACTCATCATTCACCTGTCTGAAACATCAGTGATTCCTAATTACTACTAGGGCAATGTGGCACTGTGAGAACAGAACTTGCCCTGACTGTTTCAGGCAAAATAGTTTCCAGCTACTCGTCAAGGGCTCTTTCACATTTCTTAACCACTTGGCATGGAAAGCTCCAGATGAAAGTTAGTTTCTCCCCCAAAGTGGAAGTATTATCTAGCCAGCTGTTTTCATATCTATGAAATTCAAGGTGCAAAATTGAACCTTTGTTCCAATTTAATGTATTTGTTTGCAAAACCAGTACAATTCCACATTTATATTTTCATTCCAAAGCAAATGCTTCACTGCACTTTTTATTAAAATTAAATCTGGTGTGTGCAGCCTGGTGTTAAATGAGAGACTATTAAAGCCAATCAGTGTAGAACTCATTAGTTGCCCTACAACAACAAACTAGTAGTTATGGCCCAGCATTCACAAGCAGCCATGACAACCAGTAGGAAGAACCAAGGTCTCATGGAAGGCTATTATAAAACACAGCTTATGTAGCCCAATGACTGCAAATATCCATACAAAACAGCTAAGCTTCAAATGATGTGCCAGAAATCATATTTTTTTTCTCATGACTCATCCTAAGTTCCATTCTCAAGAATGCTCCTGCCATTTATTTATTTCTTCCTATTTCTAAAATGTAATGAGAGGCACTCATCCTGAGCTCAAGTAAATCTATCTCATCAATTAAATTAACAAAATAAGCAGAAGGCTGCCTATAAGCAAAGCCATCTCAGCCCASTCGCTCCTCAGCAGCCACAGTGAAGGAAGCATGGATGGGTTTTGCAGAATGCCTAGAAGGTTAGCAAAGTCTCCCCTGGAAGAACTAAGAGGAATGAATTCCAAATCCAAAGAAAAGTCTGTTAGAAACTTCTTCCTAACCTCTGTAATCGACTCATCTAGCAGAGGAGAACACAGAGAGGAGTGATTTGCTGGATGTCCAGGAGAAGGCAGGCCATTGAGATAACTATAAACCAAGTAGACTAGAATATTCAAACTCTTTGTCCCAGRTGGAAATCTGTGCAAAGAGGAATAAATGAACAAGTACTTATTAATTTCAGATATTTGGACTCCAGATGACCACCTAAGCCTACTATCAGCAAAATGAAGATAAATCCCTAGCTAGAGGAAAACTTCTTCAAGAACTGTTAAAAAAGAAAACTAACAATACTTGTAAAACAAGGCTTTCTTAAATTGTTATTTTCCTATTAGTTAATGGAGTTCTTTCATCAGTGAGCTTTTTTCTAGGACAAAAGTTGCAATATTCAATATTCCAATTCCAATATTCTTATTCTCAATTTCAGTCTAACACAGAAGCATCAGCTTCAAGATAGACAAGAAACAGTTGCTATGAGACCATTATTAGTAATGACAAGATGCAGACCAAACACCTACATTGGTGAAAAATGACATTTATCTAAAGTCCATCGTGATTCTTTCTRTGCTTACAGCCATTAGATCAAACAAAACTTTGTTTGCACAAGCAYTTGTAAAAACAAAATGTGGCAGTGTAAGAAAGGGTAAAGTTATGGAGAAATCGAGCTGGCTTTCTAAACCTCTGCAACATTCAGTTCATTTCTCCTTACTCTATCATACACCCAGATCAACCACCAACCAAGACCACATGGAGTAGGATCATTTTATTTTAGCTGCATCTAGCTAAAATTAAAAAAATAAAAATAAAAAATAAAAAAAAGGGAARAAGTGGTCAGGGTTCAAAGGCAGACTTTTGAAAATGACTAATTCACAGTCTTACTATATAACATGCATCAGCTGAACAAAATTATGCACTTTTTTTGGTTGGTTATGTCACTCTCCAAAGAATAAAATGAGAAAATTCCTTTATCGCACTACCTCCCAGCTATGGGTTTGAAGCAAATTGGACCACTTTGGATTAGCTTCAAGAGTTTCTGAAACACCAGCTACATGGTGATGTATTATTTGAGGTCACATACACTTTGCAATCTCCCCAGACATCAAGCCCACGTACATACATTTCCCTGTTCTGTGTAGGCATGCTGAGGGGGAACTGCAAGCTGCAGATGGATGAATATAGTATTGCTGGGTCTGGGGCAGGACTAAAATTAGTGTTGAGGGACCTCAAGTCCAGTTCAAAGCAAATCTGACCATGTCACACAGGTATTACCGCCGCATGTTTGGCACAGTGCATGAGTGCTGTGGGATCCTGGGAGATAAAAGAGGTTAGAGACGGTATGAAGCAGCTGGTATCAAAGGAAACTGAGCAGACCTGTAGGACCTATAATACTCTTGAAAAATGAAACATTTCAGGACAGGTTTAAAGTTTAACACATGGTGTATTCAATGAGACTTGACATAGATTATAACTATTAATTTCAGTAAGTGCTTGTTCAGGCAGTGAGGTGAACTCATATCCACTTCTTTCCACTTCCTTCACTCTCCACTTTACCCTTCCTCCTGCCCAGGCTCCAGGCTATGAGATTGAGGTTGAAGCAATCACATTCTAATCAAATCTTTGGATTTTCAAAAACAATGGCTTATTTTGGACACGGCTAGCTTACATATGCTAAAGATGCTCAACAGGAATCTCATTTAAAAAGAAATATAAGCACTCTCCCCACTGATAATCACACCTCTTAGCCATCTCACTCACTCAAAATAAGACAATAAAGAAACATTTACAGGGGTGCAAAAGAACAAACCTCCAGAATATCAGAGCACAGGCCAATACTGCGAGAGGCAAAGAAAATATTTATACTGCAGTGAATATTAAACTGCAAGACAGTGTAATGATTTCTGAGCTCACTCAGGTGCCCACAGCAATCTAAACAGTGCCAGAGCAGAGCTCAGCATGAACTAATTGACTGAGCTTCTCAGCAAGACTGATATCGGTACTCAAACAAAGCTGGGTATATCTACACATATCTGCAGTCATTCCTGCGATGGCTATGCTTAAAGTAGCAAGGGAGAAGGAGCACCATTATTCAGGCCATGAAGGTGAGAACAAATCTAATTTTTCCAAAAGTGACAAGAGTTGCTCTGGCTTTGGGTGCCCAGGCTTCAGCACATATCTATACTGCACAATGGTACTGTCATATCTAGAGACTCAAGAGTCTCTAAGCTGGTGACAGCTACACAATGCAAAGAAGTGCTCTGCAGAGATACTGCACTGGGTTCTAAAAGCAGTGTAGATGTATTGATATGATGGCTAATTCAGTGTCAACAGAATTAATTACTAAAACATCTCTGCAGAATACTGCACCACATAGTATGGGACATTTTGTTTTCTAAAGGTTTGCTGAAGAGACACATCACAGCTCCCCCCTCAAAAAGCATTAATCAGTTGGAAAGGTAGGGCAGCAGTCTGCCTTGATGCTACTTTTGATAACTTAGTATATATTAAATATATTTTCCTTTTTTAATCATTTCAAGGATGACGCCTTGAAGCCTAGCTGGGAAGGAGACCACTGATAAAAGTTTTGGTGGTTCCAAGGCTTGCAGAAGACAAAAAGGTGGTATGGGGAAGAAGAAGTCAAGGCAATCAGACCTAATGATAAGCTAATGGATCACAGAGACACAAATAGAGTCATGAGTAATCTAATCAATCAAAGAGGAGATTTTTTTTCAGTCCCCGATTTTCAGGCAATACAGAATTACACAGTGAAAGAAGAATGTTGTATTGACACAGAAAATATTAACTATGGAGGTCAGCAAGGGAAGGAGTTTTTTCCTCTTCAGCTTATGATTCAATATTATCATGCAGAGCTTTCTCTTACCTCAGTCTCTTTGGCCAGAACTAACCAGAGACACTCTTCTCTATGCAAGAACAGAACTTATATTTGAAAGTGATGAAACTGCAGCAAAAACTTAAGCAGTGCCAACAAGCATCTTTTGTAGGTTCCGAGAATTGGGAATTGCAGGAGAACTTCAGAGACGTTTATGGAAGACATGCAGTTTGAACATCACAGGATACTTGTCACAACACTAGGGGCCACAGTCTTCAGGATAACTGAGACCTCACTACTCTAAGTTAACACTGCACTGACACAAGCATGAAAAGAAGAAAAAAATCTGTGCTTCACAACCACATCAGCATAGCGCTAATTCCTTCTATGCCAAGGGTCAGACACCATTTTCAGCAGAGATATCCATGTTTAATGTTGGCAAAGTAARTAATGGAGATGCTGCATCTGCACCCAAGCACTGATCCTTCTTGTCCAATGGATGAGATGGTTCAGTGCTAGGTCATATTTCCACTCCRCTGCATGAGTATCATATTAGCTACTGTCTCTCATCTTATCTTCTCACCATCTCCAGATCGCATCAAACTATTCACAGGTTTTTGTACTAGAAAAAGGCTACTAACACACATCTGCCCTGCTTTCTTGTCCACTAGTCCCTYTGTCTGCCTAGTACAGATTATAGTGAGAGGTTATGGCATGCAAACCAATCCATTACATTTGCACTATGCTGTGATTGCAAACCAACAGAGATGTTACACTCCATGTGGCAATCTCTTTTTAGCAGTGGGAAACTGACTAATTGAAGAGATCACCTCCCCCTAGTTTCCCAGGTCTAGTAGTCAGAGTTGCTTAGCACACTAGAACTCCAGCTGGAGCAAAGAAGGTAGGCTGAATAGTCAGAGAGTCAAAGCCAGCGTCTCATCTAGAAGTTGTTGCTCCATAGGCTTCCTCTGGGACCTTGAACAGGTGTCTTAGCACTATTTCCACAAAAGATGATAGTTTTCCCCTATTTATGGTTTTTGCCACCTAGAAAAATCCATAGTCCGATCAAGGTTCCCAAATTCTCTGCACAATGCACAGAAGAGAGAATGGGACTCAAAAGGGCCGGAAGAATAAGTGAAATTAGAATGGCCAACAAAGTGCCAATGAACAAGGTGATAACACAAGTCCTCCTCTTTGTGGAGATTTGGATGCTTAAGGCACCAAAGGGCTTTAAACGTTGACAAGGTAAAGCAGAGGCTGAACAGAGTTGTTGACCCCACGTCTTTTTGCAGCTTTAGCTCTTCAGACCTCTCTGCACTTCCCTTACTGCTGTAAAGCAAGACTAATGGGTAGCAGGAGGATACTCAGGTATTCAGAAAACAGGTGCTGTAAAAATATCCAGGGTGGATTACACAACCATCACCTACCAGACATATTGTTTGGTTCCAGGCACCAAACCTGAAGACTTCTAGACTTAAATACAAAAATATCCACTGCTTGTAACAAGAATCCACCTGGTAGTTGCACACCCATTTGTACAAATAGATTCCAAGATGATCAGTGTTGTTATATAAGCAAACCCTTTGTGCACAGAAGGGCACACTCACTCTTTTGCATCATACCTTTATTGTTCATTTGCTTTATTCTGGCTTCCCTCCTGTATTGTATTGATGCTCTTTAGGGCAGTGACGATACCAGCACACACCACACACCAAAGCAGATCTTACCTCCCCTTGCCCAAGCCCTAGCACACACAGCCTGCTGCCTCAAAATGCCATGTGCCCTAGCAGAATTACTGTGGTGATCAGAGGTCCTCTGTGACCCCTCTTTTGTAAGGCTAGCCCAGTCCTTTTCCTTACCTGTTGAGCATGTTGGACTGGTAAATCCTTTTCTCCTGGGTGTTGTAACAGCTGCTCTTGGGCTCAGGGATGAAGCTGTGTTCAGACAGCATATCAGAAGCAGCCGTGGTGATTATGGCTATTCCATCCCTCACTCTGGCAGGAAGACCATAGTCCCATTCATCATATGAGACAGAGATGAGCCCGGTGGGGAACTCGGATGGCACTGTGTCTGTATCCCCTGCCACCAGGCTGGGCACGATCCACGTGTAACCATAGCCTGTCAGACCCACAGAGTTGGCCACCTCAAAAATGTAGGTGGCTTCTTCCTTGGTGCAGTAGAGGAGGATAACAGGGCTTTGGAGCTTCTTGAGCTGATTCTGGATCTTTGAGTCCCCATCGTCCAGAGACATGTCCAACAGGAGGACCTCCTCCAGTTCCCAGCCCACAAAGCTGTGCTCAATGGTACTGCGGATCTTGTTCACAAAGTCCTGGTAACCAGGGAAGTAAGTAGTGACAATGGAAAAGATGTACCAGTCATATTCTTCCATGATATTGAGCATGACAGAGGCTTGCTGTTCTATTGAGGGGCCAAACTGGAAGAACATGGATGATTCATCCTAGAATAGAAAGTCAGAGAGAGAAAGARAAAGAGAAAACATGAATAGGTCAAAGGAAATAAACAGCATTCCTAGCCAACCCTATTGAGGATGGAGGAGAGTATATTCAGATTCTTGCACTTCGAGTCTTGGGCAGAGTGTAAGGATTTTTAACAGTGAAACATTTGGAAAGGAAGTAAATGTCATTTAATGATCAACTGTCCTTACTTTATTTTTAAAGGCAGGTTACTAAGATTACTTACAGTTCTCAAATGTTAGACATGACTCTAACAGACAGGGAACAAATAGTACCCAAGAGACTAGGAAAAAAGAGAACATATACAAAATATTTGGTAGCTGCAGAAATTAAGGGATTTAACTGAAGAATTATTGTTAGATTTATATGTGGCATAGCCATGGTATAGAGCAGCTTTAATTTTGATTTTAGTTTGRGACAGTAACTCTTCAGTTTCGGTATCTAGACTAGAGTAAAACTAGGGTATGCAAAATCATTGGATACAAATAGCTCTGACAACCTTAAATGTGTTATCCTTTCAAAGCAATCTTTGCATACAAGTGCTGAAAAGATGCAGTCCCATATTAAATTTACTTCATTCCCAAAATACTGTTAGAAATCCTTACGCATATTAAGAAGGAAAAAAAAAATTCTAAACCATCACAGGTTTTGTTTATACCATATGTTAGAGAAATGTTAGTTACGTATTTCTCTTGGTACTTCTTTCATATCCTACCCATGCCAGGGTCATGTTTGCATGAATCAAAACTTGCACTATTTTATAATCTCAAAGACTATAAAGGAAGTTTTGCATAGATCTCAGCTCCCCAATGACATAATGCAAGCCATTTTCTTCATGGAATTTCACAAGATACCAGACTTTCAGTTTATGACAGGTCCAATGAAACCCAAATCCCAGCTTTTGCCCAATTCATGCTGTAAAGGTATGGAAAACACATTTCCCAATATGCTCTCTTATGGATTGCTCTTCTGACCTTTAAAATTTATTGCAAAATTCTCTTGACTTTGTGAGTAGCATTAGACTACAAACAAAAAAGGAGTCAGAATTAAARTTTCTCTGTCTGTAAAGATTCACATTACAATTAGAAAGTTCTCCAAATCCAATCACTGCTTTTAGGAATGAGATAGTAACCCTGCCTCCTCTCAATAAGCCAGAAGAGCTGAATCAGATCCTAAAGGAGGTAATCATGGATTTTAGGTTAGGGGAAACTCATTGCACAAATGCCCCAAAACATTGCCTCAACAGACTCACATTTTAGAACAGCTCTCTATCAGATTCATCCTCCTACAGCCTGGAAGGTAAAACCGGTCTTCAGCAATGATGCCAGTTAATCAACCATCTATCCTTTCTTTAGTCTCGTTTCTGATCCATTATTGCCATTTTCTATATTGGCAAAAAATTCCAAAGCTCAGCAACTCCAGAAAAATAAACTCTACTCCTGTGCTCAGCATTAAGTTGTTTGTTTCTCTTTCCTGAGCTCCCTATGGGTTACATCCTAAAGCAGAAGAGCTCTTGTTCCCAGATCCCTGTGCCACTCCTGCAAGGTTTGATGTTTAAACACTATTCATTTCCTCCACACAATTCACCACTCACCTGTGAAAGTACTCTTAGGAGTGCTCTTGGCATACAGGAAAAATCAATGTGCATGAAAAGGAAAAAAAAAGGAAAGAAAAAGAAGGCAACAAATTGGAGACAAGACAAAAAACCAGGAGCAGCAAATGAGCCTCTCAATCTGTGGAAAACAGCTCATATATTATTTTTATCACTGGTATTCAGCCCCTTCTCCCAGCATTATGCTCAGGAGAAGACCCTACTTCTTCAGTAAAAGATAAAATGTATCTTTGAAGCTTATGGAGAAAAATCAAGAAAATGAGATACAAGCGTAAGCTATTGTCAACACACCTGCCTGCATTTGGAGAAAGCCTGAACAAGCATCTCCAACACTCCGCACTGGTTTTTGCCTTTAAAAGCAAGCTGTAGCATACAGAGTGCCACAGCATGAAGACTCATCCTCAGTAGACAGCTACACTAATAACTAGTATTTGTTTTTATATTAAATTCAGCAAAGCTTTTCTGTATTTACGAATAATAATCTCTGACCTAACTGCATTATTTCTACATAGACTGTAAAAATTTCTACAGTTTCTAGTAGAGTCTAGAAAACGAGGGGCAAATTTGACAAACGACACCTTGAAATCTTGCCTGTAAAAATATGTATACTTGGTATGGGTATTTCTTCAGTAACAAATAAGACAAGAGATTGTAAATCTACTAGTATTTCCAGGTTGCATAAATACACACACATACATACACAGAGCAGTTACTAAAAGCAGTAGTGAGATGCAGCAGGTACCTGCTCTCCCTGTGGTTCTAAACAGAGTCAGATATTCCAGTTAAAGAGCACACTGACAGCTCGCTCCACATGAGTGCACAACCCAACTGTTGACAGGAATTCAGTTCCAAAGACCCAAAGCATATCAGAGCACCAAAAATCAACACAGCAAATAGCTTTATCGCAACCCAGTCAAACAACTCCTCTCCACCAGCAACATATGCACCCATCCTTAAATCAGGTGGCACAGACCACTTGTCTGTGCACATAATAATTGCTCTTGAGAAACTACTTGCATTTTTATTACAGCAGCAGAAAGAAGTGGCAACTTCTATTCAAAATGAGCACCTTAAGGAGATTCACACCAACCCAGCTTTTGGCTTGGCAAGGTGTTTCTTGGCTCTAAATCACCCCAACACTTGGACTAGCCAAATGTTCTTCATTCTCTAACCAACTCAGCACTCAGAGAAGAGAGAGGCAAGGGAGGAAGGATGGATAATAATGTAGAAGAAAGTGTCTTTCTCAAAATAAATAAGGAGAATTATTGATATTGCCGGACAGGAATCTCAAGAGCGTCTTTTGGAGGATAAAAAGCAAACTAAGAAAAAAATCCTGAGAGATACAATTTCCTTCATCTCCTTATTTTTGACCAGACCTGATGGAAAGCCAGGGAAAATGGGAGGAAGCTGAGATGAGAGGACCACAAGGCTACCAGACAGAACTTGGATCTGACCTCACTGTGGTGTTACAGTAAAAGTTTCTGGACTAGGAGGTAGAACTAAATTTTTACCATTTTTATATGGATATACCCCACAGAATCATTAGTGCTTTATTACAGTCTAAACTCAAAGGAAYGTTTTATGCCTCCAGATACTAGGGTTTTTTCCAAAAGACTATAAGATCCCGTCTTTTCCCTACAGAAGGGCCACATTTCCTTCTTCCCTCCTTCCTCCCCTTTCTCACCTTGGAACAAGAAAAATACAGTTCATCATTGCCATTAGGAGACAGGTTTAAACTTGGGATGGGGATAGGTTGAATAAGAAGTTTCTTACATTGCATATCATCCAGGTGAAATACAATCCCCTGACTACATGAAAGGGTTTTTCTGCTACACCTTTCACCTGTGAGCTAAGGCTCCCCGCAGCTAACTGCTGCAAGACACAGCAAAGTGTCCTTCACCCAGTCTGAAAGAGCAAGGCTCATTACAAGATCTCAACACCTCCAAAGATCCTACTACACCCGCACTGTCACCCTGCAAGGTCAGAGATCTGTAGTTTGCAGAGCTGAGCTGGAGGTGGAGCTGATCAATTGACACAGCAACACTCCCCAGCTGACAGATGGCTTCCCACAGAAAATCTGTTCTGAATTTACTGCTGCTGGGACAAGTACTGCCACCTCCTCCAGCTTGTTTAACCCCTCAGATAGAGAGGCTGGATTCCACATGCTAAAGGTGCAAAGGCACTCACCATGAAGACTCCTCTTGGAAACYGGCAGCTGACAAATTCTAAGATGAATGCATGGGAGTTTTACAAAGGTGACACAAGATTTAGATATTGACCAAGTACACATGCCACTACTTCTAAGTTGTCTAGCGCCTTCTTTCCCCTTCAAGGACAGGCCCAGGTAGACGTTGCTGGAGTGCTAGGTCTGGTCCCTAGAATGGAGGTYGTGGGGAAGTCCTCCCATGATTCTCTAAGTTCTCCTGCAGCTGCACTACTTGGAGCTGATCATCGCTGTTTAGCAAACCATTTCCCTCAGATGTGGCAGGAGAGATCCCTGGGGTGCTTTTCTCACAAGTTTCTTCCTAACAGCCTCTCTGGATTCCCKAGGCAGGCAAAAACAATTACTGCCTTACAGACAACATCTTGCTGTCAAGAGCAAAACTACTTCTTGGCTTGGGGCAGGCTTGAGAAGGCCTGTAAAGYGGAGGAATGCAGGATCCCAGAAAATGATTGCAGTGGATCACACATCTTGAGGAATCACAGAGCCTTCCACTAAGTGACAATATARCTGCTGACTTTGGAAGTGAGACCTGCAGTTTTTCTTTATTTCTAAGTTTCCTCTGTACAACCTATTGAATATAATCTGATTCTGTGTGTCAAGCTCTGGTGGCAGGGCCCTAAACAGATTTTTGCAACTGATTGCATGTCATTTTATCTCCAAAGTTTAGTCCCCAAAACAGCCAGGTGTGCCAGTTTGTGTGTAAGGAATTTGAATGAGGAGCAAGTCAAGAGCATGTGTTTGCTTTTCAGGTAGAAATCAAACCACGTTTTTGCAAAATGCCGTAGGCTGCCATCTCTGCACAGGGGCAGGCACTAGCCCATGGAAAGACAATTGGTATTGCTCCTATTCTGGGAGTAGTCCCCTTTCAACAGGCTTTTGGGAACATCAGTATATCTAACCCTATCTACTGCTTCATTAAGGTTCCTGTGAAGCCACAGTACCACAACTGGGGTCTACCCTTCTTTTTACCTTTTTTTAACCTTCTTGTTACCCTACCTATTACTTTCCAGTGCCCCAGTTTGCAAAGGGGTTCCTGTAAGATCCTAATGACTTAGGCCGCTATCCTTTTCCAAAACCCTGCCCTCATCTTCCTGATTTAGAAGAAAGCTTTTTGTGTGTCTTTAGTACAGCCTTGATTTGAAAAATCCCTCTGTGACCTACAGGAAGAACACATAGGGCTGCCTCTTGCTTAGACTTTAGCCCTCTCTATCACAGATTTTGTGGGGGCAAAAAGGAGTGAGCAAGCAACCAAGTAACTTCRGGGAAAACACAGAGCTTAATTTTCTTATCCCTGTACTTCTTTTCTTCAGACTTAGAAACCACTGTGTACCTATTTGTCAGTCCTGATGGGATACCTGATTCACTAGAAGTTTTATTGTTCGTGATGGAAAATGCCCCAACACTTCAAAGWCATATAATTAAGTTTTCTATATTTCTGAGTCCCATATGTTATAACAGATCTGACAGGAAATAAGGATCTTTGTTGCTTAAGTGTTCATTTGCTTCTGTTTATTCTCACCATAAATGCATCACTGCCTCAGGCTAGCCTGGAGTCAGAATCTTCTGCCTGTTTGCTTTTTCTCCCCACATTTAATTTTTTTGTTTGGTTTTCAAAGACTCAACACAATAAAACTCTGTTTTTAATATTACATGCTACATCATTCTGTGTGAGCCCTTTACTTGAGTGCTTGCAGTAGGGGGTATGGAGAACACTGTGACACTATAGCCCTGGCGCAATGTCCTCGTGATAGGACTAAGGTCTGGAACAGCATCTCTTTGTCCCTCTCATGCACGTACACTCACATTTCCACAAATACACATATTCACAGCAAAGCCTACTCAAAGAAATGTCAAAGCACGTCAGACTGTGCCCTTTCTTAATGACACCCTTCGAAGCTGATACTATTTAGTAAGGATTTTAAAAATTCCATATCTTACTAGAATAGGTTTCCTGGATTGTTACCGATTTTGGCTTGCACAGCAGATGGAGATGACCTCCTGAAATCCTTTCCCAGTGCTCTGTGATGAGGGAATTGTTCTTGGTGTGAATCCTCAGAGTTGGCCCAGGAATGCACAGTCAGTGGGAAGTTCTAATTCGTTAGATGCAGAAATGTGGTTTACATAACCATAAAATTTATCAGTTCCCTCTCTTGCTCTCATAATAACTACTGAACATACTGGTCTTATTTGACAGAGGGAAACATATCTCAGAGATTACATTTACAGAGAAGTGATTATGAAAACTGATGGATGAATGAAGAGTAGAGACCTAGTTCAGTGTCCCCACTGATGAAAAGGCAAGCAGGACTCAAGAGTGAGGTATTCGGCTACTGGCTGGCCACTGAGCGCACGCATGGCACAAGACAAGCCAATGCACTGATGAGAGTCATAGGAAAGAAGAASGCAAACAGGGCTATTACACCTGAGGAAAGACTATTCAGGAACATACCACACAAAATGAGAGGAGGCCAGACCTCACTCTTTCCATTGTTCATAGAACAATTTTGATTTTTGTCATAGCAAAACCAGAATAACAAAGTATCAGGAGGCTCTGATAGCTTCAATACTGTTTAGAACCAGTTATCTTCTAATAAATCAGTAGAGGGCTGTAAGAGCCCTCTCTTACAGGAGAACATGATGTTGTTCTTCTGCTCCCTGCTAGGCTGGGCATTCAAGTGGCCAAGAAAGAAGGTCTGCAGCCAGAAGAATGGTCACTGACTCTCTAGGTCTTCTCTGGAAGCAACTGTTTCTGCTGGCTACTGAGAATAATCGAGATAAGGACATGCCAGTGTAGCTCTGTCTGGTTACTCTGGGCTTCAAGGTACCAAGATTCACCTGTGTAGTGACAATTATTACATACAWAAACAGCATTGTATACACAGATCCCAGGTATGGCTTTGGCATTCATCTCTCTCTAGCAGTGGAAACTGATCTACTGCAGAGCCCTAGCCCTGGGGCAATTAAGTTCTCTAGCACCAAGAAGTCCATGAGAGCTGMAGTAAAAAGGTCTCTGATTAAAGATGACTCAAGGGCTGAAAATCATTAAGTGATTTCCACTTTCAGGACTGCAGAAATCATTCATTCTAAACATTTTGCAACAGAGAAAACACAAGATATCCTAGATTCTACAATCTTGATCTTAAGAATGTTTCATTCTATACCACTAGCACACCTATATCACAATCCATATCACACGCGGTTAATAAAATGGACCAAAGAGCCAATCACACAGGGGCCATTGCCTGGTATATTTAATTCAAAGAAGATCCCAAAGATAGATTGGCCAAGAGGACGGTGCAAACGTGTGTATTTTACATTTAGTCATTGGTCAAAGCAGGCTGCTATATGATGGTACGCCACATCAGCTTCTCAGAGCATCACATATGGATGCCAGCAGTTTTCCACAGAGGGGAAATGGCAGTTAGCAGGCTGCCAGGATAAACAGTTTTCACACCAGGCCTGTTTCATTTCCATTTTCACCTCTGTATGTGTGTGCTTCCGTGTTTGATGAGATTACATAGATGGATTAAACCACTGGTCACTCTAGGCAGATTCCCCATGTAAGCTGCTATGTTATACCCTGCTAGACAATCCAGACTAGACAGTCCAATCCTAACTCCTCACCTCCCAGCTTGGACAAGCCTACTCATTAACTTAGTATCCAGACATGGCCAGCCCATAACAGAGGAAAGTYAGTGTGCCCCATTACTCATCCACTGAATTACATCATGGTGTTTGCCTGGGGATTCTTTTTCTGACTCTCCTACCTTCCAGACTACAAACTGAATTTTGACTATAAACTGAATAGTATGTCATCAGTATAGCCAATCAATACCAGCCATAAAATAATCCAGCACTTTTAAAACAGTCCACTCACAGTGTTTGGCAAGAGGTCATTGAATAAATTCTGCAAATCAACTATCTTGTAAGAAATACTATTTCCTTTTATCATTTCTAAATTAACTGCTCTTCCATTTCATCAAGTATTCCTTTGGTCTTTTATTATGAGCAAAGCTTATTATGCACTGAGCCTCCAAAGGTTCAGAGAGACCATTTAGATAAGTCCTGGAAGTTTGGCATTGCATCTAATTCCATCTGAGCCTCTCAGAAGCCAGAGATCTCCTTTTACTCTTGCCCAGCTGTGGACAGATCAGAATATATCTTTGAGGACCTTCATTCCCCTTTTCTGTGGTGAAATAGTAATATCCACTTTCTCTCACACTCTTTAAGCAGTAACCTTCTGCAGGCAGAGCTATCTGTTCCTCTGGGTCTGTGTAATACCTTACACATGGGACCTGCAGTCCTGATGACTCCAGGGTCTATTCATCCTTTGCAGACAGCATGAAGTTGGCTGTGCCTGTGCTCTGAGCCAGCCAGACCACAGCCAGCTCTGACACTGAAACAAAGTAGTCAATTTAAGGTAATGCTGTGCCAGAACTTAATGCTTTCATAGAGGTTGGCCTTATTAACTAGTTTAGATTATAATTAATGGACTGGTGTAGCTTACATACCCTTTAGATCAGATATGGCTTGCATCAGGTAGATCATAGTGTGGTGCAAGCAGGCATCTGAAGGCAAAGCCTGTGTAGATGTGCCTTCCACTTCGTTGTAAGTTAAGGAGCRGTAAAAGGCTTCAGCCCCATTCAGTTTTCCCAGCAGCAAATAAAAAATGTTCKTAGTGCAAAAAAATTAAATAAATACCTATACGATGGGAGGTATTTTAACAATGGGACAAAACCAAGGCTTTAGATCTGACTAATAATCCTGCCCTGCTAGATTATACAAACTGCATGTTTCCCGTTGYCCCATATCTGGCTGCCTCATCTCTAACAGGGTCATAATGGAGGTTCTAAATGCAAAGACAAGGCCAGCCCCCACTGCTTTGGTTCCAGTTCAGAACCTGTGTTTCCCTAGCAACCACGCGCACGTAATATTGCTGTGGCCATAAGCTCCTTAGAGCCGGTGYTGGCAGCCACAGACAACGGCTCTGCATTGCTCCCTGCAGTACTGCATGGGGTATGACATGTCCCACTGGTGTGTCTGGACTGAGGAATGCCAGGGCTGCGCTGTGGTACCCCGACCCCAGAGGCACACTGGCAGGGAGCAGCAAGCCCATCCCTCTGACGGCCAATTGAGATTGTAGAGATGCTCTGAAAGAGGAGGGGGTCTGATGGGCCATCTATCTGGACTTCTTGTGCCAGGCAATTAGGGGGACTCAGRAGTCAAGTGGGCTATGAGGGCTGCCTGGGGGAGCTCACCTAGAGGTAGTCACACAGTACAGGTAGTTGGACTTTCATGGCCTTGGAGACAAGCAAATCAGTCATTCTTTAGGCTCTTTGGAGATAAAGAATCCCAAAGGTCTGGGTAAAACAGTTTTCCTTCTCTTTTCCTCTTTCCCCCCTCAAACCTGGAAGAACAGGAACAGCAAGGAACAGCTGAGATCCCTCTCAAAAGGGATGAAAATCACCCAACAGCCTCTTCATGTCCCCACACTGGGCACAGGCTGAAGGGTGTGGGCCAAAGGCTTCTATGGTAATGGAGACTGCAGAACACTGTATTCAAACCCAAATCTACAGACAAACAAAGATATTGCCTCTTTCTTGCACAAATCAAGACTTCCTCTCATCCTTCTGCCTATCCAGACCTGCTTCTCCAGAGCTATTTCCTGACGCACCCCCCCCCAAACACACACACACAGAGGCATGTTCCTTGTTCCTTGTTTTCCTCATAGGTGTAAAAGAATGGAACATATATGCTACCGGCTTTGTTTCCCTGCATTAGTGCACCATTCTCACCTAGGGATTCAGCCCCACAAATACAGCAAGGTTTACTCCATTAGCCCAAGTCACTGGCTTCCTACCTTGAGGTTGTCACAAAATTCAGAAAAGAATTAAGGCTGGATTCTCAGTCCATCTTTTTTCCTCCTGAGCCTGGGAGAATGCATTTCGTCATCTTCACACTCACAGCTTTCTGAGACCGTGAGGATATACCCTCTCCCTTCTGTAAGCTCCAAATTAGATCCTATTGTTTTGGAAAGAAGGCACTGCTTGCTCAGAGTACATCTCCTTGCCCTGAACTCTCTCAAATGCACCCCAGCCCACTCCAGCCTGTGTTTCACAGCATGATCTGGGACAGGAGCAGCCTTCCAGTTAGCTCTGATTCAGACAAGACCAGGTGCAGTGGTGGATTTTAAGAGAGATTTTACCACCTTCCTTATGCTAATAGGACAGTATCAAAGAGCGCAGCATAAGATGAAGAAACATTACCCTGGTCCACTTTTGTTAGGTCACACTGCTGGCAAACAGCTGTGTTATTAGCACATAACACATATGTCTGCAGCAGGCAACAGAAGGCAAAGAAATTCTGAACTGGCCCTAAGGCATCCATGCATTTGCACTGTATGGACACTGTAGCTCAGGTCCAGTATGCCTATCATTTCAGGAGAGCTAACTAGTTCAGATCCTGGCCTGCACCATAACATGATACTCATCTGGCTTCAGAGCTAGTTTGGGAGTTTCTGCACTTATGGAGAAGAATGAAAGGTTGGTTCTGAATCATCTGGCCTAGACTTTGAATTCAACTCCTGCTTGGAGAAGTGACTGTATGCCTGTGTGTTAGAGGAGTCCTTCACTGGAACAAGCAATAAGCATTTCAATATGCAGCCTCATTTGTCATGCTTAGAGGCCTGATCCCCACCAGAACTGGCTGTGGACAGCGCTAGTTACCTCTCACGTTCCAGGAGGGATGAAAGAATGGCAATACCTACCTTCTCCCTATCCAGATCTCCTTCCTAATCAACTAGCGAGCAGTACCTCTGTCAGAAAGTTGTTGTCATGCCTATCTTGCTCATCTAATTGATTCACAAAGTTTTAAGTGATTATTGATTCTCCTCCTCCCCACTGTGGAGACTTTGAGACCAATGGAACACATGGAGTTATTTACATGGATATTAGAAAGGAAAGAAGCTCCCTCATCAAACGTTCTTGAGCTCCTACTTATTAAGCCTCAGAAACTCACTAGGAGCTTTCCCACAGCCCTATAGACAAAAGTAGTCACAAATATATGAAGTCCCCTGCATGCATCCATGCCCACCACACATTTGGAGGGTGTTCTGCAAAATTCACACCTGCCGAATTACTGCTCATATTATTTGGGGAAGGAATCAGTCCATCTGACTTTCAATAAGGGTGCTATCAGTTTCAGTTCTGTACTTCTCTGAATTTGGGCAAGCAAACTCAACAGGCCCATTTCTAGTCAGTTTAACTCTGTGTCAGAGCATAATATAATTAAATTCATTTGGTATTTTTTCTAGACTCAGCAGCACATTAATAGGAGGTGCCATCTATACATTCAATGTGCCCTTGACATAACTTAAAAGCAGCAGCATAATAATTAAGCTATTCTTTTGTACTTGAATTCAAAYTTTTCTATCTATACTAGGCTTTGTAATTGTTTAAATAAAACCTGCAGCCAGGCCTAAGCAGTATCTTTTTCARGATCACATATGCACATGAGGCACTCAGATATCTGTCCAGGACTATCACAGTGGAGAAGGGCACTGAGGGAGCAGCAAGAGAATTTGCCTCTGCTGGCCATTAACAATAATGGCAATGAAAGCATCTGTGAGAATAAAAGCCAGGGTGAGAAATGTAAGGTATAGAAATAGCTCTTTGACTGACTCAGAGAAAGCTGGGGCATCTTGTTTTCCTGGATCTCCCATTGTCTCTGCTCTTTCTTAACCACGCACTCTGACACRGTGTGGGAGTGGGACATAGATGGACACATCAGCAGGAGCTATAGTGAGCTGGGGAGAAATTAGCTGTTCAGTCAAAACGTTGCCCAGTCAGGGCCCCTGACAAAAGATGAATAAATAAGGATATGAAAGGGGAAAGAAAGGCAATGGCCAGCACTGCACTTCCTTCAAGGGAAGAGCCGTTAGCTGTGATGCTTTGTCTTTTCCTTCCACTTTGTCTCACTCTATCTCATTATTACCTCTCTTCCCATACAAAGCTGTCTCCAGGTTCTTTAGTTTGTGCGTGTGTATGTACATGGGCACACGCACATAGGCAACTCAACTTGCAGAATGGCTCAAAATAGGCAGATTCCCTCATCTTCTGCTTGCTGGCTCCACTCCAACCCAAGCTGGCAGTGCCTGAAGTGGATTAGCATCTGAAAATGATTCCTGTGAAATGAGGTGAAGGTGCAGTCCAGTCCTACTGGAGATTAGTATCTACATCACCACACATGTATTCAGAGCCAATTAGAGCTCTGGTTAGCACTCTCTAAAAAAGCCAAGGATTACACTGCCTGCTTCCCTACAGACCCCTGGCCAACTCCCAGGGGAAAAGAGCTTGTATACCTTCAAAGTGTTGTGGGAAGGGAAAGGAGACATGCTTTTACCCAACTTTCTTCTTGGAAAAGTACAGCCCTTCAGGACTCCTCTTTCATGGAGGCAAGTAGACATCTAATTATACACCAAGAGAATCTGGACTTAAAAAAAAAAAAAAAAAAAAAAGGCGGGGGGGAGGGGATCTTTCCTTTAGACAGGTCGGAAAAGGCAATACCAATGGGAATGGAATAGCCACAAGAAAGGTTTTTTTCAGGGTTCAGCTAAACAATCAGGGAAAACAAGAGAAAGTCAATGTTCTAGTTATCTAGCTACAGCATACGTTGGTATATGCATGGGTATATACATGGAAGGAAGAAGTGCCTTTCTTCCTTCTCAGGAAACACTGATGAATATCTGACTCCTGAGAAGTACTCAGCTGAAAACTCTGTCCTTCTAGCCCAGTGGCCAGTGCAAGGAACTTGACCATTTCATTATCCCAATGAATGCAGGATATATATACATCCCTGCATATGCATCTTCCACCTGCACTGCACAGGAGCCTGCAGCAATAGCTGTGCACCCTTCCTCTCAGAGGAGATCCTTCTCTGCTCAGTGCAGAAACAGAGAGAGAGGAGAAGAAAGAGCATTTAAGAACTATGTACCATGTACCATCTTGGCATCGGTGTCCTCCCAGACATGCAGCCTTGCACAGTAAGCATGCCTGGTGAATGAACCACACTGCGTGGGAGGTATCAGCCCAGTGCTCTACAGCTCATTTGGTGTCCAGCTGCTCATAATGTTACCCAGTAATTTCTAAGGGCTGATAATAGTTATCTTTCTCCTCTCACTCATCAGGCTAATCCCATTAACTTCAAAGGCATCCCCCTTCTCTCTTAGTGCAGCTGAGACTATGGTCAGGCTCTTCAGGTGTTCAGCAGTAGGCTATGAACACAATCTCTCTATTCATCAGTGGAAAAACATGGCCTTCACAAATATGCCTCACTGGCCTTGTTTCCCATTGAATCTCTTTTTATTATGCGTCTCTAAGATAACTAGGGAAGGAAACATATGCATTATTTTTATATATTTGTGTATTTTCAAATGTACATATACTATAAGTACATAAATGGCTGACAGTCCTAAATTTCCTTTATTACAGAGAGTTTTGTGAGAGCCATGAGTTCCACTTCAGCTGTCTGCAGTGTGGAACACTGTACAGCCCATTGCATATCTCCCTGCTTCACTGCTATGCAGAATGCAAATTGTTGGGTCCTTGGAAGATTTTCACTTCACTCCATAAGCACTACTATTTCTGTTTCAGCAGAGGTTTATGAAACTGACCCTTCATCTTGGACTCAGCCATTCTCAGGGCTCCTCTAAACAGATCAGTTTACTTCCTTACACAAGGTCAACAGGAAAAGCCCTCAGTCCTCTAGGCACAATGACAGTGTACAGTGATGCTGCCCAGCTGTTGACAATCTGAAGTGAAGATGAACAACACTTCCAACTGAAGCTGCAGGAGAAATTTAAGCAGCATGGTCAGTCACTCCTGCTAGGAAGTGGGCAGAAGACACAGACTTGCCCCATCYTTGGTGAGTCCTGATAGGATATCTTTACTGACAATAAGTGTGCAACATCTTTTCTACTGATCACACCAAACCACCTCTTTTGAGTTTAACAGCATCTTGCAGTTTTTATAGACTTAGAAAGGAGATTACTGCCTCTTGAAGTGCCAAGAGCTTTTGCTACAGCCTCTAGGTTTTTCCTGAAGTGCTCCCCTCCAGGTGTGGAATAGGCTAGATATTACAACTTAGAAAGACTTTCCTGGAAAGATTTTTGTTTAGCAAATTTTTCTTCTCAGCAGATATACTCAGCACAGAGAGAATACACTAGGTGTGATCTTTTTGCTCACTAAGTTCTGCATAAGCCTGTGTTAAGCRTATTGTATTACTGCTCCAACTTCCCAACAACAGTTCGCTCACATTTCCAGACCTCTTAAATGTGTGCATTGTGTCATGCCACAGCCCCACGTCAGAGATATCAGAGCTAACCCCAGACAACTTAGTAAGCCTACAAGGCACAGAAATGCCTTGCAAAAGTATTGTCTTGAATCCCTGAAGCCAAAGAGTGGCTTTAGTGCAGTGTCAAGCTATCTCTGAGCTAATTTTGTGATGACGGGGTTGTACTACATCTGGATTTGGCTTCTAGCCTGCTGGGTGCTGGTAAGAATCTGCACAGTGTCCCAGAAAGCAGCGTGGATGTATTCTACGATCCGAGCTGCTAACTCCATCAGCTGGCAACAACTGCTCGCCCTACCTTCTACCTGTGAGACAGCCTACATAGCCAGTCCATCCCCCCTGATCCCATCAAAGTCCTGCTTTTACCAGGACTCTCCTCTTCGTCCAGTACCTGCTCTCTGGGCACTTCTCAACCATGGCTGCTGTTGGACTTACCCTTGGTGACAGAGAAAACCTCCTGCAGTTCCCTTTGATCAGCAGAGGTTGTCCTCTGCTTGCTATGGTCTGGGGAACATTTCAACCCCTTTCTCTGGCCCAGCTGGGACCCTTCTCCCTCCCTGGTGCTGCCAGGTCCCTCCTCATGGCTCCTCTCCAACCCCACTGAGCTTCAGTCAGTATTGACCCAGGCCAGGAACGGGGCAGGGTGGGAAGGCAGGATGCAAAGCAAAAAGGACAGCAGACTGTGCTTTAACATTAAAGTGCTTCCTGATTAAGAATCCAGCTTTGTTACTATGACAACGGCCAGAGCAGCGGAAACAGTCCCTTCCAGTGTGGCTGTGGAGGGCTCGCTGTGCATCGTTAAATCCTTTAACTGCTATCAGCCATTGTCAAGATGTGCCAGCAGTGACCCATTATGTGCTTCACGACTAATTCGGCTCATGTGTTTTCCAAAGCCCAGGAGATTAGGGCACATAGATCTCCTGTTTGTGATGTGCCATCCAGCAGTACGCAAATAAAGATGTACTGACTAATAACAATAACAGAAATAACAACACTAATCAGAGTAAAACTGTAAACCTCTTAGAACAACATTACAAGGAAACACATTTTCTCTCCTGGAAGATTGTAATAATAATCAATGGAGACAGGGTCTAGAAATTAAAATATATATATATATATATATATATACACAAGTTAGAAAGTGTGCAGGCAACTGCTTAGCACACAACCAATCATCCAGTACTTAAACTCAGGATGAAATATCAAAGATGACTTGCAACCAAAGCCAATTCCAACTTTCAGGACAGGTTCTTCCACACAAACCACCTTCCCGCAGGGCCATACTAATATTCCTTCTCAATGAGCGTAACACTAGACTTCTTGGCTACTCCTCATAGCCCCAGCAATATGGAGGTAAAACACAAGAGAAATCAGAGATGTCAGGTTTGGGAGCTCACACCTTCCTCAGCATTTCCCAAAGGAGCAATGAGAAGTGTATTAAGCACTGCCAGATGCTTTTTCATGCCTCCTGCAGTCATAGAAACTACTTGCTGACTTAAAGCTAAATCACAGTCAAGACTGAAGTGCTCCTGATTTYTTCATCTTTTCTACTATGTCTTAAGGGTTGCCTACCGAGGAACAATTGGGGAAATTAATCCAAATTAACTAAAGTTGTGAATTTAGCATGTATTCATTAAATCACATTAACCTCAAATGGACACAGTTCTTCCAAATTAAAGCAACTGTAAGAAGAAAATTGAACTAAACTGAATCAGGGTCCTTTTAATTCTGAAGAACAGAGTGCCTACGTGGGGTTTAATGTAATATAAGGAACACAAGACTGAAAGGGGTGTCCCAGCCCTGCTCTCCCAGACAGCCTCTCCATATTATTCTTTTCAGGAATCTATCATGCTCTCACTTAAGTGTAGTTTGGTTTCTTGTTTTTCCTGCTCTTTTTGGAAGCTGGAGCAGAAACTCCCAGGATTGATGGCTTTCTGCTGAAGTTCTTTCCTGACCATTTAGTACCTAGTTGTTCTTAATCTTAAATGGCTCTGCTACTGCCAGARTGTTTTCCTCCATTCGCGTTTGTGCAGGACAGTCTTTTATATTCTCTCAGCCTATATTTTGCCAGGTAGACAAGCCACATTCTCTTGACGTCTTCTTGCAAAATATATTCTCCCTTCTCTGATCAACYAGGTATGTTTCTGTGCTCCTGGCCCAGCCTAATTCGTTTTTTCTTTTAAAATAACTGGAATTATACACAGAATTCCAGAAGAAAACACAATAGAGCCTTTTGCAGTGAGACTGATACTTCTCTGGCTTGGCAGGGAATATCCTGCCTGGCACCTAGGAACATAACTGCCTTTTATGYTTATGTCTCATATTGAAGGTTCAGTCATCACATCAATAAATCTCACTTTTTTCTTATCTTCAGTAGCTCTCAGTTGAAAATCCCATAGTTTTTAGAATCAATGAGCAGTGGTACCAAAGAATCTACCCATAAGGGCCTGCAGAATGTGCAAAGTCACCCAAACTGACTGGAAGAACTACAAATGTTAGTGCTGCATGCTCCAAAAGATCTCCACTGATAAAATCATTCAGATCTACGGTGGGTTCCACCACATGGCTTCAAACCAGGCACTGTAGACCTGTCTATCTGCATGTGCCTGGACTTCATTCCGGTGCATTTCATTCCATTTCTTTTCCTGCAGTCCTCTAGATTGCCCAGTTCTTCCTGCACTTCCCCAGGTCCTCTCTATATTGATGACCCTATTCCAAACTCATCATTCAGCATAAGTGCCCTCATGAATGTAATCCCTCAAACGCTTACATGGGAAACCAGAGTCAAACATTTGGAAAACGCTAAAATTCTGTGGTTTAGAAAGTCTCAGATGAACTACACTACTTCATCTCATTTCTACAGTGGGAGGTGGGAGTTAAGGAGACAGGTTAGAAATGGTTTACTAATGGAAACRAAATAATCAGGTTTCCCATTCAGTCAAACAGTAGCTGTTCCATGACATGAGCGCATTTACAGTCAGTGTCACGTGAATATATCTGGTTTAAAAAAAAAAAAGTCTTCATACAGTACATACCCAAGCTGGTGACTGTATTAACTGTATTACTACAGGAAACTAAGATAGAAAGCAGCAGAACGATGCAAAGAGGTAAATTACTGGTTCTGATTTAACACACCATTACTGCCATTCAAGATGCCATTTACCTAGGACTAGGTTACTTTGGTGTAAAATTAGACTTTTGTCCTGGTAATTTAGGTCCTTTAAAATTATTCATTCACATTTTTAATGCAAAATTGCTTGGACCTGACTTGTCTGTGTTTATGTGCTCTGAATACTCCTGTATATAAATTCTACCTGCATATTCATATATGGAAATGTGCAAGAACTTGCAGAAGTGTACACCTTCCATGTTCRTACGCAAGTACTCAAGCCAGAACTGCTTGTGTGCTCATTCAACAAGGGAATAGAAACAATACCAAATAGATCTCTCTGACCAGCCATAATTAAGTAATACAGCCTGTATCAATCCATAGAGTAAATATTTTCCAAGTTCACTGAACAAATTCAAATAAATTTGAGGAAATTATGATCTGCACGATTGATATTCCATGAGCAGAAAAAGAGGCTAAATTTACTGAATAAATTATGTGTTGTRAATTACTCCCCCAGCTCTAGCAATYATTATGGCTGGATTATTAAACTGGATGGATAATTTAGCATCAACAGTACTATTTTTTGTTTTGTGAACTAAGACAATAATATTYACGTTTTTCTATAGCACTGCTCAAAATACRGGGGACACTGACATAAATTAAATAYCAGTATCYCCTTTTTACAGAGGARGAAACTRAAGTACAGAAACAACCTTCCTGGTGTCAGTATGTACCAACCTTGCTGGTACAAACCAGCTTGGCAGACTAGAGGAAACAGAGCCCAAAACAGCCAAACAGCCAGCTAGATCCTCCCTACAACAAACCACGTCACAAAAAATAGTCAGGAAGGGGCTCTTCATGCACATCCCATCTCTCTGAAGATGGTTGCATTTGGGGTGCAGGAAGAACAGGGTTCCTATTAGTCTAAGGCAACAGGCAGCAGTTACTGTAGCAAGCATCTCACCACATTTGATGGGCCGGTGAGCACTAGATTTGCCCCTTTAGAACAGATCCTTTGGGAAAATCCGTTATTGTGATCTGTTCTGTAGTGTCACTGAACTATGGATGTTCAACAAACCATCCTTAAATATGAGGGGTAGATGATTAATTATTTGGAGAGCTAGAAATTAGATTGAAATGAGCCCATTACCACAAAATAATCTGGGAAGCAAATTTCAGGACCTTTGTCTAGCTCCTTACTAACAGCAGTCCCCRTCTCCCCAAAACCTCCGTCAGCACTAACTGCACAGCTGCTACCCTGTTACAGAGAGGCAGAGAATGGATGAGGGCTGAACTGCACCCTGCCTCACAAAGGGGGCTTTTCTGGGAAAGGGTGAGAGACTGGTTCAAATCAAGGGGAAATGGGAGGGTAGCTGTGGGACGGTCTTTATTCATATTGTACCTGGGATGATGGGTAAGAAAAGAACTTCATACTGCAAAGATTATCAGTTTGGCATCTTTCACTAGCCCCAGAAATATTCTGGTTAAAACAAACCGGGCAATTTCCTGATAATTTCAAGGCAGAGGATATTAATTAAAAAAGTCCTGAGCCCTCCAGGTCCTCGTGTAGAGCCATGGGTTAGTGTTTGTCCMTTACTCCCTTCCCCAGGTGCTGCGCTGCCGCCACACGCAAGATTAACAAGGAGGTTATATTTAAACTTCCAAGAGGAGCTGCTGTGCGATTATGGGTCTATTTAAAATCCTCCGGGCAGCTGCAGTACATAATAACAAGTCAGCGGGAGGGAGGGGGGGGAAGGAGGAAAAGGAAAGGAGGGGGGTCAGGAACGTCATGGATTGTCTCCGAAAAAATTGATTGCCGAAAGATGGCAGGGGGTGCAGCCAAGTTAAAGATGCCCCCTGCGGAGAATGAAAGAGAGGGGGGACGTGCAAGAGAGATGCCAGCACGGAAGGAGCACGCTAAAGGGGGGATTTGAGAGGCTGGCATGGAAAGCTGCCAAACCTGAAACCTCACTGCCTCTGGCAAGGACGTCATTCCCTTAAACCCACTCCACTGGCTCCAGAGGGCTCTGTCACACGCCACTGGGTGCCTGTCCAGGCTTCCTCAGATCACAGGCATTTGAATGAGTAAATAGCTATTATTAGACCTTCCACTCCAGCCTGCCCACGCACACACCTCACCCTTAGGGCAGCATAAAAACACCCCCAGAAAATACCCCTCTCAGGGCTTTACCCCATCCAAAGCTTCACTCTGTGTCTCAGGAAATTTTCACTACCTAAATAGTGATTAAAAAAGCAATGTTTCCTCACAAGAAAGGTGCAGGGATCTTGCTTTTCCTGCCTCAGCATAAAGCGCAGAGCATGAGCACATTTTCAGGGTTTTCTCCTCACCTTCTTATCAGTTACCTCCATCACCCTCCATCCTCCAGGGGAAGGAGGGTCGCTAGGTGCTCACAGACAAATGTCCTCAGCTCACTATGACATCAAACCTCAGTGACATCATGTCTGGTCACCACCTTGGGTGACAGATGTCCCACGAGAAGCCCTTAGGCAGGTGGCTGTGCAGGTGGGAGAGGCCTAAGTCTCAGCTCTGCAGGAGGCAAGGCTAGTGACACCAGCTCTCAGGCAGGCTGAGCAGTCAGGCCCTGAGTGCTCCGCATCACTGAAGGATGAAGGTTAATTTTTTTTAATTGCAGGAGCGAGACATTTCAGCCATAGGCACATTCCAGATAAATCCCATCCTGCAGGCTCCCATCTAGTAA
This sequence comes from Rhea americana, assembly GCF_003343005.1. Lineage (NCBI taxonomy): Eukaryota > Metazoa > Chordata > Aves > Rheiformes > Rheidae > Rhea > Rhea americana. The sequence continues at coordinate 474,390 of NW_028186403.1, forward strand.
TTTCCCTTTGGTGGTATCATAGCCTCCTGCTTGCCTGCTCTCTCCTGAACTGTTAAATTTCCATGTCCTTTCAAAGACTTGCTGCAATCAAGCCAAGATGACTGCATTTCAGTGCTGACTGGAGCCTTTCCGATGCAGGCTATAAAACACTTTGGGAGCTTTCCAAAGGAAAGATGCTCAAGAAACATCAGTCATAGCAGTCCACAMACCTTCTCTGATACTGTCCTTTGTGACCCTTTCCTACTCCTCTTCTTCCTCCTCCCATCCCTACACAACCATTTTCAGTTCTACAAAGTGATGCTAACAGGCAGGGAAGAGTCTCTCTCCAAAATAAGATTTGCCTCAATTTCCATTACTGCAGAGAAGGGGGGAGGAGGAAGGCCCAAATTAAGCTGCTTGATTACTGAAATTAATCTTGTCACTTAGCATCCCTGTTCCACGGAATGGGGCCTTTGATTAGCCTCCTTGTTTCTGAATATTACAAGCAGACGTTTATTAAGCAGAAGGCAATTCCTCCACAGGGGGAGAGGGGCAGCTGATTCCTGACAGAAGACTGCTCCCTGGATGAGACGCGGACCAGCTTTGCCTGCATCCCTGGGCAGCAGGAGGGATGCTGCTCTAACAACACAGACAAGGGCCCCCAAGGATTCTGTTAGATCCTCCCCTCCAACATATGACTAAGGCCCATCCTGTTGGTACTGCTTTAGGCTTGGTGTTTATAAGGCTGGCAGTTCTTGCAGCAAATTATCACTTACTGTTACCATCATGCTGACAGCACTCAGGGGTTCTGAGGTGCTTTGCCTTTTCTCTGTGCCTTTTCTATCTGAGTGCTAAACAATAGCCTCTCCCAGCACAGAAGATGTAGCAGAACTGAGAGCACTCCACAAGGCAGCAGACCTATGCGAGGGACCTTCAGCACCCACTTTTCCCTCCTCACTTCCTCTTCAGCTCCACGGAGCATCACACACGACACAGCTATGACTCTGCACGTCCGTGCGGTCACAGGCGGCTATGTGCATTTCCACTCAATAGGGCATACACTCAGAAACATGACACAGTGTGCTATACTCACCCAGGGGGCTGAAGGGAGAGCTCAGAGAGGGAGGTGAGATACCCAAGGGATCCCTCACAGCACACAGGGAACTTCAGAGCCCACCTTCCTTCAGGAGGCRCCAGTCAGGAGCTTTGGAGCCTAAAACAGGCCCTGCTGGTACAGGAGTAGGTCAAGTCAGGTAGGAGGTTACCCCCTATAGCTGCTTCTGACCCTGACTGCCCCAGGCAAAGGRTGCTTGGATGTGGTAAATGATGTGGGGACTTGCTCACCAGCATCCCAAACAGATCACCAGCAAATTTTAGGTGGGTTAAACCAATTGTTGGGATTCAGGCTACACTGGAGAAAGTCAGACAGCATTGAAAGGATGTGACTCAAAGATGGACTCTTAAGGTGTCTTCTTCCTCCTTCCTATGCAAAAAGTATTTTTAGCACTTCAAGTCTAGTGCTTACAGTATGGCTACTGAAATGAAGGTATTCCAGTCTCCTCATGCCATAGCATCACAGTGGCGGTGTTTCATCCTGCAGCAGAAATGCAGATAAAAGGGAACACAAGGATGAGGCCTGGATAAGCTAAGTACAGCTGTTCACAGTGTGTTGATCTGGAAGACTGCAGCATTTTGCTTTTTTCTAAACACTTTCATCAGAGGGCCTCAAACTGCTTTCCAAACATTAACCACAGTGGGTCAAATCTTCCAAGTAATTGCTTGCACTCAACAGTGAAGTCAAACTTGTTCAGACCCTGGGAAGGTAAGTAGGTATCATTGTCATCACTATTTTACAGACAGAGAAATTAAGGCACAGAGAACCCAAGTCATTCAAGGAAGGTCACATATAAGAGCCAAAGTAGAGGAGAGCTTTTCTTGATTTCAATCTTCCTACGGTCTCTGCAGCCCCACTCTTCATGATAAAACTGTTCAGCTTCTAGGCTATATTCAGCAGTCTGGATGATCAAAGATCCTAGAGCTGACCAAACTTTTTTAAATCTCCAAAAATTATTCTGAGAGTCTCAGCTGGAGGCTGGGACAGAGGTTTGTAACAAGCTCTTATTTTATCTAAGCTGATTAACCTTACTTGTCCTTTTTCCCCCCAGGGTGGTGGGTAGACCCACAGGGCATAAGGGTTGAATGAGAAACCATGTTCTGATGAGGCACTTACAGGTTTGGCTTGGTTTTGTTTGCGGGTTTGTTGTTTCTTCGGTAGCAAGGCTGCGTGAAACATTGAAATTCCATTCTGAGAAGCAGTGAGCGGCAGAACCTGGTTTCCATAGCACTACCATGGAAACCGCGCTCTGTGAATCTGTGCCTTCAGGCCCCTCTGCAACGGAAGCATCTTTCTAGCTCTTCCCCAGCACCCACCTCCACAGAATAAGCCCCAAACCTCATTATATGTCTCAAATGATTAAAGGCTTTAGTATATAGAAAAAGCGAGACCCTGTTTGACTCTTTCTTGGAGCTTAATATGTAAAAGTGTCCTTGGAAGAAAAATAATAATAGCATATTTGCTCCTCCCCCCCTTCCAGATGTAAAAGTAGAAACCTACAGTTAAAATTCCTTAACTTGAAACTGCACAAGTAAAATCTTGTCTGGTAATGTGTTAAGGTACAAACCCAATAATCTCATGCAATGAGTTCTTTTATCTTCCTTTGTCTGCCTGGAACACTAGCTTCCAAAAGTGAAGGATTTAATTAACTATTAAAACATAAAATAGTCTCCCCGTTAATCTTCTCTTCTGTTTTTTCACTTTTTATCCCATGGCTCATATTAAAAAGTCTGAAGGCAAGAGCTCCATGAAATGGAAGGAGAAGTCAGATGATGGCTATATGCAAGATACATGCTATTTTCTCCTCGCAGCCACTGACTGCCTGAGGAAGTACACACCAAAAGGCACATAAAGCTAGCATTTTAACATCACTAAGAGATATAGCCTATGAGCATTATGAATTTACCTCTACTGGTTGTCAGGCCACAAGTTGCCCAACAACTTGATAGGTCAGTCCATAACAGCCTGGGTCATCATACAGAGTTTGGGTTGCAGTAGTGCTCAAACTCTCTACTCTGAGGAACTGGATGAAAAAAGGAAGGTCTACATATTAGAGGGACATTCCCACCTCTTCATCTATTAGTCTTTATCTCCCACAGTGCTAATGGGAGCAGTCACCTTACTGCACTGAAAAAACAAGTGAGAGGCAAGACCTGCTTGACTGGGAGCAAATGGCAAAAGCTTCTCATGTGACCCCGCACAATAGGTCTTCAGGGAAGAACTAAATTCAGGATGAGAGAGAAATCCACTCTCTCTGCTCGACTGAAACTCTAGTCTCTGTTAAAACTACTGAAGAGAGAATRCTATGTTATCAGAATAGGTTCCTCACAGAATTGGGTCCCAAGTGGGTCAGAAATCACCCACAGCTAATGACAGAGCTGCTTTATGTACTGTCAAGAATGGCAGCTCTCATTTGGGATGCATAGAGCAAAATACTCCCYCTGATGGTAGAAGAACCAGTTCTAACTAGCTTAGGTCAAGGTCCAGCAAGGATATAGACCCTCACATTTTCCTTTCCTGGACAAGAGTTAGAGTAATTGCAATCAATAAATATCAACACAATACAGAATTTTGCATATTTGTAACTTATATATTGCCTACTCAGGCTAGTACATTCAGTTAATCTCTGAGATGACCTGTGCCGTCACGTGAACCAACTGTTCTCCCTTTGAGACCCACTTGTAGAACACTGTTGAGTATAYCAATCATGTCATGACTAGGACCACATCTTTTTCACCTTCCATGGCAGTAACTCATCTGAAACCTTGCTGAGCAAAATGACTGATTCACTGCACTCCCTTATGGACTGTGAARAAGGTCACCTACCTTCCATCATATGTGTCCATCTCAGCTGAGAACCTCCTACAGCAATAGAGTATTTTCCTGTGACACCAGGTCCATTGTTAGCTTTTCTTTCCTGATGTGGATGTGCATAATACCATTTTCATGAAGCAAGGAAACTTCTCAGACCTTAAATCCTTCGAGGTTTTTGTTTTACTATACTTGTCCCTCCATATAACTGACTGCAGATCCCCAGTGACTTTGGCCTTGGTTCTAGATTCTTGTTCTCTGCTGAATAAAAAGCCTGCAGGAGACATTTCTCATTTCACTGGCAGTATGCTGTGATTTAAAAGATCTTAATACAGATCAGACTATGACCCTATACCCTTTTCATTCTGTTCTTTATTATTTTAGTAGGGTTTTCCACAAATTTATTAAATCATAGATAAAGAAAACAAGCAGTAACATATCAAAATCCATGCAAACTACTTAAAATTCATGCCTGCTAAACTGGCCTATAGTCAGATGTTACTAAGTCAGGTGTACTGTGTCTGAAAAAACAAATTTGATATGCATGATCACCTGCTTGGGTGGAATATCTTCTAATAAGGTTAACTCAAGGAAGAGAGAATAATAGCTTAGGACAAGTACATACTGGATTGTTTTATTGTTGTTTTTTTCCAGGCAGCATAAGAAGATCAGTGGCTACTTCATTCCAAGGGGACAATTTTCCTTGTACCACTAACTCATTCGCTTGACATGGCCTACATTTTTGGTAAGTGTGTGAAAAGTCTTGACAGTATCTTCAATATCACTGCTCTTCTGAGCTCATGATAAAATTTTTTTGAACCCTCTCAATTTCCCTTTAAATCCTTAAATTAGCTTCATGTAGTCTTCAGTTTCTCATCTTGTATTCATTAGACATCTTTGCATAGAAGTGCTGTCAAGACCTGGGCTGCTGAAACTGAAGGCAAAGATTTTCTTGCAAAGATTTTGGTACTTGTTTCTTGTCTCTTGGGAAGTTTTGGCGATACTGTGATCTACCTGATTAACAAATCTTGCAAGTATGTCATTTCTACTACATTGGTTCTGGTTCTTCACAAAGCTTCTCAGATCCTCTGATTTACAGGGTTTTAATGCAGCTCAAAATCTCCACTATCTAAACATTCATACTGTCAATATTAGAATTCCTCCCCTTGCAGGTAGCAGGAAATCATCCATTTTATACATTTATTTACTTTTTTAGATTCTATCTGTCTGCCTTTACACACTTCCTTTAACTGCCTGATGATTCCCAGAGCAATAAACCTTCTGAATTATTCTAATCTCTACTTAAGAGCAAAAGGGAATTTTTCTAGAATTATGAATCACGGGCTGATTTGGCTCCTCCCACTCTATCCTGTAGCCAGGCAGCTTTTCTCACTCTTGAAAAATATCATCAAACAAACTGGTCCTTCCAACAAAGGTGAGATCTTGAGGAGACCTCAGCTAAGCTGATATTGAGCCTTATAATGAGAGTATTACAGATTATAAATTCTTGAGTTTGAGTATGGGTTTTAGCCATACATTTAGTTCAGCCACCCACGTACAAGAAGTAACTTACTCCCATACATCTGAATTTCCCCACTTTACCCTTTCTTTCCCTTCTTTCTTTCTAATGTCATTGTTTTACTCTTTCTTTCCCTTCTTTCTTTCTAATATCATTGTTTCTGCCACCACAGAATATCTCAGATCACATACTCCTATGCAACTTCACTTCAAGAACTATCCCCCTTGCTTCAAGGCAAAATCACCTGCTATTATAACACTGTCCTTTGCTGCTAAAAAGAGCTGTCCAGTTTTAGTGATGATGTTTGCATCTCCTTTAACTATATTGGGAACATATTTGCAAAGTAAAGCGCAGCACTGCAGTTTTTATATTCTCCCGAAATGTTGAGCCTGTGTTGGTTATTGGCATTTGCTGCAATATCAGTAGTTCCCTGTATCATTTTTGCTGGATCCTCACCTTCAAAGCAGGGAGGTGGACAGAACTCTCTTTGCGGACTTCACTTTTCTGTAGCATGTTGAATTCCTCAACAAGTCTAGTCTCTCTCCCTCTGAACTCAGTGATCCCAATCTCGAGAAATTCAAAATGTTCACCCGAGGTTAACCATGAAGACTCCTATGTTTGTGGTCTCCCTCCCGTCACCCTCACTGATTCTGATTCCCCTTACTACCATCCAGTCTTTCATCAGGGACCGAGTTAACCTCTCAGAATTGCCAGACAGGGTCTTAGGTCTTTCCTCATTCACAAGCCCTCTTGAGTTTTTTGTCTTCTTGCTGATATTCCAGATAAAAACCACAGGTTGAATTTGCACACACTGCAGGATCCCACCATATATATACTCCTAGTTCAACGTAACCTTATCTTATGACTGAAGTCCACTGTGAACAGCTCAGGCAGCACTACAGCTGCTCCCAGTTACCTGCTTTTTCCCTTTTGCTTGCAAATCTTCCCTTGCGTCACCTGCATTTCCAGAGAGGCTCAGCTCTGGCAAGAGTTTCACTTGCTCTGTTCTTCTACTCAGTATTTTCTTAATGCATTTTACTCCTGGTGCCATGTGTTTTTCAGCAGTCACTTGGAGCCACGAAGCCTGCTGCATTCAACATCCATTCACAGACTGCTCTGCAGGAGTAAGGGGAGCAACCTTGTAACATAACAGCTGGCTACAGCTGGCTCTTGACAAAGCATCTTAAAGTTGCAGGCATCCACAAACCCCAGAGAAGGTGTCCTTTGTGCAAAGACTTCCTCACACAGCACAGAAATGACAAGCTAAAAGCCGCTCAAAATTAAGCATGCATTATAAAATCAACACTACCCTTGCATGTGGGATTTGCTTGTGCACAGCCTGTTTTTAGAGTACATTCCTGGTGATGGTCAAGCCTTTCCTGGRAAGGCTGCATGATCACCCCAATTTCCAAGGGTTCCTGGTGATGCAGAAATATAAGTGGATGCTACTGGTGAGTTGTTTGCCATCCTCATCATAAACTTTGGAAGCACACTTAGTCACCTATGCCCAGCTGCAGACTGRGTTCATTTTAAACAGACCTACTTGACTCAGTTATTTTATCAGCCATGGGCCTCACTGAATGGTCATTTCTGCTCCTCCATACTTCCTGGATATTATCTGTAGCAATGTACTATGGATCTACATTTTTTACAGGATGTTCAAGAGGACAGGGTTCGCAGAGGTCATCCTGCTCACAATCACACAATGCATCCAATTGCAGACAAGACCTAATGCCRAAGGTAAAACTATAAAAGTCTTGGACAATCACCAGAGTCCAAGCAAAGCATGTCTTCTAGCCACCCTACTACACCCTGGGCCTTGGACAGTAGAACACAGACTTTTGTGGGAAAGGATGCATCTGTTTCTTAGCTGTAGTTTGCACATATTCAGCCCAGACAGCAACATGTCATAGCAGAGTCAGAAAGCATCCTTTTYTTAATCTAGACTCTCCTGAAGAAATATTTGCAGACACAAATAYGCAGACATGATATCTTGGACCCACCCAAAACTCACACTGAACACAGCAGAATAAGATATTACGCAAGACGTCAGTGCTGAACACCGAACACAGCCTCTCTCCGAGTCACCACGCATGTGTCTCCAGAATGGAAATCTTTTGCTCCTCCATCAGTCCTGCCTCCCAGCCCATCTGCCTTCCCCAGATCCCCGACAGCTTTAACTATTTCCCCTCACTGCTCCTGGCAAACACAGCCTATATCTCCCTCGTACGGCTGTTGCAGATCTTATGATCCTGCACTTAAATCCTCACAGCCATGTCTCCTCCCACCCCTCCACACTCCCCCACTTCAAGCCACTGCTGCTCCACAGAAGGAGGAATACAGACCCTCAGCAAGGGGGTACAAAGGAGGTAGCTGTGGCAAGGACAAGCCCCAGCTGATAGCGGGGGGACTTACAGGGGGAAAGAAGCACCAGAGCACCTATACATAACATTTCTCAGCTCCTCTCCTCCACCCCTMCATGTACTTTCTCTATGCTTTCCATAAGTATTCAGCTCTTCCCCTTTGCCCCATCCCACCCTTTACCCTGCACCTAAATATGTCCTCAGGCTGAGGAAGCATTTGTGCAGGGGCAGTGATGTTTGGGGGGGTGAGGCCAAGAAGGATGCAGATTGCAAGGACCAAGTGACAATGTCACTAGCAATGGATGTCCTGTGTGTCTGAGGATTTTGCTGATAAGAGAAGTAGCTTGAGGGGGATTTTAGCAATAGGTTTGATCTGAAGAGGCACACGTGGATAAATGTGTYGCATTTCTTGAGCTGGCCATAAAACAGAATTGCAGTTTCTTTCGCATTTGGAGGGTAAAAAAATCTCCCATTATCATATATGAAAAGTCAAGTGTTCAACATAGTCAACAGTAAAGAAATACCTGAAAAAAAWYMRRRGRWYMAAAAAARATTTTTTTTTTAGCTTGTCYTCTACTCATCTGGCAGGTGAGCGATCCTAAAGGGCTACACAGCCTCTGCACACCAGCTGACCTGCCTCGTTTCCATCCACCATTGTGATAAGGCTGACAAAATTCCAGGGGACTTTTCAATACTGTTGAATCAACATTTTCCAGCACAAAATTATTCCACCAGAAAACTTTCAGSCAGTTCTAATATATATTTAAAAACATTTTATATATACCATAGTGCTGGGCATATAGTCATATAGTATTCATATTCTATAATTTCCAGACACTATAAGTGCATGTAAAATGGCAAATAGTCAGCATGTAACTCTACAAGATAAACTCTAAACTGGACTCCAATTTTTACTTTTTCACTTCATCTCTCTCCAATAGGTTCTGGTTCCCTTCTCCTTTTTGGTTAGCAGCATTTAGCCACTTTAGGCTCTGATCCCACTACTGATTGCACAGTGGTTTCTGCCTTGCCTGTGAAGAGCCTCCCTGAAGTCCATAAGGATCTGCTGGAGAACCAGAGAGACACACATTAGCAATTGTAGAATCCAAGTGTGGTGTCCCTGCACATTTCCCAGCTCACAGAATCATGTGGGTATTGYGCACACATATTGCATTGCAGTCTCAACTTGATCTTTTTCTGAAKGCTCCCCTCATCCCCCATGAGCTCTCTCCTGTGAGACTCTGTGGCTGGGAAAATTAAAATTTGTTTCCTTCAAATGCTAAGTCTCTGTTTTTCCTAGGGGCTGCTACAATTCTTTCTCTGTGATCTGAAATTGCAGCAATAATTATATTTCCTATTTTGTTCACTGTAGTTGACTGTTTTGGCAGTCATCCTGTAGCAGTAATCCACACATAAAGAGTCATCCTGCWTTTTTCAATCCAATTTAAGGGGAATTGTTTCTTAAGGAAAGCAAGAAGGTGAAAATGTTCCCTTCTGGCAAGAACTTCAAGTGCTTGAGTATTACATGCAAGAATTTTACCTACCTGTCTTATTCATTACTCTATTTTACAAGCATTGATTTAAATTCTCTGCACTTCTAGGGAGGTTTGAGGTTTCTTCATGTTGCTTTTCCCCTAGTGCCCCCTCAGTTCTTGCAGACATGTAGAAAAAAAACTTTGGTTCCATCTTTCCAGATGACACTCAGAGCACAGAGTGCTCTTGTTTTGTTCTGGGACTATTTGTTTGCTCTAGACTAGGGAAAAGGATGCAGTAGAAATAAAGGCAGGAATGCAGTAGGAGGCAAGGGGAAAAATATTCATTCTTGCTGTCAGCTCATTCTCTTGGTTTGATTTATACAAGTTGCCCCAAAGTTTTCTTTCTAATTATTTTTGCTAAAATACCCAGAAGCCTTTAATAATTGCATTTACATCTATAATGTAGCATTATTAACATTAAACAAAGCCTTTAAAATCCCCTCAGTTCTGYAAACCCCATACCCTTTCAGAAAAAAAATCTTTTCATAGCACTCTCTTTCAGTCATACACACCACAGATGTTTTGTAAGTCCAGATTATTTCTCCTGTTCCCTATTCATTTCCAATCCTGACATCCTCCAAGCCATGAAGATATAAGAAGAGCAGCACAATACAGTGAAGATGCTGGGGCCAGAAACAGATTCAGGGCAAATGTAAAATAGAGTGAGTGTCTGGAAATTCAAACTTTAAATACTGCACATTTCAACTACCGAGGTTATCTCTGCATTCYAGATCAAGGCAAGCAGCTGAAATAATACATTAAAAGAAAGAAAAGTTCGGGATGACTCAACTAGAAGAAGAAAATACTGAATGTTATGGAAGCAACATTGATGTTTGGGAAACATCTCTGCTCAGGCTCCACATCCCAGAGTATCTGAGCTTTCAGCCATCTTTCCAGCTTGCACCACCAAAGCTTGCTCATCACCTGAGGAAGTTTCAGGTACCTCTCCTGCAATTCTAGGAAGTCTTAAGAGTTTTGCTTTGTTCTTTTTCACTGTTGTTTTAAATGGCTTTTCCCTTTCCRAGGCATGCAATGATTCCGGCATCGGTTGTTCCTGCAAGACCCCACAGCGCCTCCATCTGCGATCCAGCTGCTGCTCCACYCAGCACACAGCGTCTGCTCCGAGTCGTGCCCTGCACCTTGGTCTCCACACACAGGCCTGCATGAGYATTTCCGTGCAGCTGGGGAAGCAGCACTGGCATGCCACAGGCAGGAGGCTACTGGTGACCTCAGGGCACTTTCACAGCAGCAATCAGCCCMTTCCAGCTTCCTAGGGATTCAGAATCTGCTCCTGGGTCAGCGTGTGCAAAACAGTTGCCTACCCAGCGTCACGGCCCGAAAGCTCAATTTGTGTATTTGCCCTTCTGAGCCCTGCAGTGTGAATGCTGACGAGAAGGAAGCAGTAAACGGACAAAAGCCTAACAAATCAATGCTGAAAATAAGAAAAATGTAAGAAAAATGAGTAACAAAGACTCTTTCCATCATAAGGAGAATTACAGAAAGCATCTGTAGTACCTCAAACTTGCCTATCATTTCTGGGGTCATGGCATCACAGAAACGCAACATGGCCAGGGCCTCAAAAGGAGTGCCCCCGAAGTGGAACCATCACCAGCACCACATCCAACCAGCTGTGCCTGATTTCTGAGCCCGTGTTCCAGYACTGCATTACCTTCCAAATAAAAACTTTTTTTCCTAAAGTCTAAGGAATCATCATTGCATTTTCTTAAACTGTTTGGCACTATCAAGAGTTTGGGTCCACCATAGAATCGTAGAATCACAGAATCATAGAATCAGTAAGGTTGGAAGGGACCTCTGGAGATCATCTAGTCCAACCTCCCTGCTCAAGCAGGGTCGCCTAGAGTGTGTTAGACAGGGTTRCATCCAGGCGGGCCTTGACGATCTTCAGAGAAGGAGACTCCACAACCTCTCMGGGCAACCTGTGCCAGTGCTCTGTCACTCTCACAGTGAAGAAATTCCCCCTCATGGTCAGGCRGAACTTCCTGTGTTTCARTTTCTGCCCATTGCCTCTTGTCCTGTCACACTGGACAACTGAGAAGAGTTTGTCCCCATCYCCTTGACACCCTCCCTTCAGGTACTTATACACATTGAGAAGATCCCCCCTCAGGCTTCTCTCCTCTAGGCTAAACAGGCCCAGCTCTCGCAGCCRTTCCTCATAGGGCAGATGYTCCAGCCCTCTGATCGTCTTCRTAGTCCTACGCTGGACTCTCTCCRGYAGYTCCRTGTCTCTCTTGTACTGSGSAGCCCRGAACTGGACACAGTACTCGAGATGAGGCCTCCCCAGGGCTGAGTAGAGGGGCASGATCACCTCCCTCGACCTGCTGGCAAYACTCTTCCTAATGCACCCCAGGAGACCATTGGCCTTCCTGGCCACAAGGGCACATTGCTGGCTCATGGTCAACTTGTCGTCCAGCAGCACTCCCAGGTCCTTCTCTACAGAGCTGCTGTCCAGAAGGTSAGCCCCCAGCTTGTACTGGTGCCCAGGGTTATTTTTCCCTAGGCGCAGGACTCAGCACTTGCGCTTGTTGCACCTCATAAGGTTCCTCTCYRCCCACCTCTCCAGCCTGTTCAGGTCTCTCTGAATGGCAGCACAGCCTGCTTGTGCATCAGCCACTCCTCCCATTTTTGTAACTGCTCTTCAAATAGTGGTAGGCAGCTATATCCCTTACCCATATTCATCAAACTCTCTTGACAAGACAGATGCTCCAAGCCCCATCTCAGTACCAGGAGTTCAGAGGGGAGAGCCAAAGCCAATTCTTCAGGACAGCACAGGGCATGTTGTGGCTGTGCTGTGTCACAGCTCAGYTAAGTAATACCCATGGTCTATAGAGCTTCCTTTTTCCCCTAGARAGTCTAGTGTCAGCTTCCTTCCCCAAAGCCATGCAGTAGAAGTTGGAAAGGTACAAGGAAGGATAACATAACTGGAAAGGTCTTCCTGAAAATGAGCTAAACAAATCAGAACTCTCCTGCAGGAAAAAAAAAAAAAAAAACAGCTAGGAGGGATATGGTAAGACTCCCTAAAATTAGGAAATGGATAGAGAAGGTAAAGAAGGAATAACTGTTAACTATCTTTTTTCTAGTAAAAGAATGAGGCAATATCAAATAAAATTGCTAAGTGGCAAGTTTCAAAAAGAAGTACTTCTTCACACCACGAGCAGTTAAGCTGTGGAACTCCTTGTCTCTTAGATGCTAAAAGTGTACATAGGTTCATAAATTCCATGAATTTTCATATGTGTAAATGTACCAAAACAAAAATCCAAAGCTATTAAATACAAAGACATGCTTTCTAGCTTAGAAAGTTCAGAGCCATAACCAGCTGGATGCTTGGAGAATATTCTGAGGAAGTGTCACTAATTGATCCTCTATTGGCCACCAATTCATACATCATTACAAGAGTGCTTCTAAATTAATATCCACTGAGGTTTGGACAACTTCAAGTAAACCAGAACAAGGTAGCAGAGTACATACAGCTACAACTCAGATCAGTTTACAGTTCCCCTCCCCATTTTATTTAAATGCTTAATTGTTAAACAGAATCTATCCTTTTTGTCTATCAGAGAAAAGGTAATATGCCTGATCTTGCCCCACCAGTCCAGCGTGGCATTACTGCTGTCCCACAGCAGTCAAAGGTGCAGAGCAGGGGCGACTGAGCCCAAGGACTTCAGCCATGACACATCACTCTGTTATGCTTTTCATTTTGCAGTAAGATGCCCTCGGCTCCAGAGAGCTGATTACACAAAACATTATTCAACAGAAACAACATCACACCATGGCCAGATGGCTTTATGGGCYAATAGTCTCGTCAATCAAATCTTACACCTATAGGTAGGCTCCAAACATTCACACTCCCCTCTCTTCGATTTGTTCTAATGTATAGCTTTCTGCTATACATATAAGTTCCAAAATATACCATAAGTATAAAGACCAGCTTTTACTGGTCTTGGAGTGGTAACCCATCTGGCCAGGAGAAGAACAGTCAAGGAACAGTCATCACTTCACCTTTTCATTTGTGATTTGATGGATGGAAAACACTGGACCATATTGCCCTATTATATTGTTACACCATGTGTCATCTCACACTGTTGTGACAACATGCCTTTCAGGCAGTGGATCCGCTCTGAGTCCTTAACAATATTCAACCACATGGAGCTGCCTACCTATGGCATGCCTCAGTTTCTGCAGGTTTCCAGTGGTGYATGTACCACTTCATTTCTCTTCCCACTCCCTGGGTCAGAGGCATTGCCTAGGGACAGACAGATGCCCAGGGGCATCCCTAAATCAGACAAATCTCCARCTGCCCTAGAGGCCCCTAGGAGACTGTCAGCAGCCAGAATAATTTGAGGTAGGTATGACTCATGCCAAATCCCAATCCAGAAACGAGAATATAAAGACACAGAGGTGGTTTAAAGACACTTCTCTACTTCAGCATACAGACCTGTATCAGGCACAGCTCAGCCTATCTGGAAGACAAGGCCCAGTAGCGCAATGCCCTAAAGAGATGAATGACTCCTACTGTCTCGCTGGCAGGTGCTTGCTGCATAGAGGWTTGGACCTTGGAAAGTCAAAGCTATCCGCCACTTTTCAAGGTGGGAAAGTACATTTATGTTCATCTCAGGTCTATTCTTCCAACTTTTCTAGTTCCTAGTGTGCAAGATGTATTTTAAGCTAAACTGCTCTCACCAGAGATGAGGTAATGGTGTACTAAGAAAGGAATAGGCACACCACTGTCACACACTGCCCTCCCCCACTAACCTCACTTTCTTTACACCTTTTCTACCCCACCTAACTCTGATCCTGTAGTGCTTTCATTTAAGAGCACAAAGTTCCTCCTCACAGAGCAGACACACACAAAGCTGGCACAGGCTTCAGAGGAATTAATTCAGACTGGCAAAGTCTGATCCCTTTCAGGAAGCGTGTGAGAGAGGAGGCAGCTTTCACCACTTCAGACATCAAGGAAGAGTAAGAGAAAGATGAGAAAAAACCTCACATAGAAAAGGCAGCAGGAAAATGTCCTAATTTGGAGAGACAGGCCTTATTGCCATGGCAACCCAGAATCGCCCCACAGCGGCCACATCTGACTTTGTATGTGGTGTTAAACGATTCAACCATTAAGAGAAAAAACTAAGGGAAAAGAGAGAAGGCTGTGGAATCAAAAGTGTTCGATAAATAAGAGCTTTTCTCTTGGGGCTCTCAGGAGAGTGAAATGAGCCTATTCACTCTTAAGTTATATTTTTTTTCCCCTCTCCTTTAGGTACAGACACATTTCTTTTACATTTGCTTCAGTTCTGAAAAATGAGTCACTCCTTCCTTGCTGTTCAGCCCTCTCTCCCCAGCCCATAGTGCACAGGCAATGGGACAATAAGGGGAGAAAGGGGAACCAAAGAACTGARCTCCCTTTCTCTTCCTTAAAGCACCCTACAAATAACTCCAAGGCCATGGCCAACACCAGGAACAAACGGCAAACTACATGGGGACAGTGGAGGGCAGCAGCTTATGTCACCAGAAGGTAGTAACACTACATGGCATGACTGCAGCCAGCAGGRTCTCCAGCCTCTGGTACCCAGCCCATGAAGGCACACGTGGGGTGTGTGCAAGGAGGGCTGCTGAGCTCAGCTGGTGCCAGGGGATGCAAGAGAGAGAGGGAGGGATATGTACACAAAGCATATATTGCTGACCGAAAGGAAGATTCATCCCACTGGTCATTAATTAATTACTCAATCTTGCCTTAAGATTTTCGTGCCTGCTTCAGCCCATGAATGACTCTGAACATTGCATCAAGCCTCTTCTCTCCAGATTCCTGCCTCCTTCCAYCCTCACTTTTCAGGTACTCTTAGCCCTCCCCTCCTCACTGTTGCCTCTCCTCAAACACTCGTCCCCATTCAGCAGATTTCATCCTTTCACTGTCCCAAGCACAATCTTGGAGCCTTTTCTCAGTTGCCACAAGAAATCTCACARATTTTTCAGGAGTTACCCCTCAAAGGGTGCTAGCGCAAGGAGGTGGTKCACTACAAAGAAGAGTGAGGATGGGCAAGCAGTGAGATAGGWGTGATAGAAAATGACTTTCTGCTCTGGAGATTCCCACCTTGTAGCTGAAAGGCACAAATCCCAGAGGATGAATTCCCAAAGGACTATCTCTTACACATTCCTAAATTTAAAGCAGTAAATTGATTGTCACACCAAGATCCCTGTCACTTGGTAAGTGTCTAATCTACTCATGTCAACTCATTTCTGTATCCAATTTATTCATCAAACAGAAGCAAAATGTTTGACCAAGAGGATTCCTTGACAGTAGTGACACATGTGGCATGGAGGAGGAGAGGAGATGTTTATGCACTGCTGAGGTTACACAGCCATACACCTTGCACATGATGTTACCCATTCTAGTACAGATCCACTTCCCCTATGCCACAGAAACTCAAACATGTCAGTCAAGAAAATCTTTCCACTAGTATCACAGTCTAGAGGGAAATAGAAAAACTAAACTTACTCTTCTACTATCTAACAAAAAAAAAATCTATGTTTGATCTGTGTTCCTGAGATTTGTATATTTTATGGCAGCAGCACGGCAGGAGCTGCTGGCCAGCTTCTGGCACTCTGGTAACACAAGGTATTTTGCAACAGCTTGTTTCCACATGCTGAATATCGTAACAAGCACATCTCAAGACATACAGCAACACACTACCAGACCAGTACAGTGACCAGTGAGCAATACTGCTCTTCAGAAGTGTGGCCCTAAACAAGGCAGAAGACAAAAAACACGACCAGTTCTCCTCCCAGTGGTCAGTATCATAGCATGCTTTTGCCAGCCCATTTTACCTTTGGTGAGAAAGCTGCCAGCCACAGCTTCAATTTATAGCAATTAAACAGATGAAACTTAAAATCTGCATGTGTACGTAAAATCTTCCAAGGGATCTGAGGCAAGGACAGAAGGATCAAAGCGAACTGCTTTTACAATAGTTGGTGAAGATGAGCCCCAAGGATTCATGCCAGAACACAGAGACAGGGAAGGTTAACAGCACCACAGCTCATTGGAGGAGAAAGGACCACGGGCATGAGGAGCAGTGCAGCCTGGTGAGGTCTCCAGCCATTCCCTAAGTGAAGCCGTTCCACTATCTGCAGGCGAGCACACTTTGGCACTAAACACTTGCATGAAGGCCTAATTAATGGACCACAAAGTGACTTATTAAATCTAAATTAAGCCACCAACTGACTGGCAAAAGAAATTACATTTCTGGATGAGTAATAACTGAATGAATCCCAAGCCCAGAAAAACTCAGATTCCAAATAAGCAAAAGCTTTTTAAGATAATCAGAGACTTAAAACAAAAAAGAGGGAAGCAATGGGGGTTGGGGAGTCAGTCAAATAATGAAAATTAGTAAAAAAAGAAAGGCTAGCCGGCTCATCTCCTGTCCAGTTCCTCCCATCTCCTTCCATCACAGCCGTGCTGTTTCCTGCAGTGATATACATACTCCAAAATTTTGTCAGACTCATTATAAATTATTTTAGTGGTAAGAATTGCAACATTCCCTGTAGAGACCAGCCTGTACAGCCAAAGAGAACCCACTGCTCAGAGATGCTTCCATTACACCTTTCAGACCTCACTGCCTCTTGCCCTCCCTGAGCTCAGGTCTTTCAGCACACCGTCTTTTCTAGATCAAGGGATACATATTCCCTTCTTTCCACTTTCAGGTTGGCTCCTCCTCAGCCAACAAAAGGCACCCACTGATTAGAGCATGGCCTGATCTCCTTCAGTGCCACTTGAGGAACCCAAACCATCACAGCTTGCTGTAGTCTTGCCACAGTGCTAAAATCAAGTAGACAGTGAGGCCAAAGGCAGAGGGCATGCAGGAAAAAGTGGGGCAGAAAACAGGTATCTACTTGCCAGTTATCAAGTAAACCTAGGTGCAATTCATGTTTTAAGTGCAATTTGTAAGTATCTGCTTTGAAAATATAGTGCCCTACTCTTCCACAGAGGATACTAATGGAATAATCCAATTACTGCTGCTGTCTTCAGGCTAATTTCTTTTTCCCAAGAGGTCTGTTTTTCGATAGAAATATTAAAATCTTCAAGCTTTGCACCACGTTCCCCTTCAAAAGCTATCAGATAGGAGCATGAAACACTGAGCAAGTGTCTGTTCATGTTTATGTCTCATTTGCTTCTGTGATCTAAGTCGCAGCGGTACGTTGCTGTGAGTCACAGAGCACATACATGTGTGCAGAGCACAAGTGTGAACCGAACATCCAGTGCTGAGAGACAGGGCGGCTTCTCTATGCAAATCACAGAACAGGACCATGCCAGAGTGAATCACAGTGTGTTACTGTGTGAGTGTATGGCACTGAGGGCTAGTATGCCAGGCACATGTTTAGGGCACACCGTATAGGTCACTTGTGCAGAAATCACAGTTTGTGAAATACTGACATAGCTTTGCYCACCTTTTCTGTGCATTTTTACCATGTTTTCCTCATGAAACAAAGATTTTACAGACCTGTTGTATGCCTCTGTGTGTGTGTGTGTGTGTGTGTGTGTGTGTGTGTGTGTTCTTACAATTCTGTACAACATACAGCCCTATGACCACAGGCAGTCCCAAAGCCTTTGTATATGTGTATGATTCAGTCCATCAGCACCCAAAGGATGTGGTTCACAAGGCAATGAAATATACTGACCAGGCAACATGCCTATAGTGGCCAGTCCCTATACACACAGCCCCAGGGCAGCACAGTACATTGATCTCCTGCCCATTCAGGAGGTACAAAAGATGCAGGGAAAACTAGGAAAAGGGTAGGAGGAGACTTGGGAGAAACAGGGTTATTGCAGGGCAGAGGTGTTACCAGGTGTTCAAAAACTGAAACCTCTATGGGCACATCCATTTGTTTGGATTGGACATCCCCTAGCTGAAACAGATGAGTGGGTGAAGAAACAATATCCTTTCAATGCCCCAAATCCTCATCATTGAGAGAAGACTGAGCTCTTCTGAAATCTCTTCATTCAGTATAAGTTCTCTCCTCTGTGGACTCTCTGGTGTCTACTAAGGGCCAAGCTCACATTAGAGTCTTAGTATGTAATTCGAATAGTCAGTTAACCATGAAACACAAATGCATTGAAAACAAGACTTCATTCATTTGAGAGCTGACAACACTACTTGTAGCATTGCCTTTACATTCGCTCTGTCTTCTCAACAAGCTATTCCAATGTTAGGTTATAAAATTCACTTTTAACTGTGCCAGACAGAAAAAAAAAGTGCGCCTCTAGTGTAGATTCTCACAACTGGGGAGACTTGGTGTGTCCATTCAGAAATACTATGTGAAAAGCCCAACTTTCAAAAGGTGGAGATGGACAGCATTTTTTCAAATTGGGACTGCCTTAACATGTCTCATGTTGGATGTCAAAAAGGCACCTATAATCAGTGTTTGCACTCAAAATGCTTTAGCCTGATTCTTCAATTTCCGTTGCTTCCTGCAGTGAGCCTGTCCAGATACCAGGTGTCCTGTGCCTGGCAGCTTTGCACAAAGTGCCACATGCAAAAGGCTCTCCACTCCATCAGCCCTAATGCCACCTGTTCCCCAACCTTCCTGCCACCCACCTAGCACTGCTGTGCAGAGGAACAGAGTGAACCTGGCTGAGAGCCCGGTTCGTGAAGGATCTCAAATGGAGCCAGACAACTTTCAGACATGGAAGACAGGCACAAGAGATGCTCTTTCCATACACCATTATCTGATAACTACAGCATTATCTGACAAGAGTCTCTCCCTCTACTTCCTGAGCAACTACCTCCATTGCTAAGAATACATTGACCCTTTATTGTATCTACACTACCTTTATAAGAGGATTGCCTTCCTTACACTTCTCCTATTCTCTGCTAGGYCTCCTTCTGCTTTCTCTAGTAGATGACTAAAAGGTATTGGTGACCATCAGCTCAGTATGTCACCTGAAGGAAAGCACATCCTCTGCTCCCTCACTCCACTTCCATACTGCATCAGCAACAGGAGATTCTCTGTTCCCAACAAGCCCTAATGAACTGGAGATCATGAAGACACCATATTCCTAAGTGAGGAGTCTCAGAAAGAGGAGACAGTCAGCTCTGGAAGAAAAATCATTTATTTCAAGCAGATCAGAACTACATGGAGACACTAGGAAGGAAAACCTTTTCTGGTGATAGTAATTTTGCCTTGTACTTAGCTCCGTGCAGGGCATGTAAACCCTATGATTTGGGAGGCTTAAAGAGAAGTTGAAACAACAAATTCCTCCCAGATTACTGATTTTTAATAAAGCTGGAAAGCTGGCTAATGCAACACATCGAACACTGAAACTTCAGCTCAAGTAGATTTATATCAGAGAAAGCATTAGACACATGTACATAAGGAGTAGCATGGGTGAATTCCCTCTTGGATCATTTGAGGCAAGGTTATACCCATAGTTAGGACTAGGGACCTAGCAGGGACTTAGAGCAAGTTTTTGATGTCTTTCCTCCATTCCTATCCTTCACCAGACCCTTGTAGTTTGAAGATACCTCTGCCACAGGAAGGCCAGCCCAGTAAGTGTGAACCCCATCAGCCAAGACTGACAAACCCTCACTCAGTTGCTCACCACACTTCAGCATCTGGGTCAGTAACATCCCTACAGGAAGCTCTACCCTAGCTGAGGTGGTGCCACAGGCTCCCCCTGCCAGATCCATATGAACTCAGCAGTCACAGCCATTAGCCTGGAGGAAACAACCAGCAACACACAAGGCTGCTAAAAATCTTTTCCCAAGCTTTGCCGCCCCCTTACCCACTTGTCTGTGACGTGGTATATACAACACTAGACTGCATTAGGCTGCAGTGAGAGGATCACCAGCCTGTCAAGCTGGTGATGTGAAGAACGGTATTAAACTGAGTAATTAAATCACTTCTGTAATTACTCTCACACAGTTATAAATAATGTAGGCCCACACGTTCTCTCTGGAAGTCACAATAGCGAGAGAATACCGGGTGAGGGATACAAATGAAAAAGAAGAAATAATAATAATAATAAAAACACTTAACATTTATACCATAGTTTGCATTTTCAAAGCACAGTGCAAACAATAATTAAGGAATGAGTAGAATGACAGACAGAGGAGAGTGAGAGAGAAAGGAAAGTAGGAGACAGGAGAGGAAAGGAAGGGGGCAAGCATGGAGCAGCATTTGAGACCCTGCAGTGGCCACCCAGTAAAGCTCGCAGCTTGGTGGAAACACTGCCCAGCCATGTGGAAGGGCAACATCATGTGGCTCTTCAAACCTCATTTCCTTATTTCTACAGCAAGCTGGGGGAGTGAGGAAACAGCTTTGTTTCCACAGAAAGCGAGCACCAAAATAAACACCCTAGTGGGAGCCAGGACAAAAAACTGTGCTGCAAGTAACAAATACACACCTGGAGGAGCCAGCAGCTCCATCACAGAGCCTCCCCTGAACTATTTTTGTCCGTCCCCTCCAGCGCAGAGACTCGGCAGTGATTGCGCTGGCCCCGAGCCAGGGAGCTGGCAATCAGTGCCGCGTGGGGCTGGGGGAGGCTCACCTGCTCACAGYGGGAGCTTTTCGCTCTCCCCACCGGTCTCCAGGCTTCTGACACGAGGCAAGCTCAGTGGGGGGGGGGGTGTGGCTGAGTCAGCATGCTTTAAGAGATAGCTGCCAGACTTTGCCGGGGGGACACAAATTCCAGTATCCCTGTCCCCCTGCAGAGTAATGGYACATGGGAGACATTTCTCATTCCCTTTGTGGCTCAGCATGGAGAGGGGGAGGGAATATTTCTTGCAGACATGCTGAACAGAGCAGGGAGGCAGAGCTCCAGGGAGGATGTCACAGCCCCATCCCACTGCCCTGTCCACTACTACGTGCCTCTGCCCCAGGTCCATTCTCCTCTCCCACTTTCCACCCAACAGGCTTTCCACCCCAGTTTTATACTCCACATTGCATTTGTTCAGCTCTTCTGCTACCCTCAATTCCCTGTCTCTTGTTCTTTTTTTTCAAGTCAGGCAGAAACTCCTGCTCAGACGGATCTCCATCTCATTAGTTCCCCTCTCCATTTTCCCATTYCCCTTCTCCCTTTTCTGACCTTTTTCCAGCCCATCTCCTTGTTTCAGGATCTTTTCCCAGACATCTCTTTCTTCATCATCAGACTGTCCTCTCCCACTTTACCTCACTCATGCACAAGCCCAGATCTCTCATACAGCTAATGCTAGTGTTCCCACAGGTCCTCTCGATTTCTCTTCCTGGATCCTAGTCTCTTTGCTGTGTCCACACACACTCCCTCATCACTGCTAACTCCAGCCTCTACCTCTAGCTGTAGCTTTTGCCAAGCATTGCAAGTTTTGCCATCAGCTTCCTGCACCTCTTCCCAAACACTAGCTTCCTCTCTCCAGGTATCTTCTCCTACTCTATTCCTCTGCTACAGTCCTTCACAAAGATCAGTCCTTTTGCCTGCTGAATAATTTATTGCTCTTTGCTGCATCCCTCAGGGACCTCACTGACCTCCCAGGAGAGCCAGTTCCACCCACCTGAAGCCCCCAGTATGGCCTGCAGCAGCCTAGGGGTGCAGGTGCAGTTTTAAAGTATAGCTTGCAAGGACAGAAACTCTTCAAGAGTTGCCAGCTTGGGGCAGTCTACACAGTGATAACAAAAGAGCATTGCTGATTAAGTCATCCCCCAGAAGACACCTTCTCGAAACTTAGGTCCTTGCTCTAAAGACCTGTGGTGGTCAGGCAGAACCTTTCAAGGAAAAGGTGCCAGTATTTTTAACATGAGCAAATCACGTATTTTCTTTCAGCTCATTTTCAGAGAGTTGCTTTATTTTCCAAAAGAAACTTGGAGCATTCACCTGGCATAGGAAACTTCTGCCCAAACAGTCAGAATATGGCAAAGTTTCAGGAAACCCACAAGAGAATCTCGCAATGGGGAATGGTGGGCAAGCTTACAATACACAGTACTATCAGCTATACAATAAGCTCTCTTGCATGACACAGCTATTCAGCCACTCTAGTAGGGGTTACAGCTTCTCCTCCTGGAATCTAGCTTTTCCTATGAAGCATTGTATTTACTTCAGCTTGAAGAATTCATTAATTGCTCCCTAGCAATTAGGTAGTCTTTGCCTTTTGTAGAGCTCAAAGGACTTTACAGAAACATTATTACCATCTTCTTGCATGGAGAAAATTGCAGTAGACAGAAGCTGAACAATGGTCCTGAAGTCACGTAGAAAGCTATTTTAGAGCAGTGCTGCAACTGAGACTCAGGTCTTTCAGGCCAGAAATTTTTTTTAGATTTGAGATTTGACAACACACCCATTGGATCAGCCCCACTAAGTGTGCATACCTGTCTTTTTTTTTTTTTTTTTTTTTTTTTTGCCTGCCTTTAGACTCTCCATCTCCTTTATTTCTTCTTTCACCCTCCATCTGCAACATATGTTTACCATTAGTATAAGGAATCTCACAGATACTCAGCTAGAAGCGATTGACAAAGCACAGAGAAACTACCATGACAGTCTTCAGGTTTTTTCTTTTTTTTTTTTTTTTCAATCACTCTCAAACTTACTTTACTTAAGCCCTTTCTTTTTGTTCTTGTTTTTTTCATGGTAGTAGATTCAGGACAAGTTTTCTGTCTCTGTCTCTCAACTTGTTCGTTTTCCTCCTCCACCCTGGCTATGTAACACATTCTCCAGTGCTTAGTCTAGTCCTGGTCGAAAACAACTGAAGCAATGCAGCTTCCACACTCTTCCCTGAGGAAACCACAGCACATTGTAATAAAACTCACAGTGTCTGGACTTTCTTCTCRATACACATTTAACTTATATCTTTTCCTCAGTTTCATCCCTTTGTTCCTACTTTTACTTCTGGCAACTACKCTAAGTATTATTTTCTCTAAGCTTGGTATATCTCTATCCACCGCATACATAAATGAGCACCCTGACTCACTGTTCAGCCAATCTACAATACACATACATAGCTGTTTCAGTCTTTCTTCATACATCAATCCCTCCAGATCCTTAGTAGAATCATAGACTACAGTCATATCTTTTTCTGAACCCTATTTTTTCCAGCCTATGCATATTTAATTCCCTTAACTCCCCTCATAATCCATCCCCTCCAAACTTGGTTAATGAGGCAAATAAAAGGCAAAGAGAATAACAGATTCCCTGAAAAGAATTTTTTCTCTCTGTCCTGCGGTTACTGGGGAATGACACATGGATCTRAAGCAGCAACACTGGGCAATTTCACACTCCTTGTTTTCAATTTCATTTTGAGGCCGGTTTAGGGTAGGGACAAATTTGAGTGTAATTAATTTAGATTTTGTGAGATAAGTGACCGCTTGAGGTTGTAATAAAGATCTGTCTGCTATAGAAAGAAGAAAGTAATCTTCTTGTCTGGCTGTGGATGGTACAAATTGATTAGATACTTTTGTGTTAGTCTTTTTTGTTTTGAAGAAAGATGTTAGAATAATGATTGTAAATAATGATAGGTCAGGTCTCATCAGGCTCCTAGATTTTCTTTAGATAAGTACACACAGGTTTAGAGGTTTATCCAAACACCATCAGTTTGAAAATCAGGGTTAGAAACTAGGAAGAAGAAATTCTTTTTCACAGAAACCCAATTACTTGCCAGGTCCAAGATGAGTGGAAATCAATCTTTTTTTTTTTTCATGGATATTTCAATTCTTCTACTTCCAAGTAGAAAATGGTGACATCATGTATATGTATTAGTAGGAAAGAGCTTCCTTGCCCTCAGGTAGGGCTGCAGCTGTTGCATCAGAACTACGCAAAGAAAGGTTATGGGATAGCCTTCTGCCAGTCAAAAAAAAAAAATCACTATAATAACAGAAAAAAATAAAACAGTACTCCTGGAAGAAAAATTCTATGACCTAAAATAAAGCAGCTTATAAATAGCTGCAAAAGACTGATGTAAAGGAATCAGACTTCACACTTGCTTGGTGTGTGTTGTCTGGGACAACTCTGCCTTGGGAAGGATTCTGCACCTCTATTTAGRCTTCTCTGCATTCAGCTTCCCGTGCCAGACGCAGGACATCTTGGCTCAGTGTTAGCCTCACCTGGGTCTCAGTGGGTTTTCCTCTCCCCAAGCCTGTGTCACTCTGAAGTGTGGATGGTGCCTTCAGGCTTCGGGTGTCTGAGGCTCTTCATTTCCAAGGCTCAGGGCAAATATGAAGTGTGTCGGGCAGAAATGATTAAGTAAAATGTGATGACAATACTTTGAGGAAAAACTATGTTTCTATATTAAAAAAAAGTGGTTTTGCTCGACGGGGTTTTTCTAAGCAACAAAATCAAATATTATATTTTTTTCTTATGATTATTATTCTGGCTCCTGAAAACAATACCAAAAAAAAATAGCCTTTGAACAGGGTTTCTCCTGAGAAAATGGGAGAGAAAGTAGCRGGAAACTTTCAAAATTAAAAAAATGGACAATTTTAACATGATATGTAACAAAAGAAATGATAAATTTCATTGAAGTCATTTTTCCATTGAGATAATATTGACAGAAATATTTCAGCTCTTGTTTAGGAAATGAGAGTTGACACTCAAGGGTTTAATGGCCCTGGGGAGAGGCTAAAGCTCTTAAAAGTTCATTTCCAGGTTTCCTAATATCTGAGGGATTTTTAAAGCTGTAATTTATTTGTAAAGAAATAAAAATTGTTCTAGGGAAAGTTTGAGATGTTAAACTTCACAGAAATACTCTGCCTATATTCTCTTTTTTTACGTGAAAATTTTAATTTTGTGTGGATGGATTAGATACAGATGTAAACATAAATTACTGACCCACCTAGCCTGTTCTTAGAGGTGTGTATGCAAGGGAAAACAATGTTGGCATACAAAACTGGCTTTTATTCTCTCTTTTTCTATGACCTACCTTTTTTCTCCTTCTCCCTTCTCAACCTTTATGGCAGACTCATAGTTTGAGGACAAACAATGTTTAGTTCATTATTTGTGCCCTACACAGAGCTTTCATTTAGCAGCAAAAAGAAACAAAAGCAAAAAAAAAAGTGTCTTAATCATGTCCTCAATAAAAAATATTAAAAGCTTGAAGGGAAAATGCTGATTTTTTTAAAATCAAACTCATCTCTGCTAATCACTAGATCAGTCTGGGAAACATTTAAACTATCATCAAATGCAGTTTCAAAAAATGGAAATATAAATTGCATATAATTTTGCTTTGGAGGGAAAAAAGCTAAAAATCTTCTAACAATGTTGAACCATAGTCTTTCAACATTTGTAGATCAAAATGTGTATTTCCCTTTCTAAGCAGCATTTTGTTTCAGAATTTACTTCAGTTCATAAAATCCATTCAAAGGGAACTTTTTCTTTTGTTTTTACTTAATTTCTTTCACGTAGAGCTTTAAAAAATTCAGATGTCATCCCTAATGAAAATTAAAGCAATCTACATCCAAAAAAAATGAGGTTTGCATTCCCCATGCATCTCTATTATTTAACCTTTGGAAACCTGAGAGTGAAAGTGCTTTCCTTTTAATTACAGATGTTCTGCTTTTAGCAGCACTGTCCCAGTGTCTTTGACTTTGTCCTGGTTTCAGTGTGTATCTAGGCTTTCAGCTCATCCAACTAGTTTTGGCTTCCCTGTATGTGCAGCGTCCTTTTGCTGCACTCTGGCCAGCAGCTAGTTTTCTTCCCTGCTGCTTTACACGTATTCTTGAGTTTGGATGTGCTCCCCACTGAAATACCAAGGAATACCACTGCTGCAGCAGCACGGCCCAGGCACAGAGCTGCCACAGCAACCTTCAGTGKTTAAGGATAGAGAATACATATCTTGGAGACCTTGCCAGAAAACAAAAGAAAGGGAACAGGGATTTATGATCTGGAGCTGGTAAGGCAGGGGAGAAACTGCAGCTTCGGGGTGAATGCGAGAAAAAAGAGCAAGCTAATACAGGAAACAGATGAAAAATCACATCTAAGTTGTGTGAGAAAAGAAGAATCTGGCCTAAAAAGAATCAAGAATTTGGGATTTGAAGTTTCATGAAGTTTTTGTTCTGATTTTATTATGGGCACAGTCCAATTGCATAGATCATTTCTTCCTACCATTTTATTTCCATCAGGATGCCTATTGTGTGTGAGCAAGCCCTGGAGAAAACAGCAAGGGACACAGAGATAAAGAAGAATTATTTTCAGCTGGAAAAAATATAATCTTCTGCTTCTTCCAGTATTTTTTCTGAGTGTTGCATGTGCACCATTTTGTTACTTCACATTTATGTTGCCTTATAAGGCTGAAAAGACAAGAAGTATTGGCAAAATGGTGTGACTATGCAGAAAAATCAAGGAACACTTCCACCAGGARTGATGGTCACCGGCCATGCTATAAGGGAACACAAAGCATTTTCTGCTCTTATCCTTTCTACTTCCATTACCACCACATTGACTTTTTTCATTTTTTAAAAAGTTAATACTCACTGTGAAACAGACAAGTCAGTCAAATCGCTTAGTCGTTTTTTTATGCAAGAAGATAAATCTTTTTCAATACAGTAAGTGGCCTACATCTCAACAACAATTTCCTCTTCTTTTAAGATATTGCAAGCTTGACATCCAGAAATCTGTGGGCCCAGATGGGATGCACCCATGAGTACTGAGGGAGCTGGCAGATGTTGTTACTGGGCCATTCTCCATCATTTTTGAAAAGTCGTGGAGAACTGGAAGAAAGCCAGTGTCACTCCAGTCTTCAAAAAGGGCAAGGAGGAGGACCCAGGCAACTATAGGCTGGTCAGCCTCACCTCCATCCCTGGAAAGGTGGTGGAACAGCTCATTCTGAATGTCATCTCCAGACATATGGAGGAAAAGAAGGTGATCAGGAGTAGCCAGCATGGATTCACCAAGGGGAAATCCTGCTTAATCAATCTGATAGCCTTCCCTGATGGAATGACTGGCTGGGTAGATGAGGGGAGAGCAGTGGACGTTGTGCACCTTGACTTCAGCAAGGCTTTTGACACTGTCTCCCATAACATACTCCTAGATAAGCTCAGGAAGTGCGGGTTAGATGAGGGGACTGTGAAGTGGATTGAGAACTGGCTGAAAGGCAGAGCTCAGAGGGTCGTCATCAGTGGCGTGGAGTCTAGCTAGAGGCCTGTGGCTAGTGGTATCCCCCAGGGCTCAGTACTAGGTCCCATCCTGTTCAACTTCTTCATCAATGACCTGGATGAGGGGACAGGTCACCTCAACAAGTTTGCTGATGATACCAAGCTGGGAGGAGTGGCTGACACACCAGAGGGCTGTGCTGCCATTCAGAGAGACCTGAACAGGCTGGAAAGCTGGGCAGAGAGGAACCTCATGAGGTTCAACAAGAGCAAGTGCTGAGTCCTGCGCCTAGGGAAAAATAACCCTGGGCACAAATACAAGCTGGGGACTGACCTGCTGGACAGCAGCTCTGCAGAGAAAGACCTCRGAGTGCTGCTGGACGACAGATTGACCATGAGCCAGCAACGTGCCCTTGTGGCCAGGAAGGCCAATGGTCTCCTGGGGTGCMTTAGGAAGAGTGTTGCCAGCAGGTCGAGGGAGGTGATCCAGCCCCTCTACTCAGCCCTGGGGAGGCCTCATCTCGAGTACTGTGTCCAGTTCTAGGCTCCCCTGTACAAAGAGACATGGAGCTGCTGGAGAGAGTCCAGCGTAGGACTACGAAGACGATCAGAGGGCTGGARCATCYGCCCTACAAGGAACAACTGCGAGAGCTGGGCCTGTTTAGCCTGGGGAAGAGAAGCCTGAGGGGGGATCATATCAGTGTGTATAAGTACCTGAAGGGAGGGTGTCAAGGGGATGGGGACAAACTCTTCTCAGTTGTCCCGTGTGACAGGACAAGAGGCAATGGGCAGAAATTGAAGCACAGGAAGTTCCACCTGAAYGTGAGGGGAAATTTCTTCACCGTTGAGAGTGATGGAGCACTGGACCAGGTTGCCCCGAGAGGTTGTGGAGTCTCCTTCTCTGAAGATCGTCAAGGCCCGCCTGGATGCAACCCTGTCTAACATGCTCTAGGTGACCCTGCTGAGCAGGGAGGTTGGACTAGATGATCTCCAGAGGTCCCTTCCAAACTTACTGATTCTATGATTCTATACATCGTATGTATATACATACATATATATAAAAGTATACATTGTTATTATTGTTATTATACTATAAGTAGACATTGCTATTATTATTTCCATTTCTCTGACTGCTCCTTTACTTCCTCATTCTGATCAGAAGTGATAGTAGGCAATACTGAAAATATAATAAAGCGAAACCGAGTCTAGAAATGTCTGCTACCTTAAAGGTTTCCTTCCACTATTAGTTTTCCAACCCAGAGCATACCTACCAATGAGCTATTTCCACACTGTGGTAGGAATGAATTTTATTTTCCAGAGCAATTCTTAACACTGGACTGGGAGCAGATGTCCCCACTAGTCTTAAGGGCATTACGCTCCCAACAACAACAAAATCTAATGCTTACGATAATGTAAAATAAAATCATAAAGAGGAATTTTARGCAACTTTAGGCAAACCAAAAAGATCGGAGAAACACAACAACCCATTTTCTTGGATCCCAAGAACCCAGTGTTGGTGATGATCCATGCAGATTTCCCTCTCCTACCTGTCATTTCAGATTAAACAGGGGTCAGTAGTAAACCGTGCTGCTCCCTTGTTAACCAGGGGTCTTGGTGAGATGATACTGTTGTCCTCATTCCTCTTCAATGTATTAACACCAAAACAAGGACCAGATGTTTGCTAGTAGGGCTGAAATAGTGCAGTCCCTTTTATACCCTGCCCCATGACTGCAGAACTTGCTTCTCTGAGAGTATCTAATGCAGGGGCTATTGGACTTTCTTAGCTGTTTTTCCCAGGCTGTCCTGCCCTGACAACACGGGATAACGACCACGGCAGTTCACAAGGTTTGGCATCACTGCTGGCCATTTCATCAGAAGCTAAAAGGATTGAATTGGCTAGGAGGAGGCCCTCCACTGGAAAAGTGGTCTCTCTAGAGATAGACTGAGGCATGTCGTGTCTGTGCTGTGTCATTTTCCTGGAACTAAGCACAGATCTCGGTGTGCACAGAAATCACCTGGTCATTTTCTTCTGATGCCAAATTAGACAGAGATTAAATGCAGCATTTCCTAACAGCTAAACAAGTGGGACCAGGCACACGAGCACCTAGGAGAGAAACGGCAAACGTGTATGCAAATGACTATATAATTGTTCATAAGAAATAGGCAAAACAGAGAAATACAGAAAGGACAAATACTAGCTGCAAAATCTAATCAAATGTAATATTAAAGAGCATGAGTTTGAACAAAACAATCAAAAAATCCAGATGTTACAATTTCAGCAACATATCACCATCTGCCGTGTTATACCTAGGACAGGATTTAACTTCAGGCATGAAGAGCAAGTCAGAGGTACAGCCCCTTTTAGTACCGAGTGGGGAGACACATGAATACCTCACAAGCATTTCACTCCACCCTAAGGAGGGTGAGATGTCCTCAGATGGCACCTCCTTCGCCAGTGATTGTAGAGATACTCCAGCTAGTAGGTAAGCAAGCTTTTAGATGCCTGTTAACTGAGATGAAGCCAATCCATGCTATACATCATATGAAGTATCTGTCTACATATGCAGGGGGAAAGTAAATTCAAGCTTGAAATCTGGTGGGTTTTTTTTTTAATTATTTTGCCTGCTCTCCTGGGTTTCAATTTACCAGCTTAACCCTCACTGAAGATAAAACAGAATTTCACATGCTGGTTAAAAGCAGGTGGATCAGCCAAGGGCTTTTGCTCAAACCTCCAGAGAAGAGGCTCTTAWCCGTCATACTAAGACGTCAGCGGTTTGTACCATTGGTCCTACTGATTGCAAATGCACACAGAGTACAGCCAGGCTCTAAGTGCAGGTCTGAATCTGTGAAATGCTGAGCCAGTTCAATCACAGCTGACTGCTGTGGGTGTTGAGGGGATGCTGAAAGAAGCAGTTGCTGCTTTACAAGATCAAACCCTAACCATATAACTCGTTTGCAAACAATATGACTAAAAGTCAATGAAAGCAAAGCCTCCATCAAGGCCATTTGTGGAAAGTAGATTGTTAAGGACTTACCAGTCTGGTTTCAATATTTTTCAGTAGAATATCAATGTATTTACTCTCTGCCATATTTTAATTTAATTCATCAAATAAGTATCATCCATTAAGGATTACGCATCTGTGAATCAGAATCTGTAAAGGTCAGCCATTTCAATCTATGTTTAAAAGAAATCTTGCCCTTTCCTAAAATGCAGATCTTTGCACGTAACCTGCTTCTCCCGTCCACAAAGCTACAAAAAAGAGAGTTGATAAAACAGAGTTTTCCATTCATAAGACTTCCGTCTTTGAGCTCCCCATGGGCTGCCTGCCTGCCAGAATGTGCTTTAGAAGCAAGTCAGTGGGGTACACAGGGCAACAGCATGACATGCTGCCTTCCTAAGGAGAGACCAGAGATGGGTAAAAAGAAAAATCTTTGGGAAGTTCAATAGGCCAAATTCCTCTTTGAATTACAGCAGCATAAATCTGAGTTAATCTTACCAAAGGCACTGGGGCTATGCTGGATTTACACTGCAGGAGTCTGAAATCAGAATTTGGCCAGTCAAGTTCAAAAATCACAAGGACCTTTTTCTAGTGCTCAGGAGGTCTGGCATCAGCAACATTTATGCTTGTTTACAGTGGATATAAAATGCCACTGTAAGTGTGAAATGTGGTACTCTAGTAATATTTCAGACCTGCTTTACATGGACATTGATAAGTATGCAAAGCAGTGGTAGGAGAGCAATAAAACATAGAGGTGTTGCCTGATTCTTGTCAAAGAAGGAAAAGCTTTACTGTTGGAGAAATGGGGCAGAATGACTTTACCATATGTGAAATTATTCAAGTGGAGAGAAAATAAAATGCCTGTGATTATTTTATTTAATAATTACTTTAGCTCAAAGCCCAATTTCAGAAAATAATCTGAATATTAGTTGTATATCATTTATATACTGAATAACTGGTCAAAGAATGAGACAATAATTTGTGGCTAATTTTTCCYATCTATTCACCTATAAAAACCTACACTGGATTAATTATTTACAACAGAAAGAAAACAAAACATGCCTRGATTTCTCAGTTTGCTAGATTTCATTCTGAGGAAAAGTTACCATACTGATCATAATTCCCCCCCCTTCATTCAGTTACACCTGATCTGCCTAGTTGTACGTCTCAGATCCTCTTAAAAGTGACCTGCAAAAGAAAAATAATCAGCTTGCATCCTTGTTTATTTCTTTATGATACACCAAGTGGAGTCAAGAGGTTCTTCTCAATAGACGGGTCAAGTCAGACTCTTTCTTACGCTGAGTCTGCAGGACACTCCTACTTCTCCAGGGTATTTCTGCTGGCCCACATCAGCCTGGAGGCCAGTGCAACCTACACTGGCTGGCCAAATGCACACTCAAATGTGAATTGTTGGGTCTCCTGTTGCTCCTGGGGGAGATTTGTATCAAGTCCAGCTGTACCGCATGAGGGCTCCCCTAAGCTGAGAGTTATCAGCTGGCCACAGCTGCTGCTCCTCTCTACTCCTCTGCCCTGTTCAAAAGCAGTAGTGGGAAAGTCTGTTTGTGTAATAACTCCCTGGAAGACTGACTGGAGCCTGGGAAAACAGTGAAACGTCAGTAATACGAAGGAATAAAGTAGTGAAGCAGAAACAAGAAGGACATAGCTAGACTGGTTCAGACTGGTTATTTGCTGTAGCTAACACCTATTTAACTCCASGAGCTAATGAACACTTTGGAGAGAGGGTGGCTTTATTAAAGGTTCAATTACTTTTCAATTAAGACATAGGAGCTATATTAAACGTCCCTGAAAACGCCATGATGTCCTCCAGCTTCACRCAGGAAAAACCCAAGCTAGCATTCTCAGCTCTTCTAAAGTAAAACACAGGTAAAAATAAAATATTTTCAAAAATCACAATTATCAGGGGCTCTTCACCTATCATAAAGAAGAAGAGCTCATTCTTTTGCAGCTCTCTTCTACCTGCTCTTTTCCCTCGTTAGTTTTTCTCTGTTGCAGATAATTCCACATGATTAATAGGCTCTCCAGCAGTGCTACACACAGTTAACTTTTTTAATATGTCTTTGAATCTTTCTCTCTCTAATCACTCAACCCATGAGGTTTCAGCTGAGAATCGGAGAATAGGATATTTCTCTCTGTTTTAAATTTGGATCTGCAGGTCTATTGGAGAAGCAAGTTCAATTTTACCTTATCTGCCATGATCATAGAGGAGCCTCCATGGATGCCCAGGATGGGAGTAAGGGTCTGGGCAGAGATGAAGTCCAGGATCTGTGCAATGGCTTCCTGGTCTGTGTCATCAGCGAATACCACCCCTTGAATCTTACGGTCTGACATGAGGTCACAGATGCGGGTGATGATGCTCTTGGGATCTGTCTCATTCATGGCCACCAGCTCCACCCGAGGCACCACTGAGAGGTGGTGGAAGTCATCTTTCTCGTGGGCATCTTTGATGGCCACTTCGTCTGAGGTCCCCACCAGGATGACCGCGATGCCAATGCTCGGGTGGCTTTTCTGGGCATGGGCCCCGCTCCCTGTTGTTGCGAGGACTGCCAGCACCAGCCAAAACCTTGGAGAGTAGCACTCCACCCTGGGCCTCATCTTCAGCTCTTACACTCCCTGAGCAAGGAAGAAATWAAAGGAGAAGAGAGACAGAGAGAAAGTGATTAATTGACAAGTCAATACATATACTTACTTTCAAGGCAGATCTGTTGATTTTCCTCATYCACCAACTCTCATCCCCCCATAAAAGTCTATCACTCCCTCCTGCCTGATGTCCAGCCCTTTGGCCAAATTTGGACCTCTGTTAAAAACAGGGGAGTTGAGGTCAGTCCAGCCTCTACTTCAGAGTTTGGAGTCACTTCAGAGAACAGCTGTCAGCAGAATATAGGATCATGTCATCTCTCTGGCACCGCATCACTTTGAGACTCAAGTCAAAAGTGATTGAGAATTGTCCTTTGATGGCTGTTCAGCTGCCTTTGTGAAACTAATTGCTTATGTCAAGTCCGTGTCTAAGTACTTGCCCCCAACATAAAGGAATTATTGATGTTTGCAATCATTTTGGCCTTCTGCTGGATGTATAAGCAGAGAGGCTGAAGAGACCAGGAAGACAGGATTCCTTTTTGTTTCTCAGCACAGCCCATCCAGACTGAAGTGAGGACAAATGGCTAAGGCCACTGAAAGTGTGTGGGCAGGGGGAGGTTACAATGTGTGTGTGTGTATGCATTGCTTATAACCTTCCTACCACTGGAACACACGCRTGGTTCCAATCTATAGTATTCTTAGTCACATGCCTTTCACCCATACAAGGCAGATTTATTTTTACAAAGCCAGGAACACAAAATTTCCTAATGATCATGGCAAAAAAAAATAGAGCAGTATAGTGCATAGGAGATGTTCCCTCCAAGTCCTACATGGCAGTTGTTTTTTGCCCAGAAGCAGAAAGGTGCACAAAGCTTACAAAAGCTCACCCTCAGCTACCACAGCCAGGGATGTTGCAATGATCCTTTCCCTGAACATGTCCACTTTATCATATAATCCTAACAGYAGAAATTGAAACACCCAGTGAGGTCATCTCTCCAATCCCTGCATGAGTAGGTCTACTCCCTTGGGATTGCTCTTAGCTCTTTCTTTATTCAGTCTTGTTTTAATAATACATCGCATTTCTACAGCACTTTTCATCCTCAAGGCACTTCACAAACACTAATGAATTAATCCTTGCAGTGCCTACACAAAGTAAATGTTATCAGAACTCTCCCAGTCTGAGAATAAAAAAAAGAGTAGTGACCCCCTCCATCCACTCCACCACCCACGAGAGGCAGCACTGCTTGGCAGTCCCACTCAGGGCCACATTACTATCTCAAGCAGGTTTGGAGCATTTCAAATCGTAGAAGACTTYCCCTCAGCTCCAAAACCCATATTCAGCTTTTCATGCCCACATATCCATTCTCTAAGAGTGATGTATATAAGTTTATACATACATACATATATATACACACACATATAGATATAAAATTGTATATATATGCACACACACACACACACTTAGACTAAATACGTCAGCCMTTTGTTTATTTGCACTACATCCTCTGCTCTCTGGTCTTACGGGATCCATTACCCAGACCCTTCCACACCCTTCACTGTTGTACATACCCCTGTCAAACTGACAGAAAGTCACAGCAGCAGGAACAAGACTGGCAGGACTTTAGTAAAGCTAGAAATCTGTCCAACATCCCTACCAAGCATCAGTTGCCCCAGTGAAAGGGCACAAGGTGCCCCATCATGTCCTGCCAAGAAGAACATGTAAGCTCAGCACCTGCTCCTCTTTCCCAGGGGAGAACCTGCTCCTCTCCTCCCACAGGAAGCTACACAGGGAGAATGTATCTTGCACTGTTATTATCGGATAAATAAGCAGATAATAAAATAGATAATAAATATGCACAGGAGGATCCAAATCCACTTAGGAAGCTGAAAGGACTGTGGGTATGAAGCATCAATCGATGCTGAGCTCTCTGACGGATCCACTTTCTGAGTGATGCTCGTGAGGAGAACCAAGAGACTTTAAGAGTTTGGCAAAATGAACAGCTAACTTCATTCCAGCAGGACTGTTATCCTCCAATTACGAGTCACTAAATTAGATTCCTTCACAGTGAAATGCGGTCCCCACTCCTGCGACGCTTTATTAACTTTAATGCACTCTATGCGCTCTCTGTCTCTCACTCTCTTGCTCACTCACTTGAATGCTATATTTGCTCTCTTTAAAATATGTCTCCTGTGATCTTACTGCATAGTCTCACACGATATATTACGCTTGGTTAGGCAATGGCTAGCTGTGATGCCCAGAGAGCAGAATGTAGGTTTTACGGTGCCCCTCTCCCAGCAGAAACACTTTACAGGGCCTTCCACAGCAGGGCTTGGAGAGCAGTGATGCAGGAGGTAGGCAGACAAACGTGGCAGCTGTTCTGCCTTCACACCCAAGCACAGACTTCTCCCACAGGGAAAAATGCCTGCCAAGAAACCCGTTCCCTTTTCTTTACCTGCATCAAAGCCAATAAATCTCTATGATTTATCCTGAAAAGCCAATAGAAAAAAGCCCAGATCATGAAGAGAGCTTATGTGACAATCACAGGGTGTCTAACTCGCAGAATCTGCCCCCCAGCCAGATTTTTCATTCTAAACAAGATGATGGGGCTCACTGTACAGCACCAGATCCTCAAGTATTGGCCAAATACACAGGGAGCATCCAGAGCTAATGCAAAGAAGGGAGCTTTGGAGCCTCCACAGCCAAACTGGGGTCTCCCTCCACTTCAGCTCCTCAGCCATGAATCCTCTCCTGGATTCAGGCAAGGCAGTGCTTAGCTAGCTGGTGTCGTATCACCCAAGCCACTGCTGCCTCTAACACCCCTCTCATGCTCACAGTATATTTCARGTGCTCCATGGACAGCCGCATGCCAGGAATGAGCTCCCTTCAGAGGCAATAGCTGGCACGAGGTCCAGAATGGGCTCTCTGGTAGGATAGGACATACCCAGGGATGTGATAAGATGGAAGAACACCAATAAATCACACACAACCTGAGACTGGTGGCAGCCAGTTCACTGACAAGTGGCCTCAGCTGTTCACCCGAACAGCTCTTTCAATGATCTTATGAGGCAGCAGCATATTCACAGCATGGAGAGGAGCTGCTTGAAGCCTGGAACAAGAGTGCTTACTGTGCTTATCATCCCTTTCCTACTCTCCTTGTGAATGAGTTTTGCTCACATGTAGTAGCCACTATCCATGCAGCGCTTACATGCAAGTCCAGGCTGCTGAAGAAAGGAACRTGCCTCCCAGCATCAACTCCATCTCTCTTTCCTGTTCTGGTCTGGCTCTCTGCAACCCCTTTTGAATGTGTGCTGCTAAAGGAGAAGCCGGTGCGAACCAGCACAGGCTTAAAATCAGATTGAAGTAACCCTAGATATTGCCAGTGGTTGTTTGTGCATAAACAACAGCAAGTTTTAGCCATTATTTTCTACACTGTTTGAATGCAAATGCTGGAGGCATCCCATCAAGGAAACACTGGAAGCAACATACAGACCTCCTTGTAAGGGGTGTTTTTTTTTCCCAGGGAATATCTGGCAATACAGATGCAGAAATTTAGAAGCACAAGACAAGGCTGCAGTTTTAAAACAGGTCATTTGTCCTAAATTATTTCAAGTGACTGGTGTTAGAGTCTAATTTCACAAATCAAGAGTGACTGTAAAAACGTACCAATATATTTTATTATAGATTATTTCAAATGGGCAGGTTTTCCCCTTTTGGTGATGTGGGGCACGAGTGCTGGAGCCTTTTTGTGATTTTGCCACTCCAAAACAATTCAGCAAATCCCAAACTCCAATATGGCCAACAAAATCTTTTACACATTATATCACACTATCATATCTTCTCTTGCTCCTTGATATGTGATGGGGACATGAGAAAAAGCGGGTTTAGAGACATGTCTATATTTAGGTATAAACATGCCTGTAAAACCATTATACCGCTATAATCCCATTCTACTCACCAATAAAACACATCCACCAACGTAGAGGAATGCCATGTCTACTTAACACTGCAGAGGAACATTACAAAATCACTGTTAAGATGGGAAGCAAAAGCTAACTGCTCCTGAATTGAAAATGCAAGAGGAATGTAGGTATTCAGACAGTAATTATTCAGATTGGAATTTGGCCAGGACCAAAGGTTAGCTTGCTTAAAAATACCATGAGAGCTTTATCTGACACTGCATTTTCATATGGATTATCTGTAAGATAAGTATTAATAGAAAATGATTAGACTACACATGCAAAATACAGCTCAGCATTTATAGATATTTCTGGACAATATTTCAAAATATAGAAAGTACACAAATAGGTCACTGTGCATCCAAGCAGCCTAACTGTAAATAAATTATATGCCAAGCAGTGTACAGCAAAGCTAGACAATCTTTAGGTTAGACAAAGAAACTGAGGCTGAACACAGGCTGGTCCCTCCATTCTGCCCCAGTYGTGCTGGCCAGGCAGCTCAGAACAATAGTGCATGGAAAAACCCTAAACCYTATCCCCAAGCTCAGTARAGCAAGAGGAAAAGGTGACTGAGCACTGAAACAGGTTAYCCAGAAGGGCTGTGCACTCTCCATCCTTGAAGATATTCAAAAGCTGACTGGACACAATCCTAAGCAGCTCTAGGTGACCGTGACTGAGCAGGGGTGTTGGACTAGATGATCTCTAAAGGCTCCTTCCAACCTCAAGCCTTCTGTGATTCTGTGAAGTCCTGTAATACTTCAGCCCGAGACAAAAAGCAGCCTTGAAGAAAGCTGTCCTAATTAGGAGGAATACAATGCTTGAAAAAGGATGCCRAACACTGTGTCTGCAAGCCATCAGTGAAGGGAACTGCATAGGGACATTGGTTCCATGTTGATGGAGGAAGAAGAACATCATTGACTGAACTTCCAGCCGCTCTGCCTAACCTACCCTGGAGAGCCCTGCGGAGTTCCAGTGCTTTCCTGATTTATTTTGCCTCTGGGAGCTCTGATGAGGTCCCAGCATCAGTCAGAGGACTTCAAGCAGCAGAATCTGAATTTGAGAGCTAATTATGGTTGCATAATGCCGATTCCCAATCCTAACTTCATCACTRATCACTAACCTAATTCCAGCACTCACCGTCACCTGCAGCCCAGTTGCTACACTAGGGACAGATGTCCTGCCAGCCCCAGTGTCAGTTAACTATTAGGGTTACATTACACCTCAGAATTTGTTCATCTTTGACAGCATCTTAGTTGATGCCTGCTCTATTTCTCAATCRGTTTGAGCAGCATTAAATAATGAATGCTGAAGCAATACTCATGTTTCAGACCCTTGTTAGAGGTAGGAAGGAACACTTCTCACCTGTGATGTACTATACAAAGCTAGTAGATGCTTTRTGCCTAGTACCTAGCACACCACCAGGGCACTAGAAGAAGCTGTAGCAAGGTAAATATTGCACTAGACAACCTACTGAGCTATATGTCAAGGAAATGTCCAGACCAAAGAAGCGTACTATTTCTGTGATTGCCAGCAGCATATTCAATCTTTTTGTCTGCTTGCCAAACAGATTAGCAGCAAGAGCTCAGAAGACCCCTGCAAAGAAAGGGGCAGGGCTGATTCCAGCCCCATAATATGTTACTCCTGATAGCTGGAATATAAGACAGTAAATTATAACATAATGACACCTACATCTCTCCAATTTTTTTTCTCGCTGCTTGATTATTGGCAAGTCAATTTTTCTCCTCATTGCTTTGGTTTTGGGGTCCTTAGGAGAGATTTTGCCTTTCCTTTTAACTTAGGACCACCTCCAATTCTCATTGTTTACACCTTTTCCCCCAAACTTATTACACGCCTCTCAAGAAGCATTCCTCATGTTCTAATACTGCTTTAACCATTGTCCTCTCATAGCTTCAGCTTGGCCTATTTGTACCCTGACAGCTCTTGTTCTGCTGCACCCCATATTAGTGCTTAACAGGCAGGTGACATAAGTGTCCGTAAATCTTATTCTGGCTCCCCTTGTTACAGGAGTTTTGTAAACAAAGACAAAGCAAAGGTCTGGGGACCTGGATCTGGGGTACGATGGATTTGTCTTGAAAGCACCTGCACACTTTAGGCACTGATAAACAGAATGAATGATGTTACWGGAAAATATCCATACATTCAGAGGAAGAAGATGGAAGAGACTAGAGACATCATAAAGTGCGATGCACAGTGATGAATGCAAGAGTAACCCAGAGCCAGGGCCAAAATGGTTCTTTCTAGTGATTCTGAGTGAACTTCACTCAAGCCATTTTAGTAGTTTTATATGAAAGCTGGTACAGTTTATTTTAACTAGCTTTGCAGATCACTTATATTCTTGCTTTATTATATAAACTGTCCTATAACAATGATAAAATCATTTCTCGGAGTTCCTTTGGGCAGATTTTCTCTCTGCTCTTCACCATCATTCCCTCTCCAACAAACACTTCTGTCCATGTCTGTGTGTCCCACAGACTCATTTCTATATAACTTACAAAATGCTGCTTCTTTTCCCTTATTTCTCCCAAATCTGCCTTTTTCTTTAGGATTTGTTTTAGGGAATGCGTTATCATACAGCCCAACCCAAAGCCTTCAAAGTCCTTGGAGCKCTCTCATTACCTTCCTGTTAGCTTTGCTTCTGTGAGCCCTGGGAGGAAAGTGAGATTTATTTCCTTTAAACTGCTTTTTCTTTATTAAGTTAGGTACAAATTCTTCTCTGTCTTGGGCAGTGTCATATTCATTCCATATATCCCATGCCCATTCCTTCCCTTCTCTGAAGGCTTGATTGCCTCTGACCGTTCTACAGGTCTCTTTAAAGGTAAGATGTAACAGCACTTTCCTTTTTTCTTCCCCACACAAGGGAGAAGAACAATTCTTTCCCTACACTTAACATGATACAAAGAGTGCTTTGATCCCAAGGCATCATCAATTAGACTCAAATTACTCCCAATAGATAAGAACCATGTCGCATCATTGTAAGCTTGCCCAGGGGTAAGTAAGTTCCCAATGTCCTTCCCACTTTCTCCCACCCACATTCTATGTTTCACGGGTGATAGCTGATACAGCCACAGCCTCCAAGCTTCTGTTGAGAGCAACACCAGGCAATTTGTAGAAATTACAAATGAAAATTCTCTGCTTAGTAGTTTTGCTCTTCCCTCACTCATTTCAGGATTGATCTCTACAGCATCTACTTTAGCTCACTATCTGCTCTGAATTGACTCAAATAATAAGATTACCACTGATAGGAGACTGCTCCAAGGCTCACATTTAAAAACATTTCCCTAAACTCAGCCTAAATTTTCCCCTTGCTCCGCTATCCTGTTGCTTAATAATATCTCCTTCATTCATACTAAACACTCTTCCGACTCACCAATTCCACCCTGAAAATGCTTGTAGATGGTTATCTGATCACCYCTTGGGACTTTCCTCTGCTGCAGTAAAGGTTCAGTTGTATTCATGTCTCCTCRTAAGTGCAGTCCCCTTGGGCCCTCAGCAGCATAAGTGAGAGAGGATGAAGGTACAAGTTGAGCCAGAGTGACTCTGACCTGCTTATATAGGCTGGCACACACACGCAGAGCTGCAGGAATCAGTGTAACACACACAAAAGCCATTAAGAGAGACAGCAGGTCAGTCTGGCATTGCCCTGTGCCAACTTCTAAATGCCAGGGCATAGAGGCTTGGCACAGCCATTGCTCTCCACAAGTTTGACTTGCAGAGTGAGACTGGAGCCATCGTTCTCCTGCCAGGATCTAACCCCCTCCCAGCACCCCCACTTGGACAAGTTTAGAGAGATGAGACAGGCCCTTCCTGCCAGATAGACTGAAATATCCTCACCACCTGGAGAGTTCACTTGCCACAGCTGTCATTCCATACATGCTCCTTTTGAAACAAGGGCTTCAAAGCTTACAAGAGGTTTTATTGCCACATGCCATTTTCCCACTTCAGACTTTCATGTGCCCCATTCCAGAACTGGAATCAGATTTGAACCTAGATCATCCCAGACAAGTGATGTGTCACTGTGTGTGTGGACYCTCTAAACGGATTTAGCTGTGATTAAAAGCTGCTTTGCTTCCTGAAATGTGAAACTAATGGCAGCTAGGTTTAAACAGACAGGAGAACACCACAACTAAAACTACWTCAGTTTAACCAATTAATTTGAGCTTGAATAATTTGGCAATCTATGCTGCAATCTCTTGTTTCCTTTCTTAATCCTCCAGTTCCAATTTTCAATTCCTAAGAGGAAATAGAACGCATTAATAKCATGAGGAGGTGTTTCTTTTCCATTTTTTAAGAAATATGTGCAGCCTGTTTTCCTCTCTATTTTTGAGGAACCAATCTTAAGAACTGAGATCTCTAAAACTAGGGATTAAATATCTCAAATCCATCAATATCCATGAGAAAGACATGTTTAGCTTTAGTTAGATGGTTTGGAGAAGCACATCCTCTGCACTTCTCATTGTTTGCTGTGTTCATTAGAGGCTTCCAATTCAACCGCAATCAACTCTGCATTTTCTGTATATCAGCAGATTGTTACATTGAGTTTTAAAAGACAAAAAAGGGRAAAACAAAATTTCTATCCAAGGATAGAAAGACTTTCCTATTCCTCATACTCCAGTATGTGCAGTATGTACTGCATGCTATGCCTGTTCATTCCCTGCATCATCCTTAAAGGGGGAACACAGAGAATCCCAGTTGAGATTGCACAGACTCCTGAAGTTATCTGCCAAACACCACAGTGGTGCTGAAATCCCATGGGCTACTGAGGAAAGTGTCYAGTCATGGGACATTCTTAAGCTCTTTGGATGCCAGATGTAACTGCTGTAAAAAACAAATCAGAAAAGTGTCTTAAAACATACCAGAAGTGGGAAAGAATTTGCAATTTTTGGTTTTTTAGGCAGAAATTGAGTGATTCTTTCTGCAAAATTGAGAACCCCAAAARGGGCATCTGAATAAGGAGGTGATAAATTTAAAGTACATCTGCACTTTGGTTGCAGCCAGATACAATGTATGACACCAGATAAAGCTTTAAA
Source organism: Rhea americana (assembly GCF_003343005.1). Taxonomy (NCBI): domain Eukaryota; kingdom Metazoa; phylum Chordata; class Aves; order Rheiformes; family Rheidae; genus Rhea; species Rhea americana. The sequence goes on from NW_028186403.1 coordinate 516,361, forward strand.
ACGTAAGCCATTCTGTCCATTAAGAAAGATCTTCATGGGAGTTTGTTTCAGTCTTGCAGCTTGTGCAGCAAGAACAAGCTAAGAGAAACTCCCTGCACTGCCTCTGCTGCTTGTGGCACCTTTTTGGTAAGTATAACATCTCAAATTGTCCTAACCAGAGTGCCAGAGCTCAGCAGATCTGAGTAGGCCCTCATAAAGGTGTTACAGATAGCAGAAACTGTAGAGAAAAAGGCTCTATGCCCAAAACAGCAATAAGTGAGGGGGGCAAAGAAGCCACTAAGTGGAAGTGATGGGGTAGATGGAGGGAGCTGCAATCTGTAAGTCAGATGAGGGCAAAGCTGCTCAGCGCTACAGAAACTGAAGTGCTACATTGCTCAAACTGCTGGAATCACTCAAGAGCCATGACCTGTTGATTTTGACTGGTATTCCTGGAATATTTTGAAATATTTTCTACTTTGGAAAATGGAGTTTTGTCACTAAGGGACCCTGTGAGAATGCCAGCCTCGCTCGTGAAATGAGCCAGTGAATTAATCAGAAGGTGAAAGGGATCAAGGGTATTTTTTAGCACAGGCAAGAAGGCAGGCCGTGGCAATCAGGAACAAAAGAGGTCAAAAGATTCTGGTCAGGCCATTAGAAAGAAAGTGTGAGTATCCAACAAACTTTGTCAGTCATCTTCCTTATAATTGTCTGTTCCCTGTCAAAATCATCCCTTCTCTACTTTTTACTTTGATCCTCAGTAAAGTGGATTTTTGTGTTCTTCTTATTGCTACTTCAGGAAAAACACAACAAAGTCTGCCCAGGAGAAGTAAAAAGAAATTGAATATCTGACACCTAAGTAGAGCACTATTCAAGGTGTCTAAAGTTGTACGTGCCAAACCCACAAGGTTTACCCAGAAACACTCATCCCTTTAGAAAAGCTTGACCTCCTACAACAAATGCTAAAGCCAGGAAGAAGGAAGAATCAACAGGTGTAAACCAGGATCTTTTTTGGTGGATTCATTTTACTAYTTCTTTCCCTGTGTCTTCCTTTCCTTCTTCACTCTTACTCCTGTACTCTCCTCTTTTTCTGTATTTCTCACCCTCAGTTCAATGACCAGTAAGGTATCAGCCATCAAGCCACTGGATACAATATGTTTTCACAGTACATTAGTGCTGTGCACTGGACCGTGCTGTGCCTGTGATTGTATGATAGGTCAGGGCCGATTCGTCTTACAGAGACCTTCAATCAATAGCAGCCAGAAAGCTTTCCCAGCTGGAGAAACCCAGCACAGCCGTCACTGACCTCTCCCACAACCCAGAACTCGATCATATTTATATAGTTGTAATGACAGAAACACGCACAGGCAAAGCCACATCTGGATCATGGCTAGTCACTGATAAGGAATATTTCAGGGCCAGGGACAGGAAGGGCCGGTGTAAACCAACAGATTAGATATGTCTAAGCTGAAGGCCATTTCCATGCATTTTTCCCCCAGACTTCACCACTCTCTTTTCTCCAGCCCATCAAATTAAACTATACAGGCTCCTTCAGCTATCTTTACCAATAACTTACCTAGATCTTCATCCCCTCTGCCTGCCTGCCAACACAGACAAGGATGTATGAGCATACACCTGCTCCCAGCCCAGCACCACTACTGGCCTCCTCACAAGGCAGGTCAGCCCTCTTCAGCCACATCTCATTTACATAAAAGGCACTATAGCTTACATTTCCAGAAGAAGAGTGCATTAGCAGGAGGTGTTTAAAAAAAAAAAAAAAAAAAAAAAAAAAGAAGAAGAAGAAGAAGAGGAACAGACAGTTGTCACAATAAAGAATGAACTATCCAGCTATCCAGTAAATAAAAACAAATACAATGGAAAAAAGAGAAAATATGAGTTACTATGCTTTAAGGTCAGCTTGTACTTTTAAAACAGTGTAAGGAAGCTTAGTAAAAAGGAAAATCTAGATTTTCAATATCCCTCATAAACTTGCATTGCATAACTACAGTATACACCCTTTTCTACCACCCTACTCAGCTTTCTGCATCTGTCACTCTTTTCTAATAATTTTTTTTTTTTGTCTTCAGCAGCTCTCACAGTCATTTCTTTCTTCACTTTAAGCACTGTTTTACCTTTGGTCCTTCCTTGAAAGCTCTTAGCTCCCTTTTATTCACACTCAGATATCTGGTTTTTTGAATCTTGAAAGCATGGAGAGCAATAACCACAACAAGCAAAGTCTTATTCTAATCCCAAATACCACCATCTAAAATCAACAAGCATTTTTTGAAAGTATGAACACCRTCCTTTTCTTCCTCACTTTTTGCCTTATTCTCCTCACCAGAAAGATTCATCTTCTCTGCTTCATAGAGTTAGAAGGTTTAATAATTTATTGTATTTAAAGTACTTTTTGGTCTGAAGTGATAGAAGCTACAGGGGGGTTAGACTATTATTATTGCCTTCCCTCTCATTTCCCTGAAGGCAGCAATGTTTTCTTGTGAGATTGTATTCAATATTATCCACGGTATCCCAAGACAGGATAATAAAACCTGTATGTCCAAGATCTTCAGGACAATAAAACCTAGTTTACCAGGAAAAGAGAAAAGGGAACTGCTGTAATACCATAAATGGATATTGGTTTCCAGGAAAAATCCCTAACATTCATATCAGCTTTTCCACATTGACTTAAACTGCAAACTATTACTAATCAGAAATTTCTGAGAAAGCAAAATGTTGTCAGCAAATACCCATTTGATGAGCCTGAAATGTTTCATTCTCATGAACGTATCTCATCTCACAACACATTTTCACTTACTGCAGACCAGCTTCCTTGCTGAGCCAGAAGCAGAGCTTTCAAGACCAACACAGAGCTCCTGTTGGCAGCCAGCCTCCAGGGTCTGAGCTGAAACTAAGGGCCCTGAGAGCATCCAACCCAGTCCATCTGGTAGTTTTAATCCAAATCTAGAAAGCTCCTGTTTCATCAAGGTATCTGCCTTGTGGATCCATGGGATCCATGCAGTCTGGGATTCCAGCAGCCCTCAGACAGTAGGAATGCAAGGCCCAGCTCTGTCTTAAATCACTTGATAGTTATAAGCCAAAACTGCAGAATCTGAAAATACCAGATGTCTTAGCTGTGGATATCAGAACTGGAGCCCCTAGTACACTGAGTTTAACAAATCCAGGGAAGACAGCCAGACTAGAGTCACCAGGCTTTCTATAGCGTAGCCAAAAACTGGAAAGTCCTTAGAACATTGGTTCCACCCCCAAAATAAATCCTGGTCTTACACCAGATCTGAACACCCTAAGAATCCTGGCTGGGGATACAGCTTAAGACATGCCAGAAAGCTGAGATTCAGAGAGGAAGTCCTCAGATGTAATTTTGAAGGTGTGTGCCTAAGAGCCAGTCCATTAGTGACAAGGTCCTACAGCTGCAAACCCTACAAGCCCTGGGAGCTGGGAGGGAGGGGAAAGCAATAGGCTTGACAGACTTACCACAGTAATTAGTCCTTTTTATCAGTTCCTCAGAAATTATATTTTTTCCAGCATTTCCAGGTTGCAGGGAAAGGGAGGGAATTTTGCCAGTCAGTTTAGACCAAAACTAAATTTCAACCAAGACCTATAAACTTCCCATTGTCTGAAAAAACTACTTTCAGCCTGTTGACCTGCGATTTTGTCAGACTTTGCAAACTAAACTATATAGCCCCTGTTGAGCACCTGAGTGAGACCTATGGAGAAACACAAGGGTTTCAAGAGGTACTGCCAGACAAGTATTATATGTTGTCCTCGGTGAGTCTATAATGAGCAACTGCTTTGCTTCAGGGATTTCATGTTTTAAAAACCTGTTTAGAGATAATCATTAAAGACTCCAGGACAACCGGGGCCAAGGTCAAATATGTTATAGTCTGCCCCACCCTACGTTTTTCTTATAGTTATCGTCATTTCCTGTCCTACACTGCCATAGAGCAATGTTGAAAGGTAAATACATTTCTACTCCGGAAGTGAATGTACTTCACTGACAGATGTGTGAAACATCCTCAAGTCCCTTGGACAGAAGTAGCATTTACAGTTTTCAATGAAGGAGCACCAATTTATATCAGCAGAGGATCTGGGCATGTTGCATGAAGTGCCACAAAGGCTTGTATTGCACTAAACAGTCCTACAGCCTTCCTACAGTACATTCTTGTAGAGGATCTGGCTGTAATATTACTGGTGAAAGAAGTCAAGAAGGCTGCTCACAGCATTCCCAATCCTGCTGGAAAGGAGGATTTTGAGCTCTTTCAAAATCATGGTTCCCATGGAACTACAGCTTTTACTCTTCAATTATCTTTCTCTGTGACCGACAGGGCTGCATTTCTTTGAAAGAGGAAATCAGATGGGTGAAGGAGCTCTTTGCAGGGTGGTCAGTGACCTCCTTCCTGCCAGACCAGAAATACTGCCATTTTCTAAGGGTGTTCAATTCCTGTATTCCCAAAAATGGGAAAACTCAAGAATAGCCCTTCAAAAACCCACTGTGCCTCCAATGAACTTGGAGACAACATTCAGTTGTGTCGCATTTACATTTAGACTGATTCATTTAGAAACTCAGCATCTTAGACAGGAACACAAACCTTCCTGCCATGCCAGGGATCAACCTTGGTGCAGAGCTGCTGCTCTCACTTGTGAGAGTCATTGCTGAGATGGAGGCAGAGACGTCACTCAACGAGGAAGTGGGATTTTAATGGATAAGGTGACAAAGTTGTTTTCACACTATCCATCCAGAAGTACTACAGTAACGTTGAGAAGCCATCTCTGTCTTGTGAGGGGCTTCAGTGCAGTCCTGAGGATACAGTGTCATATAACCATGAAGCTAAAGTGTCCAACTAGCAATAGACTGCAGTCTCCAGCTAGGCCACACCTTTGTTTGCATATGACAGTACCGGTGTTAACATCCTGAAGAGCCAAAGATTACATGCTGCAAATGGCACCTGGCCTGTAAAATGGAAAAGGGAAAGGAAACCAGCTCAGCTACATGAACTGCTTCTCCAAACTGTGCTGCACACATCACTCATCCTCCTCCTGGGGCCTCCAGAGATTCCAAATACAATGTTCRCTTTGGGTCTTCTCTATTTCTGCTTCTCGTTGTAGTTCTGACACTTCACTAGGCCACAGGGCTGTACTGCAGGCTGCAGGAGTCAATGGCACAGCTCTCACGGGCTGCAGCAGGACCAGCACCAGGARCAGAGGCACAGAAGCAACCCTAGAAGAAATCCTGTGTGCTTGGAGACAGACATTTCAAAGGCCATACAGGAAAAAAATCACCACTTAGATGCCATTCTGATTTGCTATGAGGCCTCTCTCTGACACAGCTCCTGCTTTGGTGTCCTGTCAGGCTGACAACAATACAGAGCACCTCATTTCCAAGCCAGGAGGCAGTTTTGCATGCAGCTGCATCCATTTTTATATATATGAATGAGCCTAGGTACAGTAAAATTCCTGAAGGCCTTTGTGCTACATGTTTCCACCCCTGTGCTAAAGGAGTGTAAAGCCTCTATGATCTGATGTGGCAGCTTTTTAAACCCACTTTGCACAGGTGTTTACTCCCTTGTGAGGCACTGGATAACAGGGAAGGGGGCTCAGGATCTACAAACACAGCACATATTCTGAAAGTAACCTCTTGCCACTTATTTGTATCTTTCCATGATATTTATCAAGGGAGAGAAAGGGAAAAGCTGGAACAAACAAGCCATGTATGCATTATCACCTGATTACATTGCCCCTGTGTTGCCCTGGGATCCCATTCCTCTTGTCTGTACTTTATCTTGTGAGCTTGCAAATTTTCTGGGACCTTAAACCACTCCCCAACCACATACCAAGCACAGCACAGTCCCTACACTATCCAGAGGCTGGGGATACCCCAACAAGACAAAAAAAAAGCATTACATATTTATCACTCCTTCTTTCCTAACTAATGACATCAGAGGACACATCAGATCCTTTGTGTACCCCAGAGTTGAGGTGAATTGGTAGAGATGCTGTACAGCCCCTTTGTTGGTTCAGGTACCTAGGCTGGTACACAGTTAAGAGAATGCCTTTTGCAGATCCATTTGCCTTGCAACTTCCTCCATAGCCAAAAGTTTATAAAGAGGACAGGACAGGACAGAACAGGACAGGAAAAGAGCAACAGCCCAAAAGTATATGTACAAAAAAAAAAAGAAAAAAAAAAGGTCGCTAGACATCAGAGAAAAAATAAGCAATCAGGCAACACACAAATTCCCCAAAGTAGGTGCTTGGGTTACTGCAGAGGCCACCAGATGCAGGTGAAGGGACTGCAACTAACTTTACAGAATTCACAGGTATGTATCACTCCTCCTCCCTGTTGAAGCAGCTCCCCAAATGCTCCATGTTCTCATAGTCCTGGGCAACCTGCTCTAGTTAATCCTGCCTGAGCAGTGGAATTGGACCAGATGATCCCCAGACCTCCCTGCCAACCCTAAGTGTTCTGTCATTTTGGCTTGGTGATTCCTGCTTCAAGCCCTCTGGTTTGCCTTATCCCATCCCAGCACACYACAGCCAAAGGCTTCAGGGACTATTACAGTAGGGCAAAAAAGAGTAGTCTTCTTCAGCCTCTCTAGCCTGATGGGCCTACTCTCCTCTTCCCTCTACCTAAAGGTCCCCCACTTCACTTGTAAGTGAAAAATAATCTCATGCACAAGCGCACACATCCCACTTGCTTTGCTTTCACAGCCTTCTCTACAAGCAAAGTCATCCCTTCTGTATGTGGTGGAAACAAACCAAAGCACTTCTCCAGCCATCCGTCTGGCAGAGACAATGAAGAGACACTCCTCCCTCATGCCATGAAGCACGTGCTGGTGCAACAGAAGTGCAGGTGTGAACAGAGGATATGTAGCATGCCAACAGAAACGCGAAATGATCAAGATGGTGCTTCACCAGATGGTTTGAAACTGGCCACAGCAGGGAGAGACACCCTCCTGCAAAATCTGGTTCTGGTACTAATCAGCATCTCCTGGACTGGCAGTGCAGGGCTGCAGGAGCAGCCAGGGCTGGGTAGCAGGTGCTACAATCACACAGGGAGAACATGGAGGCAGTGAGAATTACAGGATTTCTGTACAGGACTGCTTAGGACTCCTAGGAACCCAGGATCGTAAAGACTTGTTCAGACAGGGAGTGTGTTTGGTAGCAAGAACAGAGGAAAAGATACACATACCAAACAGTGATCAGAGGGGGATAATGAAGCACCAAACCATCTAACCACAGCTTGTAAGGAAGAACGTAAAAYACAGCAAGCCATGGATGAAAGATGAAAAGCAAGCTCCAGAGAAGGGTTTACTGAATGAAAATATGCAGAGCATCAGCCTGCCTAAAGAGCTCACTAGCTCAGGAAATTTTACTCTCCTTACCATGATCAGGTCAGTATCAGCCCGGAAACCTGCTAGTACTGGTGTTCATCCTTGTTTCACACAGCCACTCTGAATGGGCATCTCTGTAGACCTCATATGTGAAAACTCAACAGATCACTAGGCAAGTGTACTTTTCACAAGTGAAGTCTGCTGTTGTCCAACACACTGAAGAAAGTGGAAGAAGGATCTTGCCCCTTCTGTATTGCTTGTATCACAACACACAGCCCTGTGCCAGGATAGGAAATGTTTTTACTTACAGAAATCTCACCTAGAGGTAGTCCATTTTTTCCACCTTCGTCGTTTTGTTTGTTKTTTGTTTGTTTTTTGGGGGGAGGCCTCAGGACAAAACTTGGGCCACTCATCCCAGTATTGCAGGTGTCCTTCAGTTGTGTGGGCACAGCTGACACTGAGGTCTACTGCAAGCCAACAACTGATGGGACAAGCAGACCTTATGAGGGAATAAGTGTCCACAGTGCTTCCAGTTGGGTGACTAAACCCATCCACTCTCCTCTTGAGGTTTCAGCCTGAAAGGGACTAAAATGAAAGGAGATGCCCCACAGCCAGAACCCCAAAGCAGCCCACACATATGTGAAGAGCAAGGTAGATAGCACCTRCAGACAGAGCAGCTGCATGATGGGRAGGGGGACAAAGAAGACAATTCCCCTCTCCTTGTCCTCAGGTTGCTTCCCTGGGCAAAGGTATGTCTGCTTCCCCAGTCAGACATTTACCCTTCTATGTTCACTTGTCCTTTATTAAGAGGGCTGGAACACTCATTCAGATTAATTTGGTGCCTTCACTTCACCACAGGCTGATTCCCATTCCAGGTGCGATTCACACAACTGCACACTAGTGAAAAATCATCAGAGAAAGAGGGGAAGAACTAATAGGAGGGATAAAGCAGGGCAGAGAAAATGGGGGAAAGAAGATGAAAACTGAGAAGGATAATGAAAACAGGAGATAAGGAAGAGAGAGACAATGAAGAGGGATTTACTCTGCAAATTGTAGCTAAAATTCTCCCGACATTTACAGCAAATGATGCGTGAAACATGCTGTCAGGAATGTGATGCCCAGAACCTATTGCTGCTAAATATTTAATCTGATTGGCAGGGAGCTGTTAAAACCTCAGTGTCCTGGATCACAGGCTTCTACAGAGCAACAGGTAAAGTTAATACATCAACATGTAGTGATTCACCTTGGGTACAATCAGCCTTTCCAACCTGCTGCATTGCATAGGAAAAAGACTGCCTAACAGGATACTAGCAGGTACTAGGATGAAGGATGCTAACTAAAGCAGAGGCAGGGGCTACAGGAAAGACACAATGTTTGCACCTTGGCTCTAACTGCAAGCTAGAGACAAGCAGAAGGTAGATATTTTGAGTGTCTTCTTCAGAAAAGACAACACACTGCTGCAAAGATAAGGTCTCATATAAYGCAGTTCATGCTTCTCGAGCACTGTAAAGTCACTGAGTGGGTACACTGAAACTGCAGCTCTATATGGCCCACACTTCCCTGCACGTAATCCCTGAAGCCAATCTGTGAGTAGACCGAAGGCTGCCTCCAGCAATCAGCTTCTACCGTCTGTCGAGCATGAAGCAGGTCAGAATGTCCTATACACATTGCATCCTGACGCCAGTGCATGAGAGCACAGCAGGGCTGGTTGGGTCCATGCAGGTATGCAGCCCTCAGGGGTGGAAGAGCCCATTAGCCAGCACCACAGCATAGTGAGGGGAAGACAGGGCAGCCAGCTGCCAGCGGGGGCATCTACAAGAGTAAGTTTGCATATCATCTGTGGCTCCCACTTGGATGATTTTCCSCACACAGCCTCTAGAACGGCTGCTGTTACATTAGCTCCGTTGCCCCRAAGATACTGTCTAAGATGCATCTGTGCTCCTGAACAGCCACTTTTAGGAGCTTTGCAGAGGAGGAGGATTCTGCTCAAGCAGTGCTAATACTTGGCCACTCTGAAATATTCTGGGAAAACAACAGATTTTCTTCTTAATCATGCATTGTTGCTCAAACCAATTAATTTCTAGAATAAAGATTTTATTATTTTTAATATATAATGTAATATTTTAATTCTACAAAGGTAGCTCAAAGATGGAGATACTCTACTCTGCTGTGGAGAGATAGAAACATGATTCCCTACARTCATCCACTGCACCACAGACAGGAGTGCAGTTCTCTGTAAGGGCTCTACAGATCCTAGGCATGGGACTGGTCGCTGCATGGGGATGGACAAGTCATGATCTGCATAAGCTACATTCCAAAAATAAAAAGATAAGATAAGATAAGATAAGATAAGATAAGATAAGATAAGATAAAAAAAGAAGCAGACAGTCGGTGCAGAAACATAGGGAAAAACAACCTGTCCCATACTTGTTTCACAGAGGACATGGCTTCAATGGTACAAAAACAGAAATCCCATATCGCCCAGAATATCTGGCAGATCTAGCACTAGCTGTAGGTCCTTGGGAGTCTGKGATAGGAGCCTCACAGATATGTACTTTAACACAGCACTAAGCACTGAGATCTTCTCTAGGCAGAAATCTTGCAGGATTGGTGCTTCATCACAGACTGGTATTTGCCAGCATAAATCACCCATCATATCCCCCCTTCTCTATTTCTGGCTGCTTTCCTGCCCCCGTCACAGCTGTTCAAGGAGCTGATGTCATCAGAATATGCTTTGTGAAATTCTTTTCTGCTCTGCATGACGCTTTTATTTTATTTCTTTTAATAGTGCCAAACCACTGAAGAATGCCAAGGGTAGAGCTCTGAATATCAAGACTAAGCAAAGAGAAAGTGTTTTTCTATGGCATCATCAGCCTAAAAGTCTCAGGGCACTTCACAAACACAAAAGGAAGTCCGACTTTGCAATACAGCTCTGTGGTGTGTGTCCATCATCCCAATTCACATATAAGCAGATATAGGTGACTTGCCCATGAGCTCTGACAAATCCTGCTGCTGTGGTTTAAGTCATGATCACACCCAGCTAGCCATGCTCACTAGATACTACTACCCCATAGCAGGAGATGTAGAAAGAGACAAGTGCCTAAATTTCAGCCACTCCAGTTGACCACCCAACATGCTAGCTTCAACCAGTAGGGAACGTGGGGTTGCGCTAAATTGCCAGACTACTGAACAAACAACTGGGCAGGCTACGGAAAAAAAATTTAATGACCACAGCTGTTTGTTAATTAAATAAAACTCAATGCATGGAAAAGTCAGGTGAGGGACCCAGCTGACCTGCCTCCTAGCTTTACTACAAGATTAGTTTTCTCTATAGCTCAGGATAGCATTACCCCATTTGTCTACAGTGCTTCAGCCTCTGCCTTAAAAGGTGCTCTTCCAAGTTTACAAGCAATAATCTATTTCCCTGATCTTGGACTCCTGTCACGCTTTGAATTCCCTCTCAAAATTGCCGAGGAACTAGCTGTGTCACTGAGACACRGTCACTATCACACAGGGAACTAAGCTGAAGCATTTATTTTATAGCAGACCCCAAACAGATATTGCAGAGGAATAAATTTGCGATGCTCTTCACATCTGGCTAGACAGACTCATTTACACAAAGAGCCCAGAACCATATCTGAGCTATGGTAAGGACACATGGCTTTATATCTTATCCTCACYTCCTCACTTCACTTAGAGAGTACCCATCGTTCAGTCTGAAAAGCAGTTTAGGAAATTAACATTCCCAGTACGGAATATTCTCCTAGCATCYGAAAATGGACCTTCTATGAAAAACGCTCATGATTTCTTAAGTACAACTAGATGAGAAATACTGAGAGAACAGCTTTTGCTTCATGATATTTTCCTGTGCCTGTCAAAACAAGRAGATATAGTGCTACACAGGGACTTTTTTAAAAGCTAATTAAGCTATTTCATACCTCAGAAAAGGYTGACACCAAAGGGGCAAAAAATCGGTTAAGCCACACTCTTCTGGCACTAGCTTCTCATTGCATTTTTTATAACAAGTGTGCATTTCATCCATAGTCTCTCCATTGCAAAAGGAAGCATTTAAACAGATACATAATCAAAAGAGAAAACATATTTAAACATGTCCTAAACAAATAACCTGCAAGAAAAAAGCATCAAAGCACTGACTCATTTACAAGCTCAAGAGCCTTTTAAAGACTATGAAATCATAGAAATAGGATGAGCCCTCAGTGGCAGAACATTGGCTTAGGCCCCCCTTTGCTGAAACGTGATTGATTTCCTGATGTCTACGTTATCCCTTGATAGGTGGGTATCTAATGTCTTCGCTTGGTATCCATACTCATGGCAATTCCCTCACCCACTCCTAACTGCTTCTTGTCACCCAGYGCTTAGGCTTCTCCCTGATATAGATCCCGATTTTCTCAGCTTCAGCTTCCTGACCTTCTAACTTCCTGATTTGTCCTCAGTGACTAAAGAGAATAATTAGCCCCTGTCGTCYTCTTATAATAGTCCTTTATGCATTTGCAGACAGTTGTGTTCCACGCACAGYTGTCTTTTCCCCAGACGGAATATACCTGACTCTCTGCACAGGACTTAGCATCTAACACTGTCTGCCACTATCCCTTTGCCCATTCTCCTTCCAGTCTGCAAATGATCTCTTCAAAAATCCTACACCCTGACACGGTTGCAACACTACCTAATCATAGCCAAAAGGAAAGGGGTAAATATGGTCTGCAGATCCTGCAAATCTGAGGGGGGGGAAACTTCCCCCCATCTCCTGGCCACTTTTCAAGGTTTCTCACAGCACAACTCCCAGAGCTACTTCTGCTCAGAGGCTGCCCTTGCTTGCCTGGGGATGGTACTTTACCCTTTGCCACATTTCACAGCAGAAACTGTGTTGTCTATCTAGTGCTTCCTTTTGTTCTGTTTGCTGCTATTGTTTAGGTACATTTACTTCTCCTTCACATTTTTTTCAGGCTCCTACACAGATCTCCTAGCAGTGCCACCTGGGCATCTAACCAACAACCACTCCAATGGCACTAAACGATTCTCTCTCTYTCCCTGTCTCCGGTGTTTACATTCTTAAACACCTACTTTGATGCAATCATCACATCTCCCTTTTAATTGTCATTTGGCCAAGATAAATGTAATTAGTTACTTTAATCTTTCCTCTTAGATCARTTCCTCCAGTGCCTTGATCATTTTTGTTGCTCCACTGATTTTATTCTCATTTGCTGTCATCTTTGGGGCACAGAGTTCTCCAAAAATGAACTCGATAGTCTGGGTACRCTAAGACCAGGCACATCAAGAAAATACGACTAAAAGCACGTAGAAAACACCTCCTTACTCTGAGATGCAATGGTTCTGTTTACTCAGTCCAGAAATCATATCAGCCTCTTTGCTGCTGCATTGTATTGCAAGCCCATATCTCATTTGTTAACTGGTGTAACCCCAGTGTCATTTCTGGCATTACTGCTTTCCAGGGGTGTACCTCTCAYCTTTGCTTTCTTTACCAGTGCAGCCTGATTTTAACTCCTACTATTCAATTTATTATCCACTCTACTAATCCCCAAATCCTATTCTGAGGTATGACTGCTTAGCCAGCTATATATCTCAAATCTCTTTGATTTCCAATGGAAATACTCTCACAAAGCAAAGGCACAGGGTTTGTCATCAGAGTAAAGTCAAGACACATCCCCAGATTCACAAGACAATATGGATTTTTGACRTGCCTGTCCCCAGCACCAGTCCCTCACTGAAAACTGCTAGAGTTTTTCAAATGCTGCAACTCAGCTTTAGTAGTGTGCCAACATTGTGCTTCTGTGTTGCAGCTTTGCATCAGTACATGAAGAGGCTCTCAGAAAAAGCAGTGGTACCTGGAGACTCTTGTAAGGCCCTGCAAGAACAGCGGTGAGTATTGGGCAGGTGCAGATTAAGCATCACCGAAGTGTACTGCTGCTGAGAAGAAAAACTGCCTTTCTGAGTACACACCCTGAAAACAGGCACAACATTTCTAATAATCTGTACATTAACTTCCTCCAAATAGTCAAAAGCCTTCTTGCCCTTCATCCCAAAGGCTCGGAGGTAGAAGTCCTTCTCCAAAGCCTTTCCTTGAAATGTTCCATAAGTGCAAATCACACCCAGGCRCTGCTTGAGCCTAGAGGAAGGGGAAGGAGGATGGGGCAGCAAGGGGAAGGTGTGTCACTGTAGGGCCTGGGAGTGGGTCAAGAGCTTGCCCAGGGGCATCACCTCCACTGTTCAGCTCAGGGGGAGAGACTCTTGAGTGCAGCCATTGAACAGTGCTGCCTCTTCTGATTGCAAAGCAGCTGCAGCCCAGCAGTTTCTAAACCAAATGGGATGGGGATCCTCACCACCCTCCTGCTGACTGTGCCTGCTTCCCYTCTGCTCTGGGTCCCCCAGTGCAGGGAACACATCTATCCACACTGAGCAGGCTGTTGCACCAGTCCCTCTCTCCCCACAGAACAGGCAAAAATGAAGCACAAGCTACTCCCTCATACCYTCTCCCATGCATATGTACTGCTAGTGCAAGTAAATTTATGAGACAGCTCTCTCAGTCCCTCATGGTCGAGGCTTTCCCAGGATCACAGTGCAATTTACTGCCAGTGAAAGTCCAACAAGGTGTATAAATCTGCCCTCCTGCCAGTACCTATTCTCATGACCCATGTCAGCCCACTTCCTCCTCATCAGCAGCAAGAGAAGGTCTTTTGCTTAACTTTCTAGCCTTATCTGCCAAAAGACAGAAGTGGGGGAAGAATGCAGCACAACTCAAATCACTTGAAAAGCCGCAGAGTGTATGTATTGGCTGGATTTACGACAGTGTTTAACACCACCACAAAGATCTTAGCTACAAGTAACAGAATCAGTTTGAGCAGGGGGAAAACATAAAGTGAACTGAAGAAGAAAAACTGCAAAGAACACCTGCTCTTTGGATGTTCAGAAATGTAAGAGGGAGCAGATGCACATGTGCACCTCTCCCACCTCTATATGTTGCACTTAATTGAAACTGAGGCATCCTCCCTGCAGAATGCTAGGCCAGTAAATCTAGGGATGCTTCTAGTATGAAAAAGAAGASCAGACCTATGCATTCATCTAGAGGCGAGGAACTCCAGCCAAACCACCTGACCATATCTACTGGCATAGATCAAGGATAGATACTTTCTGCCAAATGCTGATCAGCATAAACCAGATCAGCTCAGCAGGATGGAGAAGGTCAGCTTGGCATCTGTGGCTCAGCCAACCAAGAGGCAACTATGGCCAAGAAAAATCTTAGCACAGCTCTTACTAGCTTGCTCTAACAAGCAACGAGGCAATTCTCAATTACTGCATCTTCCCTAAGCCCTCTGGTTTTGCACCAAGAAACTCCATCCGTTCAGTGCACTGGAAGTGGTGCTCAAGAATGTATGCCTAATCCTCCATATATGCTTCTTTTTASTGGTATGAATCAACCATGTTCCATATCTAGTTGTATTAAGAGGCACAGCTTAACCAACTTCTTAGAAGTGTAATTTGCCTTTTGTCCAAATTGCTTWGCTGCTTTTTCATTAAAAGGACTATATCTAGATGCTTCTACCCAAGTTGTATAAATCCTTTAACTGTTGTGATAAACATGGCATTTCAGTACAGCCACAGCTTAAGTCTTTTGCATATGAAGTTCTCTAAACTCCAGGCTTTACCTACAGAATGTGTAAATTCATCCAAAACTCCTCATATATATTACAAAGCACTGTATTTCTGCCATTTTCTTTAAGTTCACTAAATATTTAGACATCCTATAATAAAGGGATTCCAGCAACACCATTGGGAAATGAGCAGTTTTAAAGGAAAGTTAAGTCTTTAACTCTTTCTTTTTTCTCTCCCACTGGATCTCTAAAGCTAAAATTATGTCCTTTGATTTTCCATTAGACTTTCTCCTGTAACTTTTAAACTATTATTTTATATTTCTCTTTCAAAGTTATTCAATTTATGAGGAAATACCATTATGTTGCTATAAAAGACTCAATTTCTTTTCAAATAGAAATCTTAGTGATGCCGAATACAGCCATTTTAAGCAGTTCTTACCAGAGAGTCATTGATTTTTCTTCTCTAGATACAGTCCATGAGGATTTGGGGGGAGAAACACGACACAGCTTAATCTGATTCCAGAACTAAATCTCAACCACATTCTATACTCGTTCTTGTTTTATACTGCAGAAAAAGCAATACATTAGGCTATTCTGCAAATACCCGAATTTTTTTTTACAGTAAAAGAAGTGTTGAGGAATCTGTTGGTGTCACCTAATATCATGATATTTCATACTTTAAAGATAAGGAAATTTGCAAACCTGAAGACAGAAAGTAACAAGTGTGTGTAKCTAACATCAAGTGCAACATTTATGCAGCACTCATTGCAGGCATGAAAACAGCAACCTAACTTGTGCCTCAGTAGCTCTTTAAGATGATCTTCAGATGGCAAAAACCTAACAAGTTTTTTAAAAGTAATACTTCCAAATGCAATTGTTTCAAAGGAATATTGCAAGCACTTCTGGCTAGCACCACAGAGCAGACATTCAAATTTGGTCTAATCTTGAGCAAGTCCAATATCTGACTTCAAAGGGACATTGGATAAGACCCCTGGTCYGCAGTTGACCCTTTTCCTAGGTACACGTCACAGTTTGTTCTGCCATAGTTGCCGAACTGTAATATTAGGGAAGACTATTATGTCAGAGATGATACATGGATCTCTGTATCACCCTGTGCACTCAAAAGGACACAGTTAGACTGCCTAGGCAAACCTTAATTCTAAATTTCTGTTCTGTTCCATTTTTCTGCTTCATCATGCAAGCAATATTTTCCTATGAAATGTCTGCTTTGGTGGAAGTGGGCAATGMTTCTAAATGCATGCAGGCATAGAGTTACGGAAACACATAACTAAACGTTATTCTTACACTAGCTATTTTGGAACAYATTTTCTATAGAAGCATCATATCCTGGTCATCTCTCCTTAACCTTCCTGCAGTATTATGACCAGCCCTATGATACTTGGTCATGTCAATGGAATTCATGCACCAACATGTCACTTGCTGGCTAGAAATTAAGGTCTGAAGAGACCACAGATCATGGCTGGGCTGTGTGGACTGAACCAGATATACGGRCAATGTTGTTTCTTGAAAATTCAAATCTTGTTCAAGAACTATTTACATTAGGACCAGACTGAGGGATCTCCAGGCCCACATGTTCAAAAAGAGATGGACTATTGGGTAGTCTGTTTTCTTACAGTAGAAGAATACAAGGCAGAGGACCAGAGATTAGGAGATTTGTGGGTTCCTCCTAACTCATAACTTTGTTCCAAACTAAGGGGATAATTTAACACATTTCCTGCCTCTTCCAGCCCCCAACACCATGCGTCTTTAACTTGTATACACACAGGATAAAAGACAGACTTAAAGTCCTTTAGGAAGCTCATCTGCTTAGGTTGCCTTCATGATCGATAGAAAGAGATTAGTGTCTCTGGAGAGGAAGCTGGAATACGTTCATTGGGCTCCTGCTCTACACTGCCCATTAGAAGAGCCCCTGTTTCTTCACTGACTCCCTGGGGATCTTCTGGAGGCAAGTCTCCCACGGCAAATGTTAGCTTCTGCAAACACTCCCCTTTCCATAAAAGACTGAAACATGTCACTAAGCTTGTAAGAGCAAATGTATAATCAACAATGAGAGGGATACACCAAGGGATACAAACTGCAGAAACAAAAATCCCAAGTGATTTTAAAAATCTAGGGACAACTTTAAAGAGCTACCTGCATATCATAGAAATTGTTACAAAAATTTTGTTGAAGCAATAACTCTGGTTTCCTGTCACAGAGTCTCTGTAGTTCTCATGCYTCATCCTTTGTTTAAGAGTATATTCTTGAGGGTCAGGTCTTTGTTCTCTGGACATTCACCATCTCCTGTCATTTTTTTTCTCCCATCTGAAGTCAGCATTGGAACTGAATGCAAAATTTTCAGTGAAATATTTTGTTGTCTTTGGGAAATATTAATGCATCAAAAATATAACAAGAAAACACCCAGTCTGTCAAACCCACATGGGCTAATTTAGAGGAAGAATTAGTTCTTGTGCCTCTCATACCTCAGAGGACTCCATAGCCTCTGGGCTACAGAGCCTGCTTTACTTCCTGCTGAAGTAATTTCCCTTTATGTAAGTAATTACTTAATACCGGGCCAGAGAAAGAAACCAACTCCATAGCCCAGTCGTTAGAGCACTCCCTCTCCAGCACAATGAATAGGCATTTATATAAAGTAGAACAGCTCCAACTGGAAAAGCTCCAACTGAGAAAGCATTACTGCAGAAGATCCAGTGGTCTGGGCCCTCCTGTTGGCTAAGAGAGCCTCAGGGACAAGTCTCCACTCCAAAGCATGCAGAACAGAATGCGTCACCCAAAACCCCATTACTTTTCTACTTAGCAGGCTGCTAGCTATTCTAGGCTTGTTCTTTTTTGTGTGCGCGAAAATACATCAAATATCCTAATTAATTTCAGTGAAGAATCAGCAAAATCTATGAAATTGCTATTTTTTGTGGAGTAGTAAAACCATTTCCTGCCACACTGACTCCGTTACAAACCTCTCCCATCAGAAACTTTAATCACCTCACCACAAGCTGAGGTCAGGGATCTCTATGACAAGCAGTGAACAAGGGAGAAGAAACAAACGTCATGATTTCACCTTAATGTCCTAACAAAAAAAAAAGCATGAGGAATTAGGCAAGCTCTGCTGTTAACCAGTGATCAGCTGCTATTCTGCATCACCTGGTTTCCCAAAGTTATGCCTCTCCCCAACAAAAGAACCATCGCACAGAAAGAGTTGCTTGCAGAAGAGACCCACTGTGGCTCTTCCAACTTCTGCTTCAAAGAGCCCTAAGGCACAGGCATTCAACTTCTGCAAGGGTCTCTGAACACTGAGGTTCAGAGACTCTTTTAGCCCTTTTATTCCCCACTGAAATGTGATAAAGTGTGATCTTTATAGCTATTACATTTTGCAAACTTTCAAACCAGGGGTTCAGAGAGGGCTTTCTGTAAGAGTCACCATATCTTTCAATGCAACCATCCCACAGCTACCCTACTTTTCAAAGCTACTTAATTGTTATCTCCTTCTATTTAGGGTACAGGCCCCCCACCATGTAATGAAATAATCATTATGTCTTTCCTAAGATTCCGTTTATGCTTTTGTGATATTTACCATTTTGTTACTTCCAGRTGGAGACTTAAAAGCTTCCTCTCAGAACACTTGAATACGTCGTACCTCCAAGCACATCCAAGCTGCTTTTATACTTTGACTTTCAAGGTTTCCGGACACCATCTCTGCAATTCTAATTATATATACATTCATTTTTTTTAGTAATAAATTAGAGAGTAATTTCAAGTTGTACCAAAAATGCAAAGAACTGAAGAGAAGAGACCGAGTGAACAGATTATGTCATTCTGTCGCTTTCATTAGCCTCTCCCTTGGGGACTGTCATCCTCTGATGTTTCAGCTTTGCTCTGCTGAAACACGTCTGACATGAGGGATTCTCTCCTGGGATTCTTAGGCCACTGACTACAGCAGYCAATGATACTGGAGACCTTATAGAGACGGAGAAGGAGGGGAGCAGACATATGCAGGTCCCCTCAGCGTGCTTTCCACAAGCATATGCCTACATGCAAGTAGCTGTGAGCAAGTGCATTTTTGTGCGTTTCCTCTGCCACAATGCATTTCAAATRCATTTCTCAGCAGAGTACTGTGATAGAAATTCCCCAGCAATCCAGTCATGTGCAGTTAATTAACCTCCCACATTACCAAGCACAAAGAGATTTGCAGCAGTGACCCTTTCTCCATCCTTCTCCTGGAACAGCTGTCAGCATATCTACACCTTTCCATACATCACTGAAAGACTTCTCATAGCAAAGTCTTCACAAGAACCCATCCCCAAATACTCTGAAGAGKTAAGGTTGCCTTGGAATCAAACCTAGCTTTAGGGGACTAGAAGATCTTTTGCAATTATTTTCCAGGTGCTATTCATTCAGGGCCTTTGACTTTCATGGCAATCCACTGTACCTAYAGGGCCCTAATCCTAACCGGAGATGTTAGTGTAGCAGAGAGTCCCATGTGGCACAGGGAAACCAAGGTCCCTTGTTGCAACAAAATGCAACCATAAATCTTTGAAATTCACCTCTCACCTAGCTATATCCTCCTGTTTCTTGCTCATGGCCCACAGCTGGAGCCCATCTGTGGCTGCTGCTGTCTTCAGATACCATTAGGCTATAATGCCAATCACCTGAAAACAATTTTCTGTTCATTAGTCAATTAGCTGTGATGTAGGACATGGTATTTGTGCAAGTAAATTATCAGCAGGTTCATGACATCAAACCTTGTCTATCTCAGCTGCCTCCTAGTAACCATCTCACCTTCTGGTCTGCTTTGAAATAGTAAATTGGCAAGTTTTGCATTTGTTTCCTTTGAAAATTTCTCCAAATTCTGCAGAGGTTATGCCTGTAAGAAACAATAAAGCCACTAGAAAGAGTTGTGCATATTAGCTCCTCAATAGCGTATGACAACCCTAAGAAGTTAGGAGAAGTGAAATTAAAATGTCAAAGCCAAGTAAAATAACAAAGAGAGCTTAACATATAATTTGCTCCATTTGAATTTGTCCTGGACACCTGTAGAGAAAGTTCCTCACTCTTATGAAAAGTGCCAGAGGTCAGGATTACACACTTATTGCTCTGATAAAAAGTAAATCTGCCAGCAAGGGTGAACCACAGTCTCCCTTTCTACTTATGCAYGGAGGATATAAACTGGCATCATATCTATCTCTTCAGCTTATGTTCACTAGCTTAGCTTAGTCTTTAGGCCTCATAGGTCCTCAGTATGTTCCCAATGCTGGCAAAACTTGCAGTCTCAAAATGACATCTTCAGCCCTCTCTGATACCTACAAGAGAATCACACTGACCCAAAGTGGAAGGACCCATCTGAACCCACTAGTGAAGCTTCCCATCCAAACCCCAGCTGTACTCAGGAAGTTCCTCCAACTCCCAGAACAGAGAGAAATGCCTGTAAAGATTGGCTGATGGGAGCACAAGTTCTCAGAAACCACTACGTTAAAGGCTCCCTAAATCCCATTTTAACTACTGGAAGCAGCAAAGTTGAGTAAAGACAAGRTAGCTTTGAACTGCGGCTCATCTTGCAAGACAGAAGAGTCACATCATGAAATGGCAAAGTGTGCATTTTCACATCATTCAGTGTGTGATGACGTACTTCACCTCCCCTTGCAGTATCAGGTTTTGACATACTAGATATTCAGATGCTGTAAAAATGTAAAACTTAAGAGCAATGACTACAGACAAGTGAAGCTTCCTTATGAAAAGATCTCAATATAGAACAGCCCGACTTAACCAACAATTCAAGAATTGGCCCTGTAACTGTTGAAGTATGATTCACATGGGACGGGTCTTTAAGTCTCTCCTGCAAAGATTTCTACTGCTGATGGCTGTAGCAGTCCACCAATATAGGGAGTGCTTTCATGCTAGAGGTTTTGAAAACTGAAGATCTTGGGAAAGCTCCTGATACGCTTTTCTAGGGGGCAGTTCAAGCACTGCCATGTTCAGTCCTACAAGTACTGTAAAAGATTCAGAGCACTGGGCTGGTGTCACACCTACTCAGGTAGGAAAGGTTTCCACAAATGGGACAATCGGGCCCTCCCTTCTGCACACAGAACAGATTGACCTCATTATCTTTCTCCCAGAGCTGTTTGGTTGGGCATGCAAATATCATGATCCATGGCTCACTGGAGACAGCTTTTATTAGATACAATTCTGATAGYTGATCATCTACATCTAGTTTTAAAYATCTTCAGTCACAGCCATTCTGCCACCTTTRTCAGCATCTTCTGCTATCACCTAAAATGTTTTTGCAGTAAACATTTAATTCATTGTTTAATCTATATCCTCTCTGCCTCATCTTAACTCATTTATTTCCTGATCTGTCCTAGGTGACTAATGAGAATAATTGCCCCTGTCCTCTTTCTGTAATGATCTTTTATGTATTTGCAAACAGTTAGGTATCCRCCCAGAGCTGTCTTTCCTCCAGACTAAACTTGACTTGCTCTCCCGACCTTTCTTTACAAATCTTGTTTTCTATGATTTGTGATCATTGTCTTTGGTCACTCCTCCAGACTGTCCTCAGTCCTTTCCTTTCTTAGAAATGCAGCCACCAAACATAATGCAGTTATCTAAGTGAGGCTTAACCACATCTATAAATATATGGTAGATACATAATTTCACAATTCTGTACAAACTAGATTATATATAAAACTCACACATGGGCTAGATGACAGGTCCAGTAGAGGATCATGATAGCTAGAGTCATTTAATTTTTCTGGTAGTTCACATCTAGGACTGCAGTAAATGAGAATTATTCCCACTTCACAACTAGATAGCTATGCAGAACCAAAGTAGTTTAGGCCGACTCCTACCTTCACAAGTAACTTAAGAGCTTATCACACTGACAGTAAACAGGACGTGAGCTCCTATGTGCTTAACATGCCAGAGGTGATCGGAGGCAATAAACATTGTCCWCTGAGTTATTCAGATCAGATGAACTGGTGCCTCCACACCCGTTTTGGTAGGTAAGCAGTCATACTGTAATTGGCACAGACAAGCTACCAAACAGGCCATGAAGACTGAATTCTCATTCTTCTATAGATGTTTCTTACCTAAAAATATTTCCATACAGCCATCCACACCAATATTAATGACACTATATGTGTTCTGGGAATTGAGAGAGAGAGGTTGCTGAGCTGGTAACCTTCACCTGAGCCATGTTCACTGACTTTTGAATCTTTGATGGGGGTGGAGGTGGGGAGTAAATGCTGCAGAAGTCTCAGTTTAGCATCCCTTCACTTTGAGCCAGTAACCACACTCCCATTCATAATTCCTCATTTTCCCCAGAAGCTTAATCAATCCTTGTATATTTGTGGCTCTAAAACATTGCCTTAAATTGTTCATGTTGGAAAAGGAAGACATCCACCCAGCACACCATACTTTGCAGACTGCAGATTCCCTCTGTATTAGGAAATACCAATTAATAATAAATTTCAGAACAAGTACCATAGGGTAAACTTCTTCACTTCCCAATTTCTTCTCCCATTTGTAGTGGGCATAACTACAGAGAAAGTAGTATTTTTTATTCCTCTAACATTAAAAACATGCAGAGGTTGTGTAAAAACTAAAGAAATAGAAGCCAACCATTCCTCCTGCCCAAGGCTAGTGCTCAAGGCTCTCCTGCTTCTCAGAAAAATAAAACACTAAACAAAGAGCAGCCATGCCTTAAAAGATCCAAATTAGCCATGCTTTGAACTGGCTTTGTCGCAGCACAGTTTGCACACTGCCCATTGCCACAAATTTGTTTCTCCGCAGGCAAGAGGAAAAGCTTATTTTCCAAGAGTACTCTCCCTGCCTCCAACTGACAGCACASAGAGTTTTTTTCACTGCAGGTGAGTTCAGGCACATGGAGGTCCACTGCCTGGTTTGCACAGATCACCAGTGTGTACTTGGTCAAGTTTAAAACACACCATTTCACACACCGATGCACGATTCGGTCCGGGAGCTAGTGACCTGTGGCTTAAGGAAACCATGAGCTCTTGGACTATAAAAGGTGGATTTGTCTGGATTCCCCCTCCCCCCCAAAAAAAAAATAAAGGAAATCTTTGACATTTAACCTGGCTTGATTTGTCTCTTGATTCTCAAGCACTTATTACTGTGTCACTAGCTTCGCTAGAGCAGTGCCAATCCCGACYTGCCAGGAACCTTCTCTCCTGCCTTCAGACAGAGAAGTAAGACAGGTAAGTCTGAGGGTCACTGGAGCCTGCTTCATGGCCAGAGAAATGAGATGTTACGATGCACTTAGCTGAAGCAGAAAGCAAGACTCAGAGGAAAATAAAAGGCAATGGTAGAAGAAAGATCATGCTTAGTTTTTATTCTCTTACAAGCCTCTGTTTCCCCTTCCTTATATTTCAGTACTGCTATCTTCAAACTGCCATTTCATCTTATGGAGGGCAGCACCCARGGCAGTGGCTGGCATGTTTGACTGCGGCGAAGCAACTGAACAAGTAAGTTGATCYACTATGGTAGAAAGAATTCTTATGGGCAGGTAGCTGGAGGATGGACCAGGGTGATAGCAGATATCAGTCATGTTTTTCCCAATCACTCTCTGCTTTTCTATCAAGTATAAACATATCTTGAAGAAGGCTAATCACAGAATCACAAAAAAAAAGCCAGGGAGTTTTAGAGCCCGGATGTCAGGCAGAGCAGATACTACCAGCATCCCACTGTAGATGAGGTAGTCTCGGTACGTGAAGCTATCTCTCTCAAAAAGATCATCTAATCTATCTCTCCTATTAGCAAATCCATTTCTTTGTGATAAATTGATGCTTACACATGCAAAAAAAAAAGAAAAAAGAAAGAAAAGAAAAGAAAAAAAAGAAAAATGCTGGCCCATGTTCTCCAACTGCAGGACAACTTGCTTTCCCTGCTCCCCACCAAGCTATGCTGAGAAGTAGAGTACAGCCAGAGTGGAGCGTGGAGCTGTGGTCTCCTTAAAGGCCAAGTAGTTTGAACCTCTAGGGACCAGCCCTCAGGTTGGGCTACCTCACAAGCAGCTTTGGCCCATCCTAAGGCGTGAAAGATGGGAGCAGGGAATGAAGTTCATTGCAAGGAGACAAACAGCGCTGTCTGTACATCGCTCCCATCCTCTGCCACCTTGGGGGAATGAGAAAAGAGCACTGGGAATCAAATCCAGACYTCCCACATGATACTGCAGAGACATTGACCACTAGAAAACTGATTCCTGGTGCCAGCCCAGGCAACAAAAGTCYGGTGTGGGAATCCAGGAGCATCTCCATGCGCTAGCGCAGAACRGCTTAAGTACTAGAGCTGGCATCCACCTGCCCTCTTCCAAACCAAGCACAACAGCTCCAGCTGAGCTCCAGCAGCAGATGAAATACAGAAATGAAAGCAAGCACCTTTCCCCTGTAGGTGAGGGCTGGGAATGGGATGCCAGTTCATAGGTTAATGGAGAGGTTTTTACAGTGACAGCTGATATTCCAAAATGAAAATAAAATCAAAGCAAAAATGATTAAATAGGGATTGAAGGTGGGGATTTTAGCTTCAGTTCTGTATTTTCCATCTCCCCAGGATCTCYTCCTTCTCTTGGATGCAGGGGTACAATGTAAAACCTGGTTATCAGTGCAGGTATCCTGAGATCCCTGCCCAGACAGAGACAATCAGGGGCTGCTCCCAATGCTTTCCTGGCTATGGTCTCACTGATGAGGGGATTGCAAGAGGCACAAGAATGAGGATTGGGCTGAGCCAGCTGGTCCGACAGGTGTATGTCACCAGGCCAGAGCTCAAGGTCTCCAGAAAGAGGAGTAACAGCTTTGACCATGCTTTTTTTTCCTTTTCCCTGCTGAGATCTACCTCTGCCTACYGAAGGCAGAGCCTGGGGGGACCCGAAGTGGGTCACATGGCCCCCAGGCTTTTTCTCTGCTCCTTCCTTGACCTGCTCCATCCTGTCCCAACTCTCTGAGACCCCCAGCCTGGATGGGGAGACAAGCCAGCATTGGGAGGAGGGGGAACCAGGAGATGCGGAGGCAACACAAACTGCTGCTTCAGGGCGGCGTGGGTGAGCACTTGAAAATCCCCCATACCCACACCTTCCCTCCTACAGAGCACCCGGCACCCACACATGCACTGCTGGGGCACACCAGGCCACCCCCCACCCCAGAGTGCCACCCCCCTGCTCTGGTACCCCCAGGGCTTGGCAACAGGGCAGCAGCAAGGTCCTGTGGGCCAGGGGTGCTGCATACCCAGCACTCCTGCCTGTCAGCAAAAGACCCCAGGGTGGGGTGGGGGGGAGTGAACCAACCACCCTCTCCTGTACTGCTTGCAAGGCCTGGGGATGGCTGTGTTTGATGGCACTAGGCAATAACAGGAGGCACCACCTTTTGCCCATGCTGGGGCTTGCAGTGAAAGGGAAGAAAAGTCTTGACTAAAGAAAGCAGCAAAAGAGACTGGGAACTAAAAGTGTGTGTGAGGGTCAGGATGTAACCCCATGCTGCCTGCCCCCACGACTGAGCATCAAAGCTTTACGACACCCCCTTCCCTGTCCCTTCCTCCCCTTCGTTGCAGCTGCCCAAATCTAGGGTCCCGGTGGGGAGGGGGGATGCGGCACCCGCCCGGGCCGCGGTTCCACCAAGGCAGGGGTGGCAGCTGGGGAGGCAGCGCCGCCGGCCCCACTTTCCCAGGAGACTCCGGCACGGCACGGCACGGCACGGCACAGCCACCGAGGCTGCCACGCTTGCCAGAGCCGGGAGGAAACTCTCCCCTTCCCTCTGATCCGCCTGCAAAACCCTGGGCAGGGGGCGGGGGGCAGGGGGCTGCCAAGGGCTGACCCAGCATCTGCCCTCCTCTCCCCTCGCCCGGTCAGAGAGGGGGCGATGGTGCCGTTATCCTCCCTCACCCCCCGAGGTGGTCCGTGCTTTCARGGACTCTCCTGGGGGAACGACACGCGAGGGAGGGGGCTGCGCCCGACCCCGCGGGGCGCTGGGGTCCCGGGTGGAGCCTGAGAAATTCCACCCGGAACAGGAGAAATGCTCCCACACGCCCTCCTCTCCGCACAGGTAAACTTTCTACTCCCACTTGCGGAGGGAAGAGGGAGGGAGCTCTCTGGCAGGGAGGATCCAGGCGCGGATAAACCCTGGGAAGCCTTAGATATTTATAGAAGCGCAGCCAGAATATGGCAGGAAAGGTGGCTCTCGAAAGGGCCCCGCTCCTGGTTTGTAGCAAGAGCTCGACGACCCCCTTCCGAGGGGGTAGAAAGCAGGGGGCAGGCGGGTGGCGGGTGCTGCGGTCCCCCCG